>NW_028321891.1:1212121-1515151 GCF_036245765.1 Copidosoma floridanum
TAATCAATGAACCTTTTGACCCCGCGCTCGGACTCTGGTATAACCGACGACGGCGATGGGCTCTTTCGGTCTATCTTCTATACTTTGATGTTGCTGCCTGTATGAAACGGTCGAGCGTCACTTCCTGTCCTCTAAAATCCACGATGTCGCGGCCAAAGTTTCAGCTCGCCTCGCTATGAGTCGTTTTCGTCGCGCTGCCGTTGACGCATCGCGATCGTTATCGTCTTGTGTAACTGTGCTACTCTTTTTTTTTTCTCTTCTTTTCTTTTTTCATATACACGTTAGTGCAATTTTTTCCCAACAGTGGTTTCCCTGCTGTAATTGGAGAGATATTTTTTCCACCCTTACTCTCACATTGCAGTTTTTAAGTGATTTTAGCGTGCAAGGTGAGTATTATGACTGTGGCCATTTAACGATACTACAAAAATCGGTTGTTGGTTTTTTTTTTTTTTTTTTTTTTTGTTACTAAGGATCTTTAAAAGGCTTTCGAATTTTTGGAAGATTTTATAAAATTTGAGGTAGGAATTTGAAGTAAGCAGTTAGCCTAGCTCAACGTATTACTTACGATTTGAAAGTTCGTATTTTTATGCAAATTAGCTGAGGCTTCTGAATTAGATGAGAAATCTTACAAAAAAATAATATTAAAACTAAAATTTTTTGGTTAACACACAAAAATTTCAAGAAAAATTTGATGGTAGTGTAATAAAATGTGACCCACCGCCCATCACAGATATCGTCTCAAAAAACATGAACGTAACTTGTATAAATGGTAAGTTAAATAGTAATTAATACAAAAAGGTCTTGTATACTATGGATACATCGCAGCGTGTTTAATTCTCTTAAAGAATCAAAACCACGTGATGTTTGTTTCGTAATATATTTATTTATGTTTGAGTTGCTACTATTGTTGTAATGAAAAAAAAAAAAAAAAAAGTTACCATCACTCCATAACGACATGCACGAGCGTAGAAGCCCAAAGTGTGATGTAAGCGCCATGTGATTGTTAAGTCAAGTTTAAATTTTCAATACCAAGTTTGATGCAACGATTGTAAAAATGGCACATTTTTTTTTGTTTTTATAAACGTAACATACTTTTAAATGCATACTCTTATCGAACAAAAAAAAAGATGTGATCGAGAATTCAAACAGTACGGGCTTTTTACACCACAGAAAACATATGCAATTCATATATGTTAAATAATACAATAGAGTATTCGTACCGATAAAATGGTAATCCAAGGTACATGTAAATAATCAATTGCTTGGAAAATTTTGTTTCCTCTTCCTACCGCGTGAAATAAGAAAAACGTATATCAGTGAAAGTTCTAAGACATCTAAAATAACACTCTAAACATAAAAAAAAAATATATGCTTGCTGTCACGTTCAGAATATTCCCGTGTCTCCAGATGAGCCTCAATCGAGTAGATCCGACCACCTCGATACCGGCCTTTTACGCTGGCCGGAGCATCTTGGTCACAGGCGGCACGGGATTCATGGGCAAAGTGCTGATCGAAAAGCTACTCTGGTCCTGTCCAGACATTAAAGAAATCTTCCTCCTCATGCGCCCGAAGAAGGACATGTCCATAGACGAGCGGCTCAAAAAAATGCTGGGCTTGCCGGTAAAGCAGCACTCACCCCACGCCCTGCCCAACCGATAATACTCCCCCATCTCCTACGAGTGACAAGTCACCCACACCCATCCATCGTAACCAACGCATCATCAGACATCTCTGAGCAAAATCGTACATTCCTTGCCCCCGCAGTTGTTCGATAGGCTGCGCGAGAACCGTCCCAGGGCTTTCGAGAAGTTGATCCCCGTGACGGGCGACACGACCGAGGAGGGCCTGGGCTTGCCACCCATCGAGAGACAGTACCTCATAGACAGGGTCTCGATCGTCTTCCACGTGGCCGCCAGCGTAAGGTTCGACGACCCGCTGAAAAACGCCATTTTCATGAACACCCGGTCAACCAGAGACGTTTGCATCCTCGCCGCGAGTATGAAGCAACTGGTGGTGAGTCACTCATCGTGACACTTTTTTTTTCCTCTGCAAATTAACAGCAGCGCCGACAACGCCACTCATACCGAGTGTTTTCTTTTCTCTTTCTGTCCATGCGCTCTCTTCTAGGCTCTCGTGCACGTGAGCTCCACCTACAGCCACACGGACAAGTACTGCGTGGAGGAGAAAATCTACCCCTTCGAGATGGACTGGAAGAAGGCCATCAGGATAGCCGAGACGGTTGACGACCACACCCTGAGAATCCTTACACCCAAGTGAGGCCTTTTGCGATGTCACTATCATTACCAACCAAATAGAATTTATTTCGTGTCATTTAAATTGATTCGTGTGCTCCAGGATTTTGGATTGTTTTCCAAACACGTACACGTTCACGAAGAGACTGGCCGAGGGGGTTGTCGCCGACTACGCCGGTGTACTGCCGATCGTCGTGTTCAGGCCGTCGATAGGTAAACCGATCGGGGGATGAAAATTCTCTGGAGACGATCTAACGTCAGCTTCGATATGTTCTGGTACAGTGATTTCTGCGATTTTGGAACCTCTGGGCGGATGGCTGGACAACTTCAACGGGCCCGTGGGATTGATGATCGGCGGTGGCAAGGGGGTCCTCAGGGTCACTTGGCTCGACGGGCACAAAACGGCCGACTTTATCCCCGTGGACGTGGCCATCAAGGCGATGATCACCGCTGCGTGGAAACGGGGCATTATCACGTACCGCGCTCGTTCCCCATCAATTTTCATTCTTTTTTTTCTTTTCAATACTCAATTCAATCGCTTCATCACAATGGCCCTTAACTCTTCCGATTTTTATAAACGCAGGATCACCAAGGATCCAAACATTGCCGTGTATAATTGCTCGGCCTCGGATCGCAAGAGCATCAGCATGTCCGAGATCGTGGAAATGGGTCTCCTTCACACCAAGGACATACCACTAGAGGGCATCCTTTGGATCCCCAACATCACCATCTCGACCAACAAATTCCTCTACTACATCCTGACAATGCTGCTGCACATCCTGCCGGCTCTCATGATCGACTCGATTTTAAAGGTCTCGGGAAGGAAGCCCATGTATGAGCGATTATTTATCCTTTTGCTTTTACATCGATGCGTCACGATGTTCGTATGATCGATCGGTGGGAATTCCAGGCTCCTGAAGTTGCAGCGAAAAGTGTATGTGGCGAACAACGCGCTGCACTATTTCCTGACCAACGAGTGGAAGTTCATGAACGCCAAGATGCACAACCTCCTGGTCGACACTCCACCTGCCGACCTCGACTCCTTTGGCTTTGAGTACGCCAGCTTCGACATATACAACTACTTCAAGTGAGTTTTTTTTTACAGCTTAGTGACTAAATCTTTTGGTCGATTTTCCACTCACGTTATCTGTATCGAGGACTGTTTTTTTTTTTTTTTTTTACATCTACAAATTATAATTATCTTTTCGTGCACCCTAAAAATTTTATTTGTTTACCTCTCATAGCTTTGGGTCTCGGTATCGCGGTTAATTAATCGGTGGTTTTACTTCCCCAACTAATTTCGGTCTAATCGATCCGAAGGATCCATTCTCATCTCATCTAATCTCGTGAACCGCAGTTTTGGCCAAAGTTAGCGCGTCATACACCTACTACGAATTCTAATGAAATCACGAGAGGAAACTGTCTTGCATTGTCATGCTCATTAGTTTACAAGTAATTGGGCACGATTATTGACGTGGATCCAAATGGCAAAGTGTATACTCCAATAAAAAGTAAGACCTTACTGATATACAATGAGTTTCTTTTGTGTCGACAGGACGTGCATCGTCGGCGCGAAAAAGTACCTGCTCCACGAAAACATGAACCGACTGGACGATGCCAGAAAGCACTACAATAGGTGAGTCACCGTCTTTTCATTTTTCTCCGATATTCATCCCGTACACGGCATATTTAGTTTCACCGCCTTCATTATTCCGTTCCCCCACGTAAAACCTCTCGTTGAATAGGTAAAGTTTAGCGAGGGGAATAAAAAAGAGAATGAATAGAAAAATGATATCTTTTCGGAAGAATAGCGAGCGCCCTCGATTTTTTTTTTTTTTTTTTTTTTTTTTCATGAGCATATACGTATCATATTTTCCCTTGAGCCAAAGAGTGACTCTTCGTTGCGTATAACGCGGGAAAATGCCGCAACAGAGGGGAGAGTTTGAAAGAGACTTTGCGCGCACGGATAAGAGAGAGGAGGAAATGGCTGAGTTCCCGCGCGCGAGTTTAGAGGCGTGTGCTATGTATATACACGTAGGGGGCGAAGGAAAGTGGAAGCATAGCGCACCAGCCCCCTGACCTGATTTCCCTCGTTTCCCTTCGTTACACCCGCTGCCCTGGATACAACTGGGTGAACTCGAGCCTCTCTCGTCCTGCATCCCTATCTTGTATTTATATACGCGTGTATGCCCACGTGTGCCATGTAAATAGGTGTACGTGCATTCGATATTTGATGCCTCGATCCGGGGAGTACTGCAATCATACGAGGGCTGTAATGATCATACCGAGTGGGAATTCGCGGCAAAAGGGCTTAAGTTACGTGCCGAAAACTTGATACGTGCCCACAATTTTTTTTCCCCCTTCCAAATTATTCCCTTCAAAATAATTGAAAGTGTTTTTTTTTTTTTTTTTTTTTTAACAACAAAGTCAATATCGTCTGTATTTGGGCTATTCCGAGCAACCTTTGAAGCTTCGAGTTTTGGAAACAGCCAAATAATTTTACAATTAAATGCTGCACATACAAAAAAATCATCCGATAAACACGCGACTGGATAACTTAAAAATCCCCCACACAAAAAAAAAGTCGTCCATCGATGAAACCCTTTGAAAAACTGAAAAGCCCTTGAGAGAGGGACGGATGCTCACCTAAAGTACCAATGTCCGATTTACGATCCATACATCCTTTTGGACAAAGGCGAACTCCACAGTATATTATAGACATCCGACGGTAATCCGGCAATAAACACCGATCAGCCGTACCTTGAAAAGGGAGAGAGCACTGCCGCGCGCGGTGTACACGGGGTAGGTTAGTGAGCGCGCGGCGCAGGACAACTGTCAAGGCAGCATTACAGGGGGAGTTTCCTTTGTCGTACCCGCGTATTATACTCGTCGTCGTCGCGCGTTTGATCGATCGTCCCAACTGGGTCGCGGCGTTTCCTCTTTCTTCGGCTGCTCCCTTCCACCTTATTCTGGCCTTTGCGCTCGCTCTCGCTCGTAAAGAGAGACATAAGACGGGGGGGGACGGTAGCTCCACACGGCACGCGACAACCGAGCGGAGAGTGTCCTCTGCCAGAGTCCCTGTGATTGCTCAATGTTTCTCGTTGATTGTACAATTGGCCGCTGCCAGGGTGTCTCGTCGGTGCTGCTGACTCCCTCCTCCCCCAAAAGCCTTGACTACAACACCAATTGTCGATTACGATTTTTTTTTATTTTCTTTTTCACACTCGACTACTCGGGTAGGCCGTGCGCAATGCATCGAGACAGGTTTTCTCCCTCTGGACTTTACTGTTGGGTCAACCCTGATGGGCTAATGTACGGATAAGTTAGGGGTATATAGAGAGAAAAAAAAAAAAAAAAAAAAAAAAAAAAACTAATTCCAGTGCACCTCTTGTCTACTACAGGACGATAGGGTCAGGGAGGGCCGAGCCAATCAGCATGGGATGATTTACTCGCGAAGGATATATCTAATTACTGGGGGGGAACAAAGATAGGGGTGGTTTCTACGCCACTTTGGCTAATTTCATGATGATGATGAAAAAAAAAAAAAAAAAAAAAAAGAACAAGATTAGTCAATCACTCGTGCTTGTCATTTGGCATCATAGCTTTGTGTCATCCAAGCTAGGCTGTTCTTCTTTATTCCTCCCTCCGTATTTTAACCCATCCCGTTAGGAGAGTGAGCGATAAAAAACGAGCAGAGCTTATTTCAACATATATGTACATACTTCGTTACTAAGTTCAACTGTATCGTTTTGTCGCGTATAGTTTTATATAGTTTAATTTCTCCCATAAAAAAATATCACGCTGATCATCGTAATTAAAATAGCGCCTGTGAAATGAGCACCCGATACGGGGGGTCCGTCCGCGAGAGGTACAGTGAACAGACGCTCATTTGCTCTGTCAAGTGCAAATATATACTATATACATTGTTTCATCGCCCACTGCGCGCAGCCTCACGACACATACACAGGGTTGCAAAACTCGAGAGACCCGCATTTCCGACTCCGGCCTCGTTAGTCATCATCGCACGCGAGCGCGTTCCAGCTGAAGAGAATAATCACTGCAGCTGTAATGGTTGCCTCTATTTACCCGCTAGTGCGCTTTTTAATGAGCAGCGCCGCCCGTTCTGATTTCATGCAAACATACTTTTTTTTTTTTTTCTTCCTCCTCCTCTCTGTTACTTTATTTTATTTATTATTATTTTTTTTTTGTCGGTCCTCACCTCGACTTTCCACTGTAACGCACTGAAATCACTCCTTTCTCACAGTCGAACGGAACATTTCGAGTTCAACCTGCCATGTATACTTACAAAGCAGTGAAGCGCACACGCGCCTTATAGACACATCGTTTGGCAGCAAGCATTTCCCGCGTGCCTTGATTCGAAAAAAAGCAAAACTTTGGCCAACGAGAGTAGCGAGAGAGACAAATGAATTAGCCTACGGAGCTCTTGGCTCGAGCCTTTCCAGTGTTATCTCTTTGCGCGAAGAAAAAAAAACAGGGTGTACGCGATTCATCGAAACGGACGATACGTGCCTCGAGTGCGCGTACAGCTGTCGTTAAAACTACTTTCATAGCCCGTGCCTGCCTTCAAAGCGCGGTACACACGCTTCTAAAATGCTCAAGTTTTGCAGTAACACAATGTTTTTTCCCCCCATTTTTTCGATCGCATTTGTTTTTCCTGTAGGGAAACGGATGCTGGAGAATACCCACCGTTCGCCATAAGTTGCCGATTTCCGCGCTCAGCAACTGGAACATCCAAGGCTGAGAATGGCACCGATAGTCGATTGTACATAAATTAGCGCTCGCGAGTTTTCTCTCGAGCATAAGCGATGATCGAAACGATAATCTCGGAGTAGAGTAGAGATGGAGGAAAAAAACTCGCCGATCTTTCAAAAATGCGCGGCCGATGTACTTGTTTGTTAGTCCGAGGGAGTCTCGCCAGGATGCATATTATAAATACACGAACGTGAAATCCTTGGAAGGTAACTGGGATATATTATATATACGCGGAGGGGACCGATTTATCGATCGCGAGCGCTTTTCGTTCCGTGATCGAGTGATAACCCGGTAATTTTAGAATTTTCCTTCGCGTATCCCGTTTATGTTAATTCGATCGCGTCACGAGCGCGTCAATCGAATCGTCGAGTACATCGTTTCACGTAAACGCTGCGATCTTGCACACGATATTGGGCTCCTCTTGTGACGTATACGTGCACACACATACACATAAACTTGGTAAATCGATTCGTTGGAACGTGGTGTATTGCGCAATTTACATCAGACATTTCCATTCTAACATCGAGAAAATACCAAAAGACCATAATATCGCGTATCCATGAAACCTGAAGCAGCTCTCGATTTGCGTATTTGGCCGATATTCGTACACCTAATGTGCATTTTGTCTGTTTCAGAATGCACTTGATCGACAGATTTTTCAAGATATGGCTGGGAGCGATGCTGGCGTGGCTGCTGGTCCGCTGCGGTGTTCTCGGACTGCTCTTCAGCTCCTACCGATCGACCGTCGAAACATTCACAGGATAAAAGGGAAAAAAAAAAAAAAAATTAGGCCATAGCTGCTCGGCGTGTGTACACGGGCGCCTTGTGCATCTCTCTTTTTCAGATGTGTGTCTACCGATCGGTAATAATAATTAGACGCCGTTGGAGCAGGAAAACCAACCCACGGCACGACGTCAGTGGAGGTGTAATCGACGAGTTTTAATTTAATGGCTCCAAAGACGCAAGCTGTCCTGTAATAATATTGTTATTGTTGTTACCACACCAAAGGTGTAAAAATACAATCGTGTGATCGAGCGTAATAATAACGCTGAGGAGGAAGCTCAATCGCGGGAAACGTGCGCACGCGAGTGGCTGGTCTTTTTTTTTGTTCCTTTTTTTTTTTTTTTTTTTTTTACGTAGATAATGGAAAATAGAAAAAAAAATCATGGAATCCTGTGGCTTAAGTGAGTCCTGATGCCAATCGACACATTGTTTCGCGCACGTTAGACAATTTTGTACCTATTCTCCGGATAGTCGCATAATAAAAGCATAAAGGTGTCACCAAAAGCTTTTGTTTCAATACTTAGCTGTTTTCGTTTACGTTGTATGACAACAGACAGGAGACCAAAATATTATTTAATTTTTTTGTTATTATTTGAAGAAAAAGTGTTTTTTCTTTTTTATTTCACACTAGTAGCTATTACCAACCGTTCGCTTGTTGGATATTTTAACATTGTAAGGCGTTCGTGGATTGAAGAATTTTTTTTAACCAAAAGGACATATAATTAAAATATTTTTGTAATGCATCTTAAACATCTTGCGACATATTGAAACAAATACTTGTACCAGACTATATTTTTTTTAATTATTCTAAAAACTCTCTTTTATGTATTTTAATCTATAAATAAAAAACAAAATTTCAAAATTTTCTTATTTAGTCAACAGTCGTTCGTTAATGTTTTACTATTTCCTGATGTCTTCTTTATAAGCACAATTAATTACCACAACTTTTCCCCTTACCTTCGAATCAATAATTTAATAAATTCATCATACGTACGTTAAAAAACGCTCGGATGTCATGTAACTATATTGTAGTCATGATGTATGTTATTTTAATAATTGTGGGATAAATTTCAATTTTTTCAGATTATTTCCTGATGATTTGCTAATCGATGTAGGATGTGCGTGGAAAATAATATTTTCTGTAATTAATATTCGTAATACAATACTCAATTTTTTTAAAGCAAAGTTTGTTTTATTTTTCAATTCGTTATATAATAATTGACTGTCTAAAATGAAAAAAAAAGTTGAGACTTCTGCAAAAACTGAAAGTGTTGTTTTAATTTTTACAATTTATATTTTAAGAAATTTTAAGTTTGAATCTTTTTGAAAAAATAATAAATTTTTTTAAAATTAAAATACAATGCATAAAAAAATTCTTTAGTAGAGAATTCATGAATGTCATGTTAATCTAGATTACAATCATGACAATTGTGTAACATCCAACTAAAGTGGAATATTGTTTAAACAACTTTGTAACTTTTTCTCATAACTACCTTAATGTACACATGAGAAATTCTGCACAAAACTTCAATTCGGAGTCCCACAAAATAAATTTTTTTTTTTACTAACTCATCGGATGAAAGTTTGTATCTTGCACATGGTTTCTTTACGTAACTTCTTTATTGCAATACTTTTTTTTTCAAATGTTTATAAGAATTCAAATTACTTCTTATTTAAATTACTTCATGCATGAATTTATTATTCTGTCGAAATAAAAAATTATTGTACAACAAAAGTGAGTAATTTTTTTTCAAAAAAGTATGTTTTCAAACGCAAGAAGACTAAGACACAACCATCTTGAATAGAAATAAAAAAATTTACTCGTAAATACATCTTAGTACAAAGTAAGTGTAAGGCTGTAGTGCTTGCAGGCTTGTTCACTTCCATTTCGCCTCATTTACGTAAATCATGCAAAATTATTAAACAATGATGGACTCAATTTTATCCAAAGAAATAATAGTCGATTAGCAAACGAATCTGAAGTAAACGAGATCTTTTCACCTAAGCATGATTCTTTGAAACTGTAACTACATAACAACGATGGACACGAGTTCAGGGGAATCACATTTTTTAATCGTGATTTGGATTTCTATCGTACGGCTCATCACTCTGCACTCCTTTTGCAAGAGTTTGCTGGGATAAGTTGAGCAACCCATACCACGGATTCTTTGAAAGAGGCAAAAAATGTTTCATGAAACACACAAAGTATAAAAAGTGAAAAACGTACGTATAGAGCGTGTTTTTCTGCGTATATAGTCGCTCCTCGTGGTATTATTACGTGGATGTATTTTTGTACCCCAGGGTCAGTATGGCGAGCGAGTGTTTCGCGGCAGCGTTATCTCAACCAGCGCATCACTACTGCTTACCTACTTCTTCTTACCACCGGTGGTACTCAATAGCTTATCAGTGTACTTGCTACCGCAATACATGTAGGTATACCATATTAATCTTGGAGATCGTTCATATGCGAGGTATTGCGCAATCGGGTCAATCCACCGAACTACACGCCAACGGTCAACAAACGCGTTTCGTTCGGGATTTTTTACTTTCTCTCTCTCTCTTTTTTCTATGCACGAAGACCCGTTTCGGGAGGACTTTATAAGTACGTGGATAATAAGCCAGCATGAGTCGCCTATCAAGACCTAACGCTTACTTTGATCGCACGCGTTGTATACCGCTTAGATTGGCCAACTTTTCCTTCAATGGCCAATTATTGGCGGTACGTGATTGCACGCCAGGAAGAACTCTAGTACTACTCTATGGCAACTTAATTTCAAGACATCTCACTGTTCGGTTTGAAATTGTATTACCGTTTTTTTGTTGTTTTTTTTCAATTCATCTAGATAATTTTATCGATATTTTATTTTCCAGCCGGTCCAAGTATAGTTGTCGTTAATGCATATTCGTTCGAGTTCTCGAAATACTTTAAGCGATACTCATTGAATAATGTCTTGGAGTACATTTATTGATATCACGTTTTCTAAACAATTGTGTATGGGACTTAACGATGCGCACACAA
Organism: Copidosoma floridanum; assembly: GCF_036245765.1. Classification (NCBI taxonomy): domain Eukaryota; kingdom Metazoa; phylum Arthropoda; class Insecta; order Hymenoptera; family Encyrtidae; genus Copidosoma; species Copidosoma floridanum. Next base: position 1,222,949 of record NW_028321891.1, read on the forward strand.
TTGTCCTCAAAAATGAAAAAATATTTTGAACAAAAAACAAACCCATCAAATAAAAAGCTGAACTCGCTACGGGACTGGAGTACATTAATTGTTTTTTTTTTTTTGTGTTTTTTTTTTATGTAACCGGGACAAAGAAAAAAAGTATTTCGAGATTGTAAGTTTAACAACCAAGAGAGGAAATATGCAAAAATATTCGAATTTTCCAATCTCATGCGACGAACGTGTCTCTCCGCACGCGCGACAGCATCGCTTCGTATGATTTGCATGCATTGTGAATGGTATAAGGTTGCAGTGTCAGCTTGTGCTTTGATTTTTTTTTTTTTTTTTTTTTTTTTAGAATCGTACTCTGCCAGAGAGGCAAATAAATCGGTAAAAAAATTAATACATTAACGATTCGACTCGAGCTCCCACGATATACAACATAAACTTATTAAATAAATTATTTAACCACAGTATAGGATAACTTAGAAAACACCGAAATCGTTTGGCAAAAAATCGGTTCGTCAAACCAAGCGAAATAAAGTTTGAGCATAAATCGCGGGAGAAACCCAAAAAACACCAACACTATGCAAGATAAGCGAGAAGAAAAAGCAGATGCAGCCGAGCGATAGTCGAGAGTAGGTATGAACTTTTTGTTTCTTTATCAGAGCAACTTCTCGCGCGCTCCCTCCCTCCTCTGGTCACCAGCCGTCCTTGACCGTCCTTACTGCGAAGACAACGCGACAGCGCTGCTGTATGCGCTGCTGCCGCTGCTACACGCGCATAATATATATCCGTCCATGCAGTCAGCGGCTCGAGCTAATCGGCATCGCTACCAACAGCCGGTCGCCTGACGAGAGCCACATATAGCGACGAGAGGCTCCCTTGTGTACACGTACTTATACACGTGCACGGGCTTATTTTCACTTATTTCGCGTAATTCTCCATCGTCCCCGCCGTTCTGGCTCTCGCATATACGAATCATGCACACTCGCGCAGAGTCGTACGAGCAAACCGTGCACACACAAACGTCGCAACAGAGGCCCCAAGAAGAGCGAGACTACTTTAATCAGTCACGGCGCACTTTAGTACTGGCCGAGCGGTCACCGCGATCGGTACACCCGTAACAGCACATACAAGTGCATGCATTTTATTGGCTGTGCACATACGTATATTATATACACGTACATAAACTGCACTCAAAATCGTGCGCGATCGCAAAGTACCGACCGAGCTACGCTGTTACATCATCATAACGATACGATCGCGCCGATTGAGCTCGTGTACAACAGTGTGGTGCAACATTGATCGGCTGCTTGCAAGCTCGGAGATGAGAGCTTTTCCCGCCTCGGAGCGTAAAATCGTCTGGGACCGGTGAGATCGGTAAATACGCGATACCGATCGTAAGCTGTACGGTCCCCGCCAGTGCAGCTGTATACATATAAATATAAGTGCACGGTACAACATATATACATAATACAGTTTGCAGTGGATCGGCAGTTTTGGTATATAGAATGCGAACACGCGCGTTGCGGTGCCGGTCTGTGCTGCAGTTGTGCGAAAGGAAGCAAGTGTTTTTGTGCGAACCGGTTTTTTTCCCCGAGCGACCGGTTGCCGTAATAGCAGCCTTATGCCGATGACGAGGATGTGTTGTGTTATTAGTGCCCCACAACGACTGCAGCTACCGTGACTGTGTCGTCACTGCCGTCCGTCCGTCCGTCGCTTTTCCCCCGTTTTGCCGGATTATCATTTCATATATATACTTATACACACTTGCCTCGAGAGAGCATCAGATGAAGCATCTTACGAGCAGCGCAGCAGAGAAAACAGATCGCGAAGGAGAGCAACGAAACGATGAGAATCATACCGGGCGCATGCGCGCGGACTTGACGCGAGTCCCGGCTATGAGCTGCACGCGCGCACGCCGATATCGCCAAGTATGATACTTAACATATATACCTACACCGATGCAAGAGTATTTGTCCGTACATCGTATATGTGCATAACAATGTATGCAGAGTAGTTTGTTGCTTTCGAGACGAGTTAACTCTGCCTATCTGCCCGTCCGTCTGACTCTTGAGAAAACTCTTTTGACGATGCACACGGGCAAAGAGCTACCGTAGCAGTAACAAACCACGGCAACCGATCGATCGCGCCGCAGTGGTTTTCATGCCTCCAGCTGTGGAATATACCCGTGCTGACACGAGACGTGCCCCGTCCAACTGTTGGTCTTTCGCTCAACCGCGCGCTTTCATCCGGACGGAAAAGGAGGAATCGGTCATGATCGGCTTGTTTTGAAGGTGAGAGATCGCTCATCCACCCCACCTCCCTTTTTTCATCCGATCGTCCACGCTTTGGTATCTAGTTTGTATACTTGCCAATGGCACATCCAGGAAAATAACATAATGGACGAGCAGGTGGTATTCTCGCCCATTATCGTACCATTTGCACGACGTGTTTGCTACTGATCGGTGTAGTTTTTACGTGGCCCCGATGGGGACCCAGCATAAGAGACTCCCCGAACGGATTCGCCTGTAGTGGATGTCTACGTGCATTTTTTTCGACTCGTGTTTGCACAGCTGGATTGAATTCGTTTTCGCTCGACTGGCATTGATTCACGCAAAAGTTAATTACGTAGTTAACAAGTCGGGAGCGATGATTTATTCGCAGTGACCGTTGTTTTTACGCGTATGAACGTGACCAAGGATTTGACGCACATATTTTTGCTCTACTCGAATTTTCCGGTCTTTCGTGATTTATTTTAAAAACTGAAGAATCAAAACAATGGAGAACAAGATGTTTTATCTTATCTGTCTTGATCGGTACGATTATCTGCAAGCGCCCTTCTGATCGCGGTGATTTGAGTAACACAACGAGCGACCAATAAATTGAAACAATTATTAACATTTACTTATTCTGCCCGTTTGACTGCTCAAACTTTTAATTATCAAATAAAGGAGCATTAATCGTCACCTGGCCAAACTTTGTTTCGATTCGCCAGTCACGGCTAAAGAGCTTACTTCGAAACTAACAGATAAAGCCAAAATGACGTATTTGCCATATCGAAAATATCGCATATATACGTATTTTTCAAACACGAATGTATAATGTATTCATTATAGTTTTATACGTATATGTATATTTTTTTTTTTTTTTTTTTTTTTTTTTTTTTTTTCAAGTAACGATAAGATTACTCATAAGTGGATAACTGGAGCTTTTATGCTAATAATGCTTTTTAAACGAAGTTGTATGAAAACTACGTAAGTAATTATAATTTCATGGTCACTAAAATTTATAAATTTTCAAACGATTCAAGGCCATTTTTCATGTAATCACTAACGTGATGTGGGTATATTATTTGTACGCTTATAGTAAACAAAATGTTACAAAAACTGATCTTAAATACTTGTAAGTTTAGAAAATATCTTTAACTTATTTATACATCGAGTTATAGCGTAAGAGCTGCTAAAAATTTTATAAGCTTATTTTGGTATTTTTATCACGCTTTTATTTTCGATTGTCCTGCTCAATTAGCGCTTTTGACGCAAATGAAAAACTGTTGAGTTAAGGAACGTTTGCTTTTTAACGTTTGGTCAAATTGATAAATAATCGAGTAAATACAGAATACACTTTTGGCTGTATTCTCGCGCTCTCTTGATTATTTTGCCGACTTATCCACTTATCTGTGCGTGATGTCGAATGAAAGAGATATTTTAATTATTTTTTATCAACTTATAATCTGAAAGAGTAGCACTGTTGTACAGAATTGTTACGTATTATTCACATCTGTGTTGTACTTACTTTCGACGAGGTTGCTTGAAGTAACATTGCGATTATCGTTTTTTTTTTTCGTACAATATTTCATTGAAGATAACACTTTATCAGTTGAAATGTGAGTTGCAAAAAAAAAAAGTTTTTTGTAAAGTCGCTTGAAAATGATAATTAATTAATTAAAAAAAAATAAAAAAATAAATAAAAAAAAATGATAAAAGAAAGTCATGTTAGGCTCTAGTCAGGGAAACAGTGGATAAGTATGAAATTTTGTTAAGGAATAATGGGCAATAATAATATTCAACTTTAATGTGAAGTAATATATTATTAGATGACAAAGGAGCAAGTGAAGGGAGTTTGCAGATATTTAATGTAAAATGCATGTTTAAATGTATGTTCTTAAAATAACGATTAAAACAAATTTACAACCTGTTAAATATACCAAAACATTTATAAACATTTGATTTCTCAGCTTATTTGACACACTTGGGATGTTGAATAACATTTACCAACAAACGTTTAGTTCAAAATTCCATCTACGTTGTGCAACTTTTCTCAGGACTTAAAAATAATGACACATTTTTCTTCACACATAAAAAATTATCCTTCTGTTATTTTACAAGTAATGCATTAAATTAAACGATTCCTAATCTAGAGCGAAGCTTGTTCATTAATTTTTATGGTAAAATTTTACAATGATAACACCTTATAATTGAGTTTTATTGCTTAACTGCAAACCTATAGGTAATTATTAAATATTTTTCTTTATCTGTAAAATTTATTACAACAATTCATTACATTATATTTATTTAATTCTTATAAATTGTGAAATTGATTAACTAAGATTACTATGATCCTACGACGTTTAATATGCAAAAAATTAAAAAATGTTGTGCTTGTACGATAAAAATACATTTTATTGGATATGAGTATTTAATCTTTGTGTCCTGACTGATTAAATGAATTGTTTTGGGCACATTGTTATGTTTGTAAAAAAAATTCTGTTAAAACTGCACGTGTCTCCAACTGAATTATTTTTCAATCGCATGCAAAGATTATTTGTAATAATATTTTTATTAATATTTTAAGTATTACAAAAAATAAAAGTAAGCAAAAATTAGAGAAACAAGTTTCATTAAATAAATTTTAAATAAACAATATTATGTGTACTCGAAATATTTTTTATATTTCATAATTGTTTGGATTATCTAAAAAATGTTAATTATTAGTTCTATGAAATTTCTTGCTACAAGTCTCTCATGATGGAAAAGCTTAATGAACAATTTTCATATTTTATTCCAATAATATAGGAATATATTTTTTAACGTAGCACAAATAAAATATATCACATGTTTTTGAAGCGCTTTCATGCTATTAAATGAGTTTTGCTTCTTGACAACAAAATCTTAATTCTGATAATGTGTCATGCATCTCGAAAATTTTTGTAATTTTAAGAAATTATTAGCTTTTTGTGGGATTGCTTTTGTAATTCATACAATTTATGGGCTTATAACAAGATGTTAACTAATGAAAAATCATGAGAATTCTTGGCACGTAAGAAATTTTTTACTTTTGTCAAATGTTTTTATTCATAAATCAAAAAAGTTATTTTTAATTATAACTTACAGTCCTATAGCTTATTTATTGTACATTATATTACCTTTCATGGCCTTTTATATCCATTGTAAATCATATTTGTGTTTACATATTTTTTCCCTGATACATGATGACGGAAAAATTTTCAGCTCAATAATTTTTATGATAGGTGTTGGGAGAGCAGAGAAAAAGAAAGAGACCTTCCAGCTAGTTGATAACCGAGATTCGATTACGAAAAAAATAACGATCCCTAGAGCTCGTACATAGTAAATACGAGCTGTAAAATAATTTACGATGAACGATCCATACGAAAATGTTATCGTTACTAGAATGAATTGCAGAGGAATCATCAAACTTTGAAATTACAAAAAACCAGATAAGAAGTTTTCATTAAGACTGTCCCGTTTTATAATATTATAGAAGAATAGTTTACAACTTGTTGCTAGTCATGTGTAGAAAAAAAATGGGTTTCAATTTTATATGAAATTTAAAAAATACTTTATAAAAATTGCATATTTTAGAGTCATAATCTTTCTTAATACTATTATAATGTGTACTTTATTCAATTTTTCCAAATTACCGACATTGCTTGGATTATATTTACTTTTTCGGAATGATAAATTTTATTTAACATTATCATTTAAAATTTCTGTTTTATCTTTTCAAAAAATGAATTTTCATATTCAAATAAATCTAAAAAATTATGGTTGGGTATCAACTATTTAATGTAGTAATTAAATTATTAGAGAAAAAATTCAAAAACGTTTTTTGTAAAATGTCTCTCAGCAAATAACAATAAAATACTTTTAAAACCAATTTAAATTTAATTTTATCATTCAAAGATTGAACAATATCATGAGTAAAAGAATTTGTTCAACCGTCTGTATGTTGTACGTACGTGCGCGTGTAATGTGGTGTACATCCGTTTGTCAGTATACGTAATGTATAGTGAATAATATGTAATCCTTTATATTTAAGTATCTTCTCAACCAGATTTAGTAATTAAGGATGAAACATTTTATTTTCCACCTCGTTTTACAGCAATTCAGATTTTTCACACACGTCAAAAATGTTAACGAGGTGTTCGGGTTAAAATAGCAGCGAATAATAATCCCAGAAAGGTCCATGCCAATCAATTTGCAGGTCTGTTTTTCTTCTTAACCTGAACACTATGAAATAAAAAATTTTTACCTGTATGTCCTTCTCAAGTATACTGCTCCGAGCAAACCATTTCCATCACCATAAAACTCAATGAACAACAGCGATCTTGACTTGTATTTATTTATTTATTTTTTTTTTAACTTGACAAACAACACATAACCGGACCTCATCTCCAAAAAAGAAGTAAGAATGTTTCAGCGTCATCGTGGTCGTATGGCACAGGCTCAGAAAACAAAAATCTACACCTTACTCACTGGTACATATAAATATATATATATATAGCTGTATAGAGCAGTCACCCAAAGTCTGCAGCAGCGTATATATACATATGTATTATTTTTCTTCTTTCTTTGCACGGCTCATAATTGTTCCGGTTTTCTTGCGCGTTAGGCCCACTGCAGCCTAAAATTAGCACCACACGCCAGTCAGTTTCGCGCCTCCGGGGCTTGATCCGCGTCGACAGAGCCAAAGCTGCCCCACCGCAGCTGCCAGACTTGCTAAAACGTTGGCTCACTGATGGAGCTCGGGTGTGCCCTTCCGATTCAACGGGTACTAGCCTTTCTCGTGCTGCAATATTGTGAGGTTACGAAGTACGGAGGGACACTCGCTTGCACGAAAGATGTGAAAAAAAAAAAAAAAAAAAAAAAAAAGTAAGGGATGAGTACAATGGCCAAAATGCCTGATTTTTTGACAAACCGCGCGTTGCCCTTCAACTTTTGTCGATCTCACGAAGCTGCGATTACAAAGTGGCTCAAGGCTCGCGAAGTAAGCGAATCGCGGATTTAATCAAATTACAAGATGAGAATTACAAACACGCGCGCCGAACGTCTGACGCAAGAGACCGCGAAGTTGTTCGACGTTTTGCTCTCCCTCTCGGCGCGAAGCGCTAATTATCATTCCAGTTTGGCGTTCCATCCATTCAAAAGACTCAACTTCACCGCACAGACAAAATACGCGAGACCTGGTTTCTCAGCCACTCGAAACGCCGTTATTTAATAACTTCTCAATGTTTATTTGTTTGCGTGGAAATTGCGATTAAACTGCGCGCTGGAGTGCATTACAAAGTTCTTTCGACTCGTACAAGTAAGTATGAGCTCTGATGGTACAGGTAGATGCGGAACTGAGTTTCAATAATAACTATCCCTTACCACCGTTCTTGGAACAATTACATCAGTCTTGGAGCAAATAATGATAGTTTTTCCATCATTGAGCAAGACCAACTCGAAGGTAGATTCAGAGAACGCGTAGCCTGTACACCTGGATAATTTTGGAGTGGAGTACATTTCTATCCCTGATAATTGATGTTTCTCGCCCGTTGGAAATCATAAGAGAAAAAAAAAAGGTATTAATATCAATAAATACATGGTCTTGTGAATGTACGACGAGTACTTGGTGAACAAAGTACAGCTACTGTTGACGAGTTGTGACGGAAGTCATTTGAAAAAAAAAAGTCGATACTTTTGAGCGAATATATAATTAGTCGTACACACGGCAAACGAGAGTCTTCCGTGCAGTCTCTCTGGCGGTAGATGATGTTATTTTTCTTGGCCGTTGCCCATCTTTGTTTTGGCGTCTCGTTTAAATGGATAAATCAATCAGTCTTTGGGTTATCCGGCCGATTGCAGTTTCAAGGGTGCCAGATAATTTTAATCATCGATACACGCGGCATGGAACTCGGAGCTCTCTAATAAACTGAGCGTCCGAGCGATGCACTGTCACCATTGACTTGCTGTCTCGTCTCAAAATTTAATGGCACAACGTTTTTAACCAAAAACCAAAAATCTCACCATTTGTGCGGTAGTCATCATTGTAACCTCGACTCGAAAAAGCTTCAAAGGAGTACATTCAAAATTGTTATCTTTGTAAATTGAGAGTTGTTTGTTTACAGGTTGTAAATGCGAGAACGAAATTTCAGATGAGTTACAGCTCTGTTGATCGATAAATCACGAGGTAGCGAATATAGAAAAATTCGTATTGTTTCCTTACGGTCTAAATATTGATCATAGTTATTGTAAATCTCCCGATTCAACGTATTAAATTATAAAAAAAAACTTTGAACCGCATAAAATTTGATGAAAAAAAAGGTGCAGTCGCGTAGCTCTTCCATCGACGTATGCAAATTTAACATTAATTACATAAAATACCGAAACAACGAGCGCATCGGCGCGTCATTATATTGCTCATTTCGGTTTTTCCGTAAGATAAACACGCGTGAATCTCGTTGCGCGTACACATGTATATATTATATGATACACTTGCAATTAAAGTAAGGCAAAAAAATAATTATAACAAGGTGGAGTATCGAAAAGTGAGCGCGATCAAGCCGGTGGGAGTCACGAGGGGGGGGGGTGCATCACGAAGAATTAAGCACAACTGCACGCGCGTAAGCCAAAGGAGAAGAAGCAAACCAGTTTTATCGGTTCACAATTAACACGCGCTGTATAGCCGGTGGCAACTACTTACCCTCCCCACCTCCTCCTTCGGATTATGCACACACAACGGGTGCGAGGAAGAGAGAGAGAGAGAGACTGCAATCGCGAACATTGTAAGTGCACATTACTGGCGGGTATTCCGGCCACCGCTTTATCTCGTCTCTTTGCCTCTGCTTGTCTCGACAAAGTGTCGCATTTGCAATCAGCCGAGGGACCCCACAGTCGCGTGAACGCTGCCGATCGTTCTTGCGCTCCGCTCTGCCTCTCCAACATCACTTTTATCGTCTTATTGATTTTTTCGCCCGTAATTACTTGTTTGCTCAACTGTTTTTCGCGTGTGCACGACTGTGAGTTTTTTTTTTTTTTTTTTTGTTTCGCTTCGCTGCGGCTCGAGACAGCGTAGCCCTCGAATTTGAATGGGACTGCGTAAAGGAAGAGACTGTAGCTGTTCTTTTACGGAGAAATTGTCTGTTGATGGATGGATGGATCAATTTTTTGATACTAATGAACGGACAGGCGATAATGCGTGCAGTAAAGAGCCGATAAAAAAATGCTGGACGGTGCCGTTATGAAAATTGCTAATAACAACAATGGTTCGTAGCTGTTGAGTGTGACGTGTGTGTGTTTTTTTACTAATAGGTGAAATATAGATTCGATCCACAAGTGCTCGATGCATCGGAAGATAATTCGCATCCACATTGTATGCTCGCTCTTTCGGATGAAAATTTATTTAATTTTAACCGTCAACAGTTTGCAGAGAAAACCCAATTTCAAAATGATTAAAAAAAAAAAATAATAATCAATGGGCCGGTTCATCTAACTGCAAACTTTTGAAAAAATGGGCTCGATATTTTACATTATTTTTTTATTTTTTTTTTTTCATGAAATTTTTATTTTATTCGCACGTTCGATGAATCGATAAAATGCAAGAGAATCATAATTTTTAAGAATATTTTACGGATGAGTTAATTTGTTCGACAAAGTATATTGAGAAAATCTGCATAAATTATTGAGAATATCGAACAATATATGTGTTTATGCAGATGTGCACCGAAAAGCTGACGCAGTTAATTGTGTTTTAATAAGGCCATGAAAAACATTGACTAAAGCCTCTGGCTGATAAAAATAAGTTATTAATGTAAATTTTTTTCTTTCTTGTACTGTTACGTTGAACGTAAAAATTCAAACGAAAAACAATACTTAACTTTCAATACAAGTTTCACGTTCTTTGAAATGTCCGTCATCTTGGGCAATATAATTGAAAAAAATATCGAATAAATTTTTAGGTAATATAATTTGTTAACGTGTCTCGAGATATTTTTTCATTCGCTATAAAAGAACTGAGCGACAGTCATAATGGATAAACAAGTTTCTACGATTGTACCTTGACTATTACCTGATAAATATTACTCTCCAGAAAATCATGAATTTTCAAAATCATGTGAGCATTTTGGTTTGCCATTTTTGAAATTATTTGGGTTTAAAAACTCTCAGCAATATTTTTGTGCAAATTCATTCGTTCAACGAAAATAAAAATGAAAATATCAAGCTGAAAATTTTTTTCCAGATATGTGCAAATCAGTGGAAGTGTTACGAATACTAGATGTTAAAGAAACGCTGTTCAACTCAAATTTTCGGCAAAACAGGTAAGAGATAACGCTTGAAATAACTTTCTTTTTTTTTGCTTTACCACTATATCGCTATTTAGGACATTGATCTTTCCAAGCTAGTGCATTAGTAACTATTCAAGAAAAAGTTTTTTTTTTTTTATCTTCAAGGTAGAACTGCCGATACATAGCTAAAATTTTTCGTTTTCTCGTGTTTGACCACATTTAACCTTGTTTTCGACGATTCTAACTACATAATATAATAAATACAAGTAGTAACCCACTTCGCACGAAAAAGTGTGGCAGCCAATAAGAATATGCTTGCTCCTTACTTCCGAATCGGTATTTCGTATTGATCGTACTTTTTATCGAAATTTAAAAAGTAATTTTATGACCGTCTGTAGTATACCTCAAAAAAAAAAAAAATTCATTCCCAGAATAATAAGAACTTCAATTATCGTTTGTTTGATTTAATTGAACGAAAAATAATACGCAGATGCGGGTGTTTCTTTAATCATCAACAACGCATGTTTTTTTTTACAGAATAAAAAATAAGTTACCTACGAGAATTTTGATAACCATATTCAATACATCTGTCTTACATTCAGAACCGCATATTAAATTTTTTTTCAGGATTCCACTATTTTTTCATGAGAATAAATTAAACGCTTCTGTTATTCAAATTCGCATGTTATCCGGTTGCCCAAAATTAATTAAAATAATTTTTTTTCATCGAGACCACAACTTTATCCGTTGAGCACCCACATAAATATCAAAGCAAAATGTGTACTTTTTTGACTGAGAATAAAACTATCACATAAATAAAAAAAAAAAACACCAAAATTCTATTGTGGGAGAGTATATGCATTATTTTACTCTTGAATTTCTGAAAAAAATTTATATTAGTCAATGAGTGATAGCTTTCTACAGCAGCGTACCGTTGCATCCCACTGCTCTACAATATTACGTGAAAGCCCGCAAATCCACTTGAAAGTACACATTTCCACAGCTCCCGTGGATTTCCCCTGTTGTAAGACAACGCGAGATTAAAAAGAACGTGACATATTATTCGACTCGAGTAAGACAAAAAAATCACACCACGAACTCATCCGCCGATTCGAGTGCGTATACTTTTAAATGATTCGTAGTTTGCAATTATTGTATCACTGATATAAAAAAGAAAGTCTTCCACGCAAAGATCCACTCCAGGGAATCCCCGAGTTCGGTCGCTTCTATACTTGTCTTTTAAGTTCATGGAATTATGTTGATTACGTATTCAAAATTCAATGAAAATGATATTCTGATGGCCAGTAGTCGCGTTAATAAATCAATATACAAGGGAACCAACAATACGGCAAATCGTACTTTAATCAGAGAAAGTGAGCAGAAAAATTTTAACCGATTCCGCGCATAGTTTGCGTCACAATGCATACAATAATTTATAATCAAAACGTTGTATTACTTTGATTACCAAAACCTACCGACCCAACGTTGTTGGGTGCAATTTTTAAGGGTATATACTTGTTTTGGAAACCAAACACATATCCTCTAGCCGATGTAATAACTAGAAAAAAAATAAACAATGTTTGTACGTCTATGCTAACACTAATGATCGGTCAATTATGTCGTTGACAGTACCAACAACTCCTGCTGTCCACGAATTTATGGCGCATCGGACGTGACACAACTTTTAAAACGCAAAACAACCTGACGGTGGTGGCTTCCTCTCCCTCGCACGCGAACAAAAATGCCGCCGGCAACAAAAAACACTAAAAAAAAAAAAAAAGAAAAAATGCATCGTGCGTTTATTAATAAACACACACACAGCTAGCATTATTATCTCGGCAAGCGATCTGCCGTCGATTGCGCTGTACAACATAATTCAAGAAAATTAGTCTCGTTCGTCTATTATCTCGCGTCATCGCTATACCATGGCATGAGGATGCCAATACTATACACAGTTACCACCACAACTGCAACTAATGGTATGGCTATATACGACAGCTGGTCGATTAAGGTGAGACCGGAGACGTGGATATTGCAAATTCGCGTGTTTCAAGGAATTCGCGTCCTTTTTAACTAACTAATATTCACGGCGCACTGGGAAATACAATTTTTTTTCTTCCAAAGCTTCTCGTTGTTGACGTCAATGAGCTACGCGATTCTCCCCCAATACTTACCTCGTAGCTCCTCGAGGATATTCATACACCCAAATATTTTTGTGTAGGTTTAGCAATGCGCAATAAATAAGTTGCTTTAAGATAGTGTTAATCGAGTGATAACGTTACCCGCGTAATGGAGGTGAGTAGAATATGTTCAAAAGTATTCGTTTGTTGATAATTTCTGTTGTTTCCATATTAGATAATCATGTAAACGACAATTTGCGTTTTTGATAATGCACAGGAAGTACAGTTTGGTTCTTTTGTTCGGTGGAATCATTGAAATTTGCACGCGTGTGTGTTTCGACTCTTTGACGCCACTAAAACATTAATACGATCGAATCATTTATGGGTAGGAATAATTGATGTTTATACATCCGTAAACATTGTTTTCTTTTTATTATTTCCATCCAAGATATGGAAGAATTTTTATTACCCGAAACGGTATATTATTGTATAAAAATATTTTTTTTACATCAACTTCAAACCAGCAGAGTATGTATCAGAAAATTGCCTTTTTTCATGACTCAGCGATTATGTTAATTCAAAATTGTTTATCTTTTTGTTTCATTATACATATATGTATATACAGTCGATGTTTATAAGCAATTTAATAACAAAGCAACAGTCTAGGATGTAGCGATTAAAATTTTTTTTACAATTGAAGTAGAAACACGTGTTCATTGCAATGTTGGAATATCGCGTCTTTGAATTTTAATGCAAAACTTAATGAAGTTCAGCTGAACGAAAAGAAACACGAACAATAATTGGTGCTCTTATGAAACAAGAATGGTATTTCGTGCGTATAATTCCTAAGTTTTTTTTCATTAGCCTTTTAAATTACGTCGGCAGTACACTCTTGCAACAAAGTTTCTTACAACCATCAATGTACGTCTGTTAGTTGACTTTTTTATTTCCTAATAAATTCAACTCGTTTTATCGGCACTATTAACGATTTTCGTTGCGAAGAAATTTGGAATTTTTTTTTCTCTAAAAGTACGTAAAAATTGCAGTATAAAATAAGGATCAAAGGCAAAAATCCTAGTGTAAGGTCCCTAAATAACGACTGGTTATATTGTTTCATAATGAAAATCCAAATTCATAGAATGTTTTGTTATGTTTAAAAACTGATCGAACTCTCGGCAACATCTGTTGCACAATTCGTGTGAAAAAGTTTTAACAAAGGTGCCGTTACTTAAAAAAATTCTTATCGATTCAAGACCGAGTAACCAAGTGTGATGATTGTCTGTTTCCAGTGCAATAGCTAGCGTGTCAATAATGGCAAAGTTACGGCCGCCAGAAAAGTTAGACCTGAAGTTACTGACCCTTCAGCTGGAAAACAGCATCGACTTGGCGTCGATCATCAAAAAGTCCGTGAGCCTGGATAGTCTGAGCACGTGCTTGTACTCCTCGAGTCCGGAGGACTCGGGCGTCTGTCCCTTGGTCAAGGAAAAGCTGATCAACGAGATTGAAAGCCTCATTGACACCGTTCACAACATCGACATCAAGGACAACGGGGACATCGACTCGTCCGACGATGAGAGTTTGGAAAAGCTCAGTGATGACGAGGATGATGATGATGATGATGAGGGTCTCATCGAGCGCGGACCCGTCCGGCCCCAGCTGTACCCGATGTACAGCAACAGGTCGAGACCATACGTCGACTGCGTCTTACCAAACGAGAGCTCCACGGACTACGACATCAGTGCCAAGGAGATCCTCATGGACCAAGGCAACCGGCGGAAGATACACTCCTGCCTGGACCAGCTCTCGAAAATGTCCCCGATTGTTAGCTCGTCGTCCCCGGCTGACTCGACTTTTGGCAGCTCATCCACGTATTCGGTGAGTCGATTGGTTCTATTACGATGTGCTTCCTATTCAATGTCTGACAAAGACTTGGTAAACTGGTTGGGTACGCGCTGATCGGTAGAACCAGATACCGCAGTGGTTTTTTCGAGCTAATTGACTGTGTCGTCTATCTATTTATGGAAATCTCTGTGTCGTTCCAATGCGGTCGTTGTCCTCCAATGTAACAGCAGCGACGTCGACAACAAAATACTTGACAAGGGGCGGCTTAGGTTTCATTGGATCAATTTCTCGTTTATCGAAAGAGTTGGTTTTGCTTGTGGATGCCATTACCTGCAAGTACACAGTTTTTTCACCGTTCGGGCTTTATCAATCAAGAGTATACGTGTGTCCGGTATCCACACCGTTCTGAAACAATTATTTCTTATGCAGTGTCGGAAATAATTGCAACCAGACCTTAAAAGCACACGTTTTAAGAACGTCATAGAGCCTGTATTTGGGAAACTTTGTAACGTTTTAACAAAGGGTTTTAGTGAAGTTGTTGATACGTCGATCACTGCCTTTTTGTAACAAAAAATCACTTGTGGCTTCTTTATAAGTTTATGTGCATGCAGATGGTGGTTAACATCTGGATGATAGCATCTGTAGTCGAGAACTAAGCTGTTTTGAGATGATTTTGAGCAATATTTATGTATTGTTCCCATTGACTTGATGTGATATGATCCACATAGTACGACAAGCAAATGTACGAATAAAGGGGTTTGGATATTGGACTTTTTAATTCAAAAATAGTAGCAGTAATTTTCCACGAGATCAACATTTTTGTACAACTTTATTACTACCTCTTTTTTGAAACGTTTCAAAGTTTTAAGGATAACAAATATTTTTAAGATTTTTAAAACGTTGTGTGCTATTAGGGAAAGTACGTAGAACAATAGAACTCCGATAAAAGTCTGTGATAAAGTTATTAAAATTGAATTTTACAATGACAACTTTTTAAAATTTCATGCTAATCTGCGTTCTCTTATTTAAGTATTGAACCACCTCAAACATAAAAAATGTATGGTACAATCATACTGTTAGATCAGAAACAAACTGTTGAAGAAATTACGCAATATATGGCCTTTTCATAATTAATATCAAGACACAGGTGAGAATAAACAGTTATTTATACTAGTATGGATCCTAACACAAGCAATTACCAATACTACTATTGTTATTGATATTGTTATTGTTATTGTTATTATTATTATTATTTCATATCATTATTATTATTCGCATACACATGAATTGGTAATCGAAGGATTATGTATTCCCAGGCGAATCATTACTATTATATAATTATGTACACTTATCGGCAGATGAGCAATTGTTACGGGATAAATAATTGATATATGTTAATGGATGAATTGTGACGACAGACGCATACGATTTGTACAAAAATATGTGTATTTTCCAAAAAAATATATAACAACTATTTCGAAACTTTTATTATCCTCTATGGCTTCGATCGATGGCACTAATCTTTTTGGGTATAATTTTTAATCTAAATTTGATAAAAGTACATCCCTTCTCATTTAATATCTCGAAAAAGCTATCACGCCGGACCTAACGATTAAGATCACGTCTACGTCGGGAATTAGAGTAACCTCGTTTTTCTCGTTAAATTATTGTAAAACAACCCTTGCTCTGTGCATTTGATAGCAGGCCAGAGAGTTTAAGGCAAAATCCTCCAACAAGCGAACCAAGTCTATACCTAAGAAACAGATACATAAATAAGTACATAAATATATTGTTTTATCAACAGCCACCTGAGCAGCAGCAGCAGCCCCAGTGGCAGCAGTCGAATGGATCGCCCACAGGCGGGTCCTCCTCGTGCTTCGTGCCCTCGATCACAGTGAGCGAGTCCGAGTCCTCGTTACTCGAGATCCTGTCGCGGGGAGGTTTCCAGTCGGCCCAAACGCCCGAGCACACCAGCACCGGGAGCGTGGCCTGCATCGCCCTAGACACCTGCCCGGACTCGCCGGCCGGCAGTTACAATGCCTGTGCCGCCTCTAGACCCGGCAGTCAGGCCTCCAGCCCCGCGCAGAGCCCAGGGTCCATGAACGGCTCCGTCTACGGTGGGCCCTCTTTCCTCAACGTCGTAGGCAGCCCCATCGGATCGCCCCAGGTAATTCACGACTGGGTAAATCTGTCCTTTATAACATGCGCACCGCGTTTTTGTACTTTATACAATGCTTGCGAGCATAACAGACTCCACCTGTATGTGGCACGAAGACCAAAATTGCTGCTCAATCTTCATTTTTCTAGCGATGATTCGCACGACCGGTTACTATAATTGCAGCCGCGCTATGTGGAATCGGTTGGTTTTTTTATTCCCTCGCCAAGTGTGGAGTTCGATTGTCGGTGAGCTCGGAAAACAACATTAAAATCTCATTAAACTTTAATTTCTTGTCTTTGATGATTGTCGCGTACTTTTTTTTTCGAGCCGAGATCGAGTTTTGAACAACGCAACTGATAATAAAGGTGTGCTCGCGTCAGTGAGAAGTGAAAAAAAATATACGACTCGCGCGAGTCTTTTATTAAGCAACAACAAACAAGTTTTGTTTAATAATACCTTATCTTCTGTAAAAATATGCAAACAATAAGTGGGGCAAATTCGTGCGCTAGGCATTATATACTACTGCCCGACCGTATAATATCATGTTGAATTGCCATGACAGACGCGACATCAACAACCGATCCATCGTCCATATTTGCAAGCTTAAGACAAATTTTTCAGCGAAGGTTACCCGAAATTGTTTTTGCAACGAACTCTATATTTGAAAGATTACGTTACACCTACTCTTAAAAGTATCCTTCAAGTATTTAAAGACACCAAAAATCTTGCTGTTTTACACACACCACTAAGTGTTCGTCCTGTGTATTTGACGGTCTTTGAGTTTGTAGACAACGCGTCGCGGGTAGGGAATGAAAAAAGTTACAAAACATAAAACTTTTGTTAAAAATCTCACGTATGGGTGTCACCACGCTTATTTGCCCCAATTTTTTTTAATCCGCAATAAGAAATAATACCAAAACAATTGACGCAAAGTTTGCACGATCGTTTTTTTTTCTTTTTTTTTTTTTTTTTTAGTAATGTGTCAAAAGATGAATTGCACATTTGTTGTTGAAAATTATTATCACAGCCAACGTCAAAATAAAGCAGAAAAAAAAAAAAAAAAAAAAAAAAAAACATTCGTCAATCTTGGGTCAACAGAGCGGGAAAAATATTGCCCGCGATCGAAGCAATCCGTGAAACAACACGACCAAAGATGCTTATCGGCCCCGCGCGAGACAACTTCTTTGTTCCTCAGACGCTCCTTTACATCGTCGCGTCACCGGAATCCCCGATTCTCAACGTCATACACACCTACCCTTGAGAAAAAAAAAAAAAAAAAAAAAAAAAAAAAAAAAAAAAAGAAAAGACTCATCCTGACCAAGGTATTCCCCTACGGAGAAACAGGGCTTCCTTCGGCGCGTTACTCTCGCGAGCACTTACATAATAAACACACTATATATACACGCGTAACGAGCGTTCTTATCCGAGCCGAGCAAGCGCGAGACGATCGGAGAGAGAAGCACGTGCTCTCGCTGCAGCAGCCCCGTATGTATATATATATATATATTCTTTTATCGAGTTGATAGAATGTTACGTTGTAGCGCTGGAGCCGGGGCAACCATCGGTAAAGCGCATACATATGTATATCCAGGGACCCGAGTCGCGTATACATTATTGTACGGGCGATATACTCGTTAATTCGATTTTGACACGGTTTACTTGCTTGCATTGACTTTTTGCACGAGCGCGCAGATAACGCACACGCGAGGCCTTGAACGGCAACGACCGCGGCGTTATCAGTCGAGAGAGAGAGAGAGAGAGATTTTTCGCGCTAGAATCTCGGTCGCGGTGGAAACACGCTCTCGTGAGAGATGACGCGCGTGTGGATGCAGACCCTAAAAAAAAAAAGTGCTCGTCTTAGGTGTCACCGCTGGCCAACAACGGCTTCCGCTGCTACCCCCGGCCCTCGTCCTCCTCCTCGTCCGGGCAGTCGTACTGCGAGACCCCGAGCCCGGCCAACTACCATAGCCCCCTCGACCACCACTTGGAGGAGCAGCTGGGCGAGCACATGATGACGCAGATGCCGGCCTGGCACGAGGTCTTCGAGTCCTCGGAGACCCTCGTCAACACCACCGTCGGTCTGATCAGCAGCGAGTTACAGCTTCAGATCGTCGACGAGGTCATCCGGGGCGACCTGAGGACTCCCAACCAGATACCAGCGGTGACGAGTGGTTATCACCACCACCAGCAGGTGGTGTCGCCGGCCGCCTCGTGTTTGGACGGGGTGGACGACGGGGACGAGTTGTCGCTGGTGCGCTTCACCGGTGGTTGCGGCGAACCGGCTTTGGGGTCGCGGGATAGGCCAGAGCCGAGCCAGAACTCGACCTCCGGCTACAGCAGCAGCAGCAGCACCGGTAGCGAGGCCAGGAGAGTTTGCGACTTTGGCTGTGGCCAACCGGATCTGGGGGCGGGGCTCGAATTCTCCTCGAGGATGCAGGCGCAGGTACTCCATATTTCGATGAATTTTCAAGTTAGTGGCAGGGTCGTTGTCAAGTCTCCTAATCTAAGTATTCGTGGCTGTCATGTACAGAAAAAAGCATCGATTTCGGGTGATGATTATTTCTGATAAATACACCTTGTATCTCTACCTTCCCCCTCAACCAATTTTTACTGAAATCTAAACATAACTTGCATCCAAGTGTGATTTTCCATCAACTCACGAGATGTAATTTTTGTTTTTTCCTTTCTCTCCTCCTTTTCTTCTCATACACTGCGTAGGCTCGTCTTTTTTTTTTTTTAATGTCTACCTACAAATTAGCCAAATTTAAGCACAAGAGCAGCGATATAACAATGCTTTAAAGAGCTCTTTTGGATTTTAGGTGTTCCCCCAGTCTAGCTCAGTTTTGGGTAACAACCACATCGAGTTCCAGTTACCAAAATCAGTGCCAATTTACAGCTCTCAACGATCTGACGGGTGAGTGCGTTTATTTTTTCTTTCTTTTTTTTCTTTGGTGAGGTTCGCGATGGAAGGGGAGCTAGCTCGGACACTTTATAGATGTATATACTTACGTTCAAACTCCTTATTAAAATTTTCCGATAAGTAAGACTTTCAAACAATTTTCATTAATTTCACCGTGGGGATTTTTCGAGAAAGTCCGCACGAGTATCTATTGTTATTATTATTTGTCGATTTGTTGACCCAAAAAATAGAGAAAAACTATTTTTCTTTTCCACCACTATGTTTCTATGGATGAATCACTGTAGGTCCAAACAATAGTTGATGTGATAAGGGTTGAGACGCTTCATAGAAAATAAAAGTAAAAATAATTTTTGCATCACGCACGCAAATGGACGTAATGGGTATAATTGACAATAGTGGTGAAACCCATAGAACGCAAGCACGCCAGACGGTGAGAATTGAATTTATGTGGTAGCTCCAGTAAAGGGAGTGGCAGACTCAATTGCACCCCGAGGACGGGGAAAACAGGGGAGGAAGGAGGAAGTCCCGGCGAACGTGTCCTCGCGCCGTGGCCGTTCTTGAATCTACCCTCGACGCAGGCAAGCGAGCGGCTGAAGGAAGCGACCGATTCGCGCGAAGTTGCGAGGGCCATGAAGAGCCTCTTGAAGAGGTCGCTCGACCAGCTGGCCAAGGGGGACGAGGACGGAGACACGTGAGTATATGTGTATTCCTAGTTGTACAAGTGCACCGTATGCCTAATGGCTCATATCGACTCTTTCTTTCTTTCTTCCCTTTCATGACTTTTGCATCTCTTTTCTCGTCGATTCTGCTGGTACTTAAGATAAAATTAGTTCTTTGCTTTGGAGATTGACTCTATAGGTATCTTCATTCAAACCCTCCTTACACCCCATCGGTTCTCGTGCACTTTATTGTCCTGGCCATCCCAGAAGTATGAGTTTCATGCCGAATCGGTGACGTACAGTTCAACAGGAGTAATTTTTTTTTTCATCTTAAAAAATGAAAGCGTTATTTAACGGCTTTCGAACGAACCTTCCTTTTTGTGATTGGAGCTCAAGAAAATTCATCATACCCAATCATTTAGTTAAAAACATCAAATAAATCCTTTCCAACTCATTTGACATTTGATCCCTGCTCTAGGACAATAAAACCCTGCATGGCCATCCCTATACCATTGGGCAACTCGAAAAAACAAACAAAATGACTTGTGAAAAAAAAAAAGAAAAATTCATCAACTTTTGCTCAGAATCCTAATGTGCCTGGTGGGAAATCCTACGGAGCTAAAGAAGAAGCTGGCGTACCTGGCACCTTTGGTGGAGCGGCTAGGCACGATAGACGGGGCTCTATCGATGCTCAACTGCCGAGGCGAGGACGCGCTCTACCTCGCTGCCATGAATTGTCCTGAAATGGCCTTCGTAACCGGTTACCTCGCGGCCACCTTTCTGCAGAATAATATCGACATCGGACAGAGACTGTATCGATCCAGGGTTAGTTACGTCGAGTTATAATTTTCAAATATTTGCCACGTCTGGTTATGCCACGGAAACATGATTTTACAAAAAATTTTTTCAGCAACTGTTGAAAATAATACAAGCATCAAATTCGCGAGATTTCAGCTTTTGCGCGTAGTTTTATAATATAAACCTACAAATTACGACAGACGAACGATTTTTCTGTAAAACTTTTGCGGGATTCATTGGGATATTATATTAAAAACATAAATGCAGCTCTCTACACCTGCTCTCATTTTTATACGAAATATATCCTTAAATAAAATTGGTTTGATTTGATAAACTCGTATTTTTTCAGTAATCATACCAATTGAAAATAAAAAACTTATTTGAACTTGCTGAAAATTTTGTGCATTTTTTTTGATTGTTGAACAAAATATCGCCGATTAAGCGACTGTAAAATTATATAGGAAATAAGTAATGTGAGTAAATATGCTAAAGTTTTACGATTATTAATAAAGATTAAAAATGAAGTGAAAAACAAGTGCATAGTGAGTCCTGTTTATTTGTAAGTATTTTATAACTTGTTGCTTATGCAGGGAGATACACTGATCCACGCGCTGGCAGCAAAAGGCGACAATCACGGTGGAGTTCTTGCGGAGCTACTTTCACTCAAGACACCGCAACAAAATGCAGTCTTCGACCTTTCAAAGCGTAATTACGATGGTGAGTCGCTGAGCCATTACCAATAAAGTGTGCTTAATAACCCAAAGTTAAGACAAAAATCTGCCTCGTTTACCAAACAACATGATGTCTGAGACAACACTGAAATGTGTATATACTTTTACACAAGTATCCCGTTAAAACCACTCTAACAATATGATTGCCAACTTTATGTTTTAACAACCTCTTCGTTTTTTTTTTTGTTTTATTGCGGCCAAAAGGTAGGACATCTCTCCACGTGGCAGCCGAGGCCCACGAGTCACGGGGAAGGAATTCCAAGACAATATCGATAGCTACGGTGAGGCTGTTGCTGGAAAGCGGCGCCGATTCAACATTGCGTGAAGACAGATCTGGCGACACTGCGCTACACATAGCCGTATCCTTGAGTTGTGATCCCTCCCTCGTCAAGGTAAAAAACCAGTTCCAACTTGTTCATTTTTCAAACACTAAATTCAAAATTTGCGGATTAAAATGGTTTTGCTGAAAATCTCCTTGAGGATTTTTGAATCTAATGTAAAGCAAATGTGTATCTACGAAAAAGTAGGACTGCTGCAGTTTTTTAACAAATTTTGTAAAACTTTATGTTCGTACAGTCGCTACTGACTGGTGGAGGCCACGCGGCCGTGAACATTGCCAACTACAACGGGAACACGCCTCTACACTTGGCCGCGTCGATTTCAGATCGCACGAGCCTGGAACGACAGTCCGAAATTTGCGGGCATCTGGTGAGCGCGGGCGCGAGGTCGAACATTACCAATCGACAAGGTAAAACTCCGCTGGCGCTCGTCTCGGCCGATAGGAAGGAGCATCTCCGACGGATTTTCTACAAAATTACGTAGTTGCTCGTCCACCGCAGCATATATCTATATAGTGCTGTCTGTTCCATAACTCTTTTCATTCATATTAATTTTTGTACATAATTTTGTAATATAATTGCGGTGGATATTTATAAATAACTATCGATGTGATATAATTAATAAAAAAATAAAAAAATCAACATTGATTTAAATACAGCCAGTATGAACAGTGAAATGTTGGAACGTCGGTTAGTGATGAGCTCGTGAGCTTTAAAATTTTATCTTAGATATTATTATGATAAATATGTGTATACTAGGAATCTGTCATGTTTGACGATGGTATATAGTGGCTGATAATAATTATAAATAGTTTTACCCAGTCTGTTTCTCCGATATTTTAGACTTTTCGTACTGTTACACGCAGCAGCGAACTTATCAAAAAAGTAAATCAATTTTACTTGCCTGCAAACAGTGGATGAAAATGATACATTTTACTACTGAGTAGTAAAGAAAACACTTATCATTACACTCGTACTCAAATGCGTAATATTTGTATTTGTAATTGTGTTTTTTTTTTTCATTGATATGATTAACAGGAACATAATAAGGTGTTTAGAGCAAAATACATTTGGGCATTGTATTATAGAATATTACTTTAAATGAATCTGGATGTTATAGCAACATACAGACTTTATTTCTATTAATAATCCAAAATAAAGCATAGGTTGTGACTATGTTTTTACTTTTCCATACATATTTTTAAGTAGTCGTACGATACGTTTTTGTCTCAAAATCTTAGATACTATCTATACGTATATTTTTACGTATATGTACATGTCAACTAAAGTGGTCAAATTCATCTTAATGTATTTTATTATTATTACTAGTATCACCTTTTTGTTATAGCTGATGAACATAATTATTACAAATAATTAGATTTTGTGTAGAACATAAGAAAAAACAGTCTTCCACATAATGTCATACCAAACAAAATTGTTTTTTATCTTATATAAAAAAACTTTTATAATTGCATATAACTGTAAATAGAGTTAACGATAATGCACAGAAAGTTGTTATAGCATATAAAATCATTTCAACGAGTTATAGAAAATAATTTTTTTTAACTTACAAACATCTTATATGCGTAAAATAGTCTTTGTTTCTTAATTTCTAAAAACTAGAGCACTTATTAATACATCACATAAACCAAATCTTACAATTATAATATATAAGCAGAACAATGATTTTAAAACGACAAAGGAAGAAGGGATGAATCAAATTTTGTGATAACGTACTTGCCTACTGTTTTCAGACAAATTGTCAGTAAACATATACATATACCGAATATAATGTACGTATTTTTTCAACTGTGCAAGCAATGTTCATTGTAATTTTTTGTACAAGCGAATGACACAAAGTATGTTAAAAATGATGTGTTATAGAAGTTGTAAAGGAAAAAAAAAAATTAACTCAATAAAAAATCGGCCATTTGTTACGAACATTTATGGTTATACAATTTTATTTTCACTATCAATATTCAACTGCATCATACAAAATATACAAGACTAGAAAATCTTTGGAAGTATTTCCGATCTCATAGATGAGCTTTTCAATCGATCAGAGTCCAAGAAAAACGCATTGATATTGGGAGACCTAACACTGTGAAAAAAAAAACAAAAAAAAATAGAGTAGAAAAGCGAGCAATGATAATTGAAGATAGTTGAATATAAGTTGAAATCCAAATATATACCCAGCGCAAAGCCACATATTTCAAATTGATAAAATACGTAGGTACACATTGTTTGTCTTTTTCTACTCCACAGACATTGGTCTTTGATCCACTAAAAGCCTCAAGCAAACTCAACTCATTAATATGGCCGAAAAAAAATCTATCCTCAAATGGCACATCACATGATCGGCCAGCAAAGGAGCCAGTAACCAACGGAGCACCCACGAAATGTCGATTAAGGGCGTCACCATCGAATGCGATAGCAGGTGATGCACTCGCACTCGACGATGCTCCAATATCACGAAGACATTTCCACATGTCCGCAGGACGCCTACAGGACAAAAGCCTATCTCTATTATAAGCGTAAAGCGCATTTCTGGAAAGCACCTGCACCCTGTTACGCAGACGGCGAAAAGCTACTCCATGTGTATCACGCCTGGTTCTCTTATACAACCTCCACTCCCTATTACGCTCTCGAATGAGAGAATGAATCTCATCCGTCATCCATGGGCAAGGGCGGCGCCGAGGAATGAAAGCACGGACAGGAGCATGGATGTTGAAGAGGTTTGTAAGAGCAGTCGTAAAAAATTCAACTTTCTCGTCAACATGACACATACGAGCAATAGAATGCCAGTCAACCGATATAAGGTCACGCTTAAAATCATCCAGAACGAGGTCTTACAGAGCCTATCATGACGAACGAGGGTATAACCCGGAATATCAAATTGGCCAAAATGTTTAGTCGGCTTCAGCCACGATTCACTGACAGCAAGAACATGCAAACCATTGTCAAGAATGATCGATCTAATTTCCTGAAAATGCGGTTCAATAGATTGCGCGTTACAATGTGCCACTTTTAGTAAATTGGTATCACGTGACATCGTTTGTCGAAGAAATTGTACGATCGATGAATCTCAACAACAGCGGGCAAGCTGCCCTATCCGAAGCAGCATAAGCGACAGGTTTCAGCTTTGAAGTCACACAATTTACGCAACGATATTTCTGTTTATCAGCGACCGTGTGCACTCACGACCAGGATGCTGCCCACTACAACGCTCACAAGATAACCGACCCGTGCAATTTACGGCAATGTGCCCCAATCCCCAACATTTAAAGCATTGAGGAATCGATACGTGATCCTGAACACGACAGCGACTCCACCCAATCGTCACACGACCAAGTTCAAGTAGACGAACACGACTGACAGGAGTGACCTCCGCAACGCAAGATCTATGCTTTGAGAGTCTCTTGAGAGTTATCTAGCCACAGTATGACAACCACTTTCTATTAGTTCTTGTCATTGTCAAATAATGTTTGCCTACCTTGGGGAAAAATTTTATTATCATTCAATCTGAAAGGTAGGGGATTAAAAAAAAAAAAACTATTTTCGATTCCTCATTCCGAAGTAAAGCCGAGATGTGTTTGGAGCAGTTTGCAAGTCGTATGGGTGTTTATTGTTAAAATGCTATACTCCAAAGTTAAAACTAGTTTGTCCAAGCAATAAAATAAACGTCTGCAGAAGAGTCCACATCCTCGAGCTTATGATGGTGTTAAAGCCCGTAGACCAGAGATACTCTGGCATCTCCTTTAAGCTGGATGGTAGGTATAGAGGAGTACGGAACACGCCCTGACAAGAAGTCAGAAGGAAGAAAGGAGTGGCTTTTGTAGGTGATGGTATAGCGGCTTTGTAGTTGTGGGCTGCAGACTCTCTACTGGTGGTGGTGGTGTTGATACATCCCTACAGCTTCTCTGCTACTGCCGCTCAAAATCAATGATGCGAAATTGAAACAATACACCGGTAGCTTCTCTTCTACGTTATATCTCAGCTGTTGCAACGCCCGAGGTTTTAAGACCTATTATTTAATGCTTTAAGAATTGCTCCGTAGGAATCATGGCAATATAATTATTTACTTATTGGTAATTGATATTTTTAAAGAAGTCTGTGCAAGATATCGACGGTGGCAACAAAATGTTTGGACGTGGAATTGTTTCTGTAAGTACGATAACAAACTACGACAGCGGCAATGATGACAAGTTTGAAGACGATAACGATGGCATGACAAAGACAACATCTAACTAAGAATCAGAGAAGTAGCGCGTATAGCAAGTGCTGTGATAACTGTGCTTACCGAGTGATTCCAGCTAAACATGTCCCTGTTATTTTCTAGACGGCACTTTTTTGCCGTTGCATTGATGGTTTTTGTAAAAACAAGGTGTGTTTTTGATTATTATTACTATTCATCCTGAACTAAGGTATTTAACAGAAAACAGTCGGTTTTACAAATGTTTAAAACAAAGGTTCTTTAACAAAAATTAGGGTGGTTGTAAATTTCAGGATATCTTTTGCTTATAAATGTTATACTTATGTACGAGCAAAAACAGGTTTTTTTCCCTAATAAATAAGCGGAAATATTTTTTGGAAGCTAAAAACAGGAGTGTTTTTTGTTTACGGCGATAAGCACCGCCTACCACCTACAGAGAAAAGAAGTCCTGTTAGACTATTATTTGCTTTATTAATTAAATGCTACTATAATTTATTTTTCTATTTTTTTGTGAGTAAATTCATAAGAAATTGACATCTGTAAAACTATTTTATTATCAAGCTTTGATGGTAAGTTTGCATTCCCGACCTGATGAACGGGAGGGAAGAAGTGCATTTCCTCCTTCTCGTGGTGCGCACTAACGTACTCGGTAGGGAAGTCGTACATCTTCGTCCACGTATTAGCATTGCACATGAGCAATCTACGCATGTACGAGAATGTGCCACTTCTCTTCCTCGTGACGTAATTTACTATTTTAGCTTAACTTTTTTTTTAATTTGGCCACTACAAAAAATAAACTTCTATTATTTAGAAAAATCGTAAGTTGAAAAAAAAATTTCAATAATCATTTATGCTTATAAAATATTTTTAAAAACCAGTAACAATAGTATGATATTATTGTTTGCCTTTTTTAAAAAATGTTATATAATTGTTAACAAAAATTTACCAAGATATCAAACGGAACTTTGATGAACTATAAATTTACCTCTTGAAATGGTGCCGAAAACAGAATATCTCTATGTATTCTTGTGAAACAGTTTACCGGGAAGTTTACGTACAATCACATTGTGTACTTTTACGAACAATGAAAAGTAGAGGGTCCAGAGGTAAAAGAGGTCTAGAGAATAAACACTAAAATTTTATGAACCAATTCAGGAATTTAAAAAATGACGTATTTATATGTATGCCAAATGTTACCTAATAAAATCGTGTGGAATATTTCTCCTCATGAAAACATAAAAAAAAGCTAGCAGTGAAAAATTTCAAAAAACCATGGGAGATAGTTTTATTGTTCGATCAATACAACTGGATGAACATTCCCTTCCTCGCGCGTATATAAAATTTCCAATAAATCCGTGTATATATATATATGTCTCCGTAGAGTGCAGTTATTACCAAGCAAAGCCAATAATCCCAACTAATAATAAAACAGTATTCCGGTTAACCAAAATAATTAGATCTGTTTATCTTTTGCCGGTCCCCCCTCTTCACGCGGGGAGTACTGCACAGGCCAACCCCGCGGCACGTCACAATTTCCTGTAAGATCCTTTTCTTACCGCGCATCTGCATGTCTTTAGAATATTCGCGATAATGAGGAGCAGCGAGAGCCTATTTCCGTCAAACAAGAGCAGATTGTAATCGCGGCGTTGCGCCGTATCTCCGCAGCTGCCGCCAAGAGCTCCTGAAAGAGGGCGGATTGTACTCGAAGCCGCGAGGGATTTCTGTTGCCAAAACCGAGAAAGTGTCTTACTGGAAGACAGCCTTTGAACTCGGTGGCTCTCATGCTTTCTCGATCCTGGAATAGTGGATAATTCGAGGTTGTTTTCCCATGCCCCGCTTAATTTTACCGCTTCATTGAACAGAGCTGGTAAAATAATTGTCGAATTGTGTGACTTTAGTGTAAACACATATATGAACATTTTTTCAGTTTTCTACATACAAACAGATATTTTTACATTAGTCAATATGCCAATGTGCAAAGTTAACAACATTTTTTTCTTTTCATAGAATATCTCGATTTTGTTGTAGATTTAGGTCCACAAACTGAAGGATAGGATTCACGTGTATTAATATACACATTAAAATTATTTTCGTATCTCGAAAAAAGTCTGGTCACGCAATATGTATCCAAACCATCGATGAACTTAAAAACTCAACGTACCTTAGTCTTGTACAGATTTTTATCATTTATGAATAAAAAAATTCTCATTTCGACAATTTTAAAGAGATTCACTCAATAACAAAAAACGTCCAACTCCGATGAATTTAAAATTAAAAATCCATATAAGTTCGAAAACCCATCTATTCTCGTCCGGGTAAAAGGCCAAAAAAATATTCGAGGAGCCCCCGAGAGAGTCCAATATTTACGGGTGAGGGGGAGAGGAGAAAATAAAAGCGAGAGAGCAGAGACGCGATCCTCCATGTACGCTTTGAAATCGTCCGGGGAATTAGCCTAAAGCGTTAGACGAACCCGAGAGCGGGAGGGGGGAGAATGAGATGCGTCCCCCGCTGAGCAGCTCGAGCAAGTAGCTCGTAAAATCTCGACGCCGGAAAATGAGGGGCACGTGAGCGAGAAAACCAGGGCTGATTAGAGCCCACGCCATGCCTTTCCTCCGCACATTGTTTACTTACTACGTCATGCCTTCTGTCATCAACCACCGTATAGCCGACATCCACATCCTTTCGCTCCTTTGGGATGTGTACTTTGATTTTTATTACTTTGCACTTTCAATCCAATGTTACGAAATTCACATTCCAAGTTTATTTACTGCCATTGGATCTACTTATCGACCAGGTCCATCGAATACAAGACACAAGACCTCTCGACTGCTTATCTGAAATTATAATATATATATATATTTCGCACTCCATGTAAAGCTCCTCCGTGTCAATAATCCTTTCACAAAACATATACCTACCTTTTAGAGGCGCATGTCCATTGTAAGCACAGCTTTCAACCCCTTTCACGGCGAATTGACGAGCCAGCGAAAGTCACCTATAACGAGACTGGCTCCTCTACGTACGGGGCAACACGAGAGTGTATATTATGCACGCTCGAGAGCTTTCGAGTACTCGGCTTCGGGGTGTGACGAGCTGTAATTCATCAGTGGGCGTCCCTCGTCGATGGACTGAGCAACAAGGACTCGGGGGACCGGCGCACGGAGCCACTCGATCGCAAATCGAGAGTATCGGGTCTTCGGACCCCGCGATGCCTTTGACTGTACACCCATACGAAACAAGGGACGCCTTTTCGCGTCTAATCTTCCGAATTTCCGGGGCTCGGCTAATGGGGTATTACGAGCTCGAGCGACGCTACTTCCAGCGCTTACCCCGGTAATTGGAATGTCTATGCACGACGTTGAGATTTCCTCGCTGTACGTTTGCTCAGACACTCTCTCTCTCTTCGCCGGAGCGATTAAACATTAATTTCTGTTTGAATCGCAAGTACTTACCCGTTGCTACATGGCGCACTGGTGTGTTATTTATCTTTGCTCCGCAGGGGTGGAGGGGCAAAAAACGTTTCCAACGGCTTAAGTTGTAAACCGAAGTAACTGTTGTCTTGGAAAAAAGTGGGGAGAAAGTAAAAAGTTTCTCGTTGAATCGTTTTAGCCCCCACCCCTTGAACGAAAAGTTGGACCGCGGGTCAATTTTGCTACTTTGCGGAGTTGGGAAACTCGAGGCGTCGTCGTTCATCTTACCGTGTTTTGAGACCGGAAACAAACCAGTTGGAATTAGGGAAGCTCGAGCGTGGAATCAACTCGGCGGGGAAGTCAAACTTCTGTTACGAACTCAATATGTATATCCCCGAATCTAGTGGGGATTGGGGGTAGTGGCTAGTGCACTCGAGATATTGGATAATGTACCTACTTATTGAGCTGAGATAACTAATGAAAGTCGGGGGTATGTGAATCAGAAATTTCAAGATCTGATGGTGCAGGAGCTATTTAAAAAAAAACTGCGATAAAGAGTTACGGTGTGAAGTTGAACGCGAAGAGTGTCCAACTTTTTTTAAACCTTTTTGGGTATCTTTTTTTTCCAACCCGAATAAAGTTTTCAATTTTTTTTTTTTATCGTAATTGGTGATACTAGAATTGTTTTTAAAGAGAGAAAAGATCCCTTGTCACTTTTCTATTGACCAATCCGTTTTTTAATAATATTTCGTAGTCATACATACCACACATCCATTTGATCTGAAAATACTGTTTCAACTAATTTATTAATTGATAATATTTGAATTGAGATCAGTGAAAAAGATAAAAAAAATTTTTTAAACTGACGCCGGGCAGGCAACCATAACGTTTTTTTTCCAAATAAAGTCAGTGAGCTCAGCTTTAAACCCCAAACTGAAGAAATCTTTGGCATTTACGCTTTTTTTTCTCCAGTAAGAGTAGCCCCGAACAGAAAAAAAGCTTTTTTCAGTTTGGAATCGAAAGAGGAACTCATCGACTTTGCACTTACGGCTTTTTTACGAGGAAAAGTTTGCGAGATCGGCATTTTTCACACTCCCCGTTTCGAAAGATCGCGCCTTGTTTTACCTTAAAACTATTTATTTACAGTTAAAAAATGTCAACACATGCAAGCATTTTCTTAACAAAAACCCTCTTTCCCTTTCGAACCCAAGATGAGTTTCGACTGAAAACTCAATAACTTTATTCCACATTTCTTCATTCATACTTAAAGTACTTCATTCATTCATTTATACTTAAAGCTGTTGAAAAAATGCCCACGATTTCCCGGGAAACGAAGCCCACGTTAGCATTAGATGTAAAAATCCGCATCCTGTTTTCCAAGGCGCGTATAAATAAAAATAAAGCCCCAATTTTCGTTACCTTTCAAACTATCGACTCCAATAAATACCCGGCCACTCGAAAGACCCCACCATGAAGTGTTACACACGCAAACACTTTGAAACAACAGGGCGCCCGCCCTCCCCACGGAGACACCATACACGTAAAAACACTCGGAAGCCCCGATCGTGACGGTATCCGGCACACAAGTATAGGCATACCCACTCCGTACCGAGCAAAGACAGGGAATTTGAAAAGTCTCACGTCCAAACGGCCGATCGGTATCGCCCCTACACGCGCGCTGGCCGGAAGAGAGCGTTTAGCTCGACAACTCAGACACACGCCTTACGGGCCTCCTCCGCGGTCTCTCCTGATCGATGGCCACAGATGCTATCCCCGCCCCCCCCCTTCTCTCCTTCCGTGTATATATACACTCCTCCTCGCTTACACGGCAGTCCTTACATTTTTCACGTACCTACACCCCCGCGTCCTTGCTCCTTGTCCCTCATTGTTGTTTCAGCTTACGATTTCTCCCTACTTGCCCACCGAGCAATAACAAATTTAATCCGCACAGCTCCGGGCGAGTTGTATCTTGTTCCGCGCTTTCGATACTTTTTTTATTCCGTGATGTTGCGAGAGGATCGCGATGACCACGGCCCTGCCCTTATGTGCACTGTACAGGTGGTGCAGGTACAATGCAGACAAGCTCCTACAGCATCTGCCAAGGTCCTGGTAAACATGTACCAAAATCGATATTGGCTCGGATAGATGAGCGTTTTCGGAGCGATACATTATTCATCGCCTCGATGTATCGGCACTTCCATGGGCTCGGTATAGCCCATCGTGTTTTTCATTTAGCTCTAATGGACTGAGGGTGATTTTTACAAACTCCCAAAGTCAGGAAGTGAAATCGCGCTCAGGGAGGGGAGAGAGAAACGGTGCGCGTGTACGGCTGAAAGTTTTGCCGAGCCCTTCCCCTCCCCCTTTGTTATTCGAATCGAGTGGCTCAAGGGCTCGGGTTTCGAAAATTTAATTTTCCACCGCCTGCCTTTCAGTCGACGCTCTTGTACGAGTAGGATAAATTTCTTATTTTTTTTTTTATTTTTTTTTTTTACCGTTGCGAACTTGGTTTTGTTGTCGCGTATATATACCTACGTGCAGGACGTACATCCAAATGAGCTGCGCTGCGAGAAATTTAATTAAACCGAGTAGTTTGCGTATACGTATATATATACACGTACACGGAAAGTTTGGCTGTTACTTCCCGTACAGTGCCTGTATCTGTATGATAAATGCCGACGTGAGTGCGCCCACGGACCCCAACTTTTGGTATTAACGCTTTGCGATGCACATGTGCGCGTGACAGAGGATTCGTTCGGTTGTGGGTTTTTCGCGATTGTGTGTATGGGAAACAACAACAACAAAAATAACGAGTCCGCTTCTCCCCTCCGTCGTGATATTGTGTGTTGTATATTGACATATTCTGGTAACAAAAGTGTTGCCGGTGACACTTTCGAAATGCAGGGAATTGATTTGTATAAAAGTGTCAAACAATCCTACTATCCATACATTTCGGCTTTAATGGAAACGGTACATTTTTTTTACCTCCATTATCGTTGGATGTAGCAGCTTAAAAATACAATAGATGAAATATTGCACACACGTAATCCCCTGGGATTTATATACATATACACGTTTAAGCAGGAACTTTGTATCTGCGTAGTGCCATCAATGTCACATTTGTGTTAATGTGACGTTGACACGAGACGAAGTGTATCCATTTCAAAAATAAAAAAAAGGAGGACTATATACACTAGCAGTTCAAGCGGATCAAGTTACGACTAGGGCGGGGTCACAAATGGATTTTTTTTTTCTTCCAGCGCGTCGCTTCTCTCTTCTCTCCAAGTGATCCTCTTGTTTTTACTAAGTGGATGCATTTTGTTTCCCCACTCTCTGGGTATCAGTTTTTTTTTTTTTTCTTTTTTTCTTCGGTGCTACCATCACCCGCTTACTTATATATATTTTGATTTACTTTCTCTTTTTCCACACTGCCTTAGCTTGAAAAATCCATCTCTTTGTCTCCCAAGACTTTATCCGCGGATAAAAAAAGGCAATCTCATCATTATCACCATCATCAAACAGCTAGCAATGGTGCAGGTCTCTGATTTTGTTAGCTTTGGAAGCACCACTCGGTCAAAGCGCATCTGAAAAATCGACTTTCCGCGAGAGAAAACAAAAAAAGTGTGTCAAGGATAGCATTTTATCCACGAAATGCGCAAGTGAATCGAGTGCACGTGTGCGGAATACATTCCCCGGGTGTTAAGTAAAAAGGAGGAGAAAGGGGTGAAGAAAAAGGATGTATATAAAAAATGACCTTGTACCCCAGTTTAAACAGCGTCGCGTTCGCGATCGATAATTTCGGAATTTCATTTCAAGCTCACCTCGTTTCGTCCGCTATATGCAAGAACGTTCATCATAATACCAGCGGAAAAGTGATGATCAACCGAAGAGTGAACTCTCACAATCTCCTCGTGGTAATTGCATCCTCCAACAACAGGATCGAATCAACGAAGAACATTTTTTTTTCCCCTCCCCAAGTTTGCTTGTGACGCGCAAATCTCGCTCAACTCGAGGTACACTTCAAGCGGTACATGCGTCCATCGCTCGGGAAAATAACTTTACATCGAGCGCGACACGAGAGCTGTTTACATTACAAACACCCATCGGCCCCTTTTGCCCCGCGCGGCAGCTCCCGGGCCAAAATTACGACTCGCGAGCTTGTCCAAACAGCTGAAGGTAATTTTCGGCGCGAGGCGGAAAGGTGCGGGCGACGAGTAGGTGTCCGCTTGAAACGTCATCCCAAGAGCTTTAATATCCCCGGTGATGCGACGACGGCGACTTTGGTGCCGAGGAGGAAGTCCACGGGGGAGCGGACGGATCTCGGTGCTCATCCTTTCATCGCTGGAAATAGACGCGAAAATTTGGCGAAACCCGACACCTCGCGAGAGCGTGTGATGAATGTCGATGGCGAGTGTCGCGATGCTCTCGTTTGTTCCGTCACGTTTGCACGCACGTTTTGGGGATTGTGCAATACCGATGGTTCGCTGAGCCATTTTCCCCTGGGATGCTGGGGTGTTTGGGGTTAAAACAAAGTCAACACTTGTGGGGTAAATTTTGTACTTTGAAATTTTTATTTAATACTTTCCATCTAATTATATGATATTATTGTTTAACCTATTGTGTACATTCTAAGTGGTTGCATAACCAAATCTTACTTATGTACTAGCGATAAAAAATACTTTCAATATGAATTTGTCGAGAAACACGCTCGTAAGGCACATTATACTTTTTTTTTTTTTTTTTCATTTTCAAAACTAACTCTTGATTCAGTTTGTCTAACGTTAATTTGAAAATCACCTATTCAAACATACATTTACAGTATTTAGAAAATACGATAGTATATAACATATCTGCATAGATACTTGTACATACAGCTAA
Organism: Copidosoma floridanum; assembly: GCF_036245765.1. NCBI lineage: Eukaryota > Metazoa > Arthropoda > Insecta > Hymenoptera > Encyrtidae > Copidosoma > Copidosoma floridanum. Next base: position 1,257,565 of record NW_028321891.1, read on the forward strand.
TGATTCGCTCGATACTCGTCATGAAATTTTTTTAGGCACTACTGCTTTGTACTTAAAGACAAGCAAATGTGTTATTAAAAAAAATTTTTAGGTACGAAACTTGTATACTCGAGAAAACAATTTTTTGGTATAAAAAAATTTGCAACATTTGCACACTTTTTGCCCCAGTAATCGACGCATCAGTCGTGTCTCCCGTGCAAAATTATAGTCTTTTTTTTAATTATTATTATTATTTTAGAATCTCGTTCTTTTTTGGTGTCAATCGTATATTATTATTATTACAATATGGCAACGTGTTAACGTTTTTTGGTACAAAAATAGGAAAATAGCCTTCAATGTTGGACGGAATAGTGATTTCTGTTCGCCGGCGTCGTCGTCGCGGCCGTTGTCTCGCTGATGCTCTGAACTATCAAATTGAGACAATCCAAACTGCTACTCGAGTTCTGATCGGCCGGCGACTCCACGCTCTGATCGTATCCTGAAACAAAACGCAGTCCATCAAAATAATAATAATTTTTTTAGTTCAAAAACGGTGTTTGCAGAGCGAAATTGTGATTAAATATTTTTTTTCAACCATAGGGATCTCGCTACTGCTACTCCATAATTTAACTAAAAATTTGTCGACTGTAAACTTGTAAGACATATACGTATATATGGTAAGAAATCTATATAATTACATATCGTAATGACTTTTTCGATTAAACTAATGAAAAGAAAAAAAAAATTCTGCGCCAATTTTACCCATCACTGCGCGTCCCACGGGAAAATCGTGCAATTAGTCAAGCTTCATCTACCTTCGCGCGTTCGACAATCGTTCCAGGAATCAGCGATAATTTCCCTTTTTCTGCTCCACCGCCCCTACCGTAACCCGCCAAGCATCATCCAACACTGTATGTATGTACCTCGAAGAGTGGATGCCATGTATTTCAATACACACAAGGGTGCGAATGAAAAATCGCCCCTAAATTCTACCGCGATCGCATGCATATATGTACCTATATCCCAAAAGTAAAAAAAAATTGCGAGTCCGGCGCGGCAAAACTCTCTGGAGAGCCCTAGTTTGTGATTTACGACCGCACACCCACCCACTGGTAAATCCCGGCAACGAGAGAGATTAGGGATTTGCGTTTGATTTCACCCGATGAGCGATAAAACGCGTACACGCACACCCGTCCGTGGATAGAAAATCGGCCTGTGCGAGTGGAGCGATCTTTCAATACGCAGGTCTCTTGCCGATTTTTTAAGCCGATCGTCCACAGAAACGATCATTTGCAAGATCAAGTGGGTCGAAAAGTTAACACCCCGCGTCCGCGGCTCGATAGATCAAGAGTATGGGTGTATAGGGCCCAGGAACCGCGTCGTCGAGCGCGTCCATTACAATAAAAGTAAAAAAGCCCGCGGGCCGAGAGAAGAAGAAGAAGACACAAGGGGGTATGGTGTATGGGAGCAGACGGTGGTGGGACATCTAATCGGCTCGATAAATCGTCCGTCCCGGTCGTCGCAACATATCACGCGGAGCCTGAGAGCGGCGAAAATAACTGGTCAACCAAGTATAGGTACCCACTTTGGGTACACGGAGTTGAACAAGGGCTGCGGCGAGAGAAACGTAGCCGCCGAGAGCGCAGGCACGTATCGGGGAAAGAGATATATTTATAAATGAAAGCGCCCGAGAGTGCGCGATGAGGAAGATGGAGAGCCGAGACACACACGTCGATGATCCCGAGGCTCTTACGTCCCCTCTCTTCTTCTTCTTCTTCTTCTTCCTCTTGGTTGCGCTCGAGTGCACAAAAAAAAGGGCCCTGTAAACACGAGGGAGATCCACACACAGTTTCCGAGAAGCCTCGACGCGGACGTGCTTAAAAATGATTTCCTGCAGCTATAAGCTCCGCCCTACGATGAAATCCGTCGCGTGTTTTGGATACACCGTGTATATAAGTATAAGCGATGTCCTTACCCCCCGCCATCCCCTTGGATCGGTGACTTTGGGTAAACAGTGGATTAAAAGTCAAAGCAGATATGGATAGAGCTTCTCGGAAGCTTTGACGAAAATTTATGTGCAATCAAGAATTGTGCGTGTGTGCAGCTATAGCAGGGATGCCACTAGGGGGTGGAGCTTCAATCGTATGTGAACCGTACCAAAAACTGTAAATTGCTGGCGTTCGAGGGTATTTTTTTCCAAGTGCGAAACAGTAATTTTGATATTTCTCACTATCTGCGTGCTGTACGTGTGCCCATGGTGGTTTTATCGCGCCTCGGAATAGACCCGACGGGGGCCCGATGCATTGTCCCCCGGCTGCAATGATGTCACGAGTCGTTAAATTAGAATGTCCGTAAGTATGCGTTTGCGCGTCGGATCGTGGACATAAAGCCGGACAAGAGACAGCGGTTGAGGGTAAAAAAAAAAAAAAAAAAAAAAAAAGAAAAGCTCGACAGAGCGCGTCGGACGCAAACGTGGCGCCGCTCGTACCATCGCTCAAAACGGCCGACGCTCCACTGGCGTTGCCCATCAGTTATTGTAACGTTTTAGCCTAAGAGAGTCGAAATAAGCAAAAAAAAAAAAAAAAAAAAAAAAAAAAAACACATACACGCCGCGCGTGACGTCACTTGTGACAGATAGGCGAGGAACAAGCGAGGAATAAAATGAAAAAACACCGCACAAGAGAAACCCCGAGAGTTACGTGTGGCATGTGTGTAGGTATATACACACACTCGGCTGTCGGGGGGCGCGTTACAAATCGCGAGCGATCCCGTCCGTCGCGCGTTAGTCTCGGCCGCGCCGCTATGTACGTTCGCGCGCATCTATAACTCAGTGCTCCGATTTTCGCATGTATATGCGCATAATTAGTGGTACACGAAAATAAAACTGGACCCATATGTACCTGCAATGTGCCAAATGGGATACACTTTACACCCCCCCCCCCTCTTGGAAAAATCGAGGATTCGATCTGCTCGCAAAAATACTGTATAAATACACGTGCAGGGGAGGAAAGACAAAAGGCCTTGATTTAATTGTCAAGTAGGCTTGGCTGACGCGTAACAAGTTAATAACGCACAAAGGCTATTAATTAAGCCCCCTCCCCCCTAGGGCGTGGGGAGGGGTACCGCGAAAACGCAATTTGTTCCGCTAATTTCCGTGAAGGCCGTCTCGTCTGGTGTACGTGATGCACCAGCTTGGGGCTCGTCGGCGGAGACTCGAGATAGAGTTTTCGGAAATTTCCGAGTGACAAACTGCGGATTTGCCTATTAAGCGAGTAGGTATATTACGATGTGTCCCTCGTCTTTTCCCACGCAGGTGTATATTTATATATATGTATAGTCAAGTTTCGGGTTGACGTGGAGCGACCGAAACAGACTCTATTCGACTACACTCGAGCCGAAAGTTTTGCAGGCTTTCCAAGGGACGGAGAGCCACTACTCCTGTGATATAGTAAATATGTATCCACGGGGGGGGGGGGGCTTTCGAACAAAGGGGCACTTGGTAGACGCTGAAAAAGTCGCTTAAATCAAGAAAACCCACTTGTACACACCAACAGAGGAAAGTGCGTACACGAAAATAAACTCTCTCTAAGTGAGTCTCTCTCGGATAAAACTCCACGTCGGCGAGATGCATAAATCATTCCCGGTCGGAGTAGAGAGAGAGAGACGAAACACGCCGCTGTTTTTTTACACCCCCCCGTTCCCCCCATTTTATGCCCGTATATACAAATTCAACGTAATTTCTGCTCGTTAATCGGGCTAATGATAAAAGTGTACACGAGTTGGGAGCTGCTTACCTGTATCGAATGGGCATAGGAGGCGAGTGGCGTAAGTCAAAAGCGCGAGTCCCGAGGAAGCGTTCCCTATACGCTCTTTGGAAGCAGTCCCGGGGGCCACCGGTGGTTGGGGATGGCTACATAGGTATACGAGAAAAAGGCCGCGAGGCGGATTGATTTTCTCTCGGGGCTCATCTCCGTGGGTGCCGGTGAAAGCCCGAATGGAGAGAGAGACAGCCCTAAATTCCCGTATTTTCCGGGCAGCGCGTTAAATATGCACGTCTTGGTTAGACGAGTGCCTTTCAGCGAGACTCGTCGCTGCGGCCCCGCTCCGATGCTTGAAGCGGAGAGGAGAAAAACCAAGGGGGTAGAGGCTGGGCTGGTGTTGATACGTGTGCACTGGAGATGGGATTTTTCTTTTCCGCCTTTCGGGGAAACGGGGTTGCGGGGCCGGCCCGTGTTATCTTTTTGCAATTTAGATTAGGCTTGTTGACGGCTATCTCTTGTCCGCGTTGCTGATGGCGCCCCTGGGACTAAGTGTAATAGTCGAGCGTCCGAGTTTTAGTTGGAGAATCACATGCTTTGGTTTTTTTTTTTTTTTTTTTTTTTTCTTTTATAATACAAATCACGTAAATGTCAATCAAAAGTAAAAGTGAATTAAATTTGTATTTCCATTGAACAAGTCTGTATCAAGCAGCTACGGAAAATCGTTTCCTTGGAATACTTAACATCGATTGTTTTAACGTCTCTTTTAAAAATTTTTTTTTTCCAAGATCTCGTGTATTACATACATTTGGTTCTATGTAAGATTTTATGGAAACTCTATAAACACTTGGGATGGAAAGTAAAGTAATTTGTTTTTTTGTTCAAAATAGTATTAACACACTGAATTTCGGATTTTTCAAACGTAAGTATATAATTTTTGTACGAGGCCTTTCATAAAAACTTTATAAATGTACTTCTACGCGGGTAATTACATAAAATTGTTTTCCGGCAGACATGGCGTTTTATCATTTTCTGAGTTTACTGTAATTGGAGTAAGGGAAAAAAAAAGAGTCGTATCTTGACACAGTGACTGAAAAGGTTTCTCCTTGCGCAATACGATCAAAAAGAAAATGATAAAAAATTGAGGGAAAAAGATTACATCCGACGGTGGATTCGCTGGCAAAAAAAGAGAATCTTGTAACGAAAAGGGGAGCCATTTAGGTATACCTACTCGTCGAAACTGGAGCTGATCTTGGTTAATTTAAAGTAAGAACAGCGGTATAGACTAACAAAATGAAATGTTTAAAAAGGCCAAGCTCCGTGTAATGCATTTCGTATGTTGTCACCAGAATAGTTGGTTGCAAGATCTTCGGGGAGGGGAAAGTAAAAAAGAAAAAAAAAAAAAAAAGAAAAAAACGAAAAAAAAACGAATCGAAATTAAAGAAAATGCTTGCAAGTAAAAAGCATCAAAGTACCAATGGGCGGACTCGTTGTGTACAGGTTTCAGTGCTTCAAAGAGCAAAGTCCGAGGTGTCGGTCGAACCGCGCGGCAAAGAAAACACACGTCCCGCGAAGAGGCAGCGTATCAGCATCGCCGGTGGCTTTCCCTCCTCAAAGTCACAGCGCCCCTTGGAATCGGCGAGAGTGCCGGAGCTCCGGTACACGCTACATTAGCATGACGCATTGCCTCCACGCCCGAGAGCCGTGAATCGAAGTGCGGATACGTATGCCGCGCGCCCGCCTCGGCCAAAATACACAAGCGTGTGTTTGTGTGCGCGTCGGGTAAACTTTGATCATAATAAATCCTCCGGCGGGGCGATTAAGGTTAATTAAAGCCGATTCGAGCGCCTTGCCTGTCCGAGGAGCGCGCACAAAGGGGCACGGAGGGCGGGGCGTGATGTCAATTTTCTCTGCGTGGAATTTCGGGTGCCCCTGCACAGTCGTGTTTTATTTACCCGGCGTTTCCTAGTTTTGCCATCGACGGAGTTGAATGGGGCTTTCAGTTTGTTGGGAGTTGAATTTTCTTTTTTTCGAGATTTATGTGGCTACGCTGCTTCCATTGAAATCCATTGAATCGAGCGCTGTGAGGGGCACTTCTGGGTTTGCGCTTTCAAAATTAATCGGTTTTTATTTTTACAGAGTACAGGTACATGAATTTTTTGGAAAAATCTAATGCTTTGACCTGCAATGTTTGTGTATGTATTATCAGGGTGGTTTGTGATTTTTTGAATATCAATTTATACAAAAAAAATTGATTTTCTCCAAATCTTCGTATCCTCTAATAACACTTTTATACGACAGATGAATACAAATGACGACAGTGCATCTTATACATTAAACCTTATAAAGTATGAAAAACAAAAAATGTATCAATAAGCTATTTTCAAGCTGAATATAAAATTATTAAAGTTTTACCTCGTGAAATTTCGAGGAAGGGAAAAAATATCGAACCACCCCGACGGGCGCTTCCGCACGGAGTTAATTTCATTACTCTACTTTTTAAACTTTATTAAAAGCCTCACTTGGGCCGTACCGCCGCAGCAAGTCCGTTCCAATACGCTATAGCTGGTAATTTCCATCGCATCATTAAAATAATACACTTTTCCGGAGGGTAAAAAAGGTTACGATAAATAATCATCATGGGAGCTCTTCCGTATAAAACATCTTTGCGCGAAAGAGACATCGATCAACTCGTTACTCCGGTGTATGGTGTGTATGGCGAGTAGGAGCCTCTCGATTCCCACCGACTCATCGGTCGGCCGAGATTAATCATACCAGCGGCCAAAGCGCGAGATCCCCGGAAGAAAAATGACGAACCCAGCTCTCGTCCCGCAATTAATTATACTCGGCCCTTTTGGTCCAAAGGCCGCGACGAATCTTCGCCATCGCGATATGGGAAACCCGTGTGCACAGCTCGGCCAAGGCAAACGGATTAATTTCCGTTTTTTCGCGCTTCAGGTTGTCGCTTGGAAGGGGGATGAAAATAAAAGTAAAAAATTAAGTTCCCCCCCCACTACCCTAATCACGCTCACCAAGCACGTAATTAAGTTTCCAGCGGGGAGGGGACGTCAAAAGCACTTTTTTCCCCTGCCGCGAAAACGAAAGTTGGTCCCAAGCGACCCGCAGGTGCTTCACAGTACAAAAGCGCGCGTGTACGCAAAATAAAGCTACGTACACACTCTGACGATGCAAAAAGCTCCCTAAACTTCGACCCCCCGGAAGGGAGCACTCGGGTGAAATTCCAGGGCGTCCGTGGCGTAACGTGCTCGCCAAAAGTTTCGAGCGCATTCCCGACCACCAGCAACGCGGACCATCGGGGGACACGAGAAAGGGAGGCGAGGAGATCGGCACCAGCGGGCTCTGCCAATATCTGGTCGCGCTTAGCGCTTCAGGTATTCATTAACGCTAATTAATACGCGCGCGCTCGGCTATTTATACATATAGGTGCTCGTGGCCGTCGTCGTTGTTGTCAGCGCGCATTGGTCTTTGCGCCAAAACAAAACGACGCGGCCGCCATCGGTGGAGAGAACAGCCGTGTTCTACACGCCGGAATCGTAAAAGCTCGGTAGGGGGGGGGGTGATTTATTAATAGACAGGAGGGAGGGCGCGTGTCGGCTCCGCTGCGACCGTGGTGCGTGATGTATCAGCGGATTTCGGGATAGGGAGCGCAGTTGATGCCCTCGCGAGTGCGAGCCGCGTTTTTCGCGGAAACGCTGATTTGGATTTGTGTCCGGCTGTCGGCGCGCACGCGGCTTACACGCGCATTAGAGGCGAGCTGTCTCTGTGAATGGAGACACGGGCTTTAAAGGAGCTACACGATTTGAGGGGGGCGAGGAACGGAACTTTTAACTGCGAGCCGTGCTTCTTGTGCTCAGGGATGATGATTTTGTTACTTCCCGTCATTGTGACAAGTACAGCCAATATTATACACTCGGGTTAAAACTTTTTGCCAAAGTGTAAGGTCGAGATGTGAAATTGACCCCACGATTATGTTTCCCCATCTGCTCGGTGCCAAACAACCCCCCACCCAATTAAATAACTGTACATCCCGGTCGTGGCGAGACAAAAAAAAGTATACATATTCGACGCAGGCGAATCAAAGCGTGCACAGCGAGTGTTACACGCTAATTAGGAGACACAAGGATTCCGCACTTGGTGAGAGAGCACGCGAGTGCGGAAAGCAGAGACCGGATGATCTCCATTGGGCCGCCCGTGATCGGCCGTGACGACTAATTTGTAGAATTGAGTGGCGCACTCGACTTAATTAGCACTTGGGAGGGGGTGAAGCCACTCTTTTGTGCCTCTGACGCACACACAAACGCGACGAGGGAGGAAGAAAAAAGAAAAAATCCTTCAAAGCGTTGCTCTTTAAAAAGGCACACGTGCGCGAGCGGGAATGGGTGGATTTTATGCAAAATCACGCCAAGCGCTAAACGCGGGAATTTATGGGGTCGACCCAGTTTCGTTTTGTTAAATGATAATAATAATTCAGATTTTCCCCCTCCGCGGTGCTTTTCTCTCCCTATATACCCGCGGAAAATGATGTACATCCTAATTAATTCATTGATTTATTAATTTGTACGCGTACACGCACGTCGCTTGCAGTCGCGCCGTTTTTCATCATCATGTACTGCTGTTGTACCATTGATGAATAATTTTACACTAATTATGCCACGCAACGCTAACGCCCTGCACCCGCAAACAAAGACAGTCAGAAAAAAGTAGCCCCAAGTGATGATATTTTTAAGAGCCAGCGGTAACAACATTTTCTCCCAACGAAATCAGTTACACGTGAACGCTATTTCCACGCGCTCCCTTGTCATCGTCGCTTCAGCGTCGGCAACTGCCGGCCCTTCGACGTCAATTGCAAGGCGTCCCCGCACGAAATCTCTCACGCGCTGGAAAACGTGTCCGAACGCGAGACTCAGGAAAGAAAAAAGAGAAAAAAAAAAACAGTCCCCCGCAAAATTACCTAAACTTTGTGTATCTGACGAGTGGAGTTGAAAACAATCCGGCAGCTGCGTATTTCGGGACGAGAGGCGGTACGTTCCCCCGCGCATGTATGGTCATTTTTCGGCTCCCATCGATCCTGCACCGGTTTTCTCAACCTCGAGCTAGCGAAGTATACGTGTACTCTTTCTCCGTCCAAAAATTGTACGTTTGCGAAGCTGTCCAACCAACAGAGACACTTTTCCCACAAATCATATGTTTCCCGTAACGAGGAGAGCTTCTTCCATCGGCAGCCACTCCGCGCTTCATCACCGGCAATGATCTCCATATTCATTGGCGCGTCAACTTTTACCGCGGGGGTATTAATTTTTTTTTTTTTGTTATATTATAGTGCTCTACGTCCGGCTCCTTTAATAAGGGCACTACTATCTATGGGCACTTAGCACTTTGGAGAAGGAAGGGAAGAGGGATAGGAGGCCTCCCATTACAAGAGGGGGGTAGGGGGAAATAGGCAATTATGCTGCGAGAAGGTCGCCTAAACCCTCCTCGAGAAGCATTGCGTGATGAAAAAGCACATGTGAAAAATCACAGAGGTAAGTACTTGCCCGAAAAGTCGTACTGGACGGGAATCGAACCACGGTCTCTCCCGCGTGCCAATCCAAGACCTAGCCGACTGAGCCACCGCGCGCTCAGTGGGGGTATAAATATTCCGTGACAATCGCAAGAGCGCTCGGGTGTTCAGTACGGAAATCCATAAACAGCCAGCAACGATTCGTCTTCGCGTGTACTTATATATCTCCCTTAAAAAGTAGACGAGCCGGGACTAACAACGAGTACGTGGAAATCACGGCAAAGGTAATTAACGTCAAATCATATTATGTGTGTGTAATCGTACAAGTTGGGGACGCGTTATATAACATCCGCGAAAGGATTATACATGTATATAGTGCGTGGAGCGATAGCAGCTTCGTGTAAGTGGTTCAACAGCGTCGTGGTTTTGTCATGCGCCCCAACATACCCTCGACTGGCCCGATTCCGCGCAAACTTCTTGCAAAGTGAATGCCACGTACCTATTCGTACGCGTTAGCGCGAGCATGCAAGTTTCTTGCCTCGATGGTTCTTTGGCGCACAATTAATTGGGAAGAAACTTCTTGCGAATGGGCAATTAAAGTGGGACGGGGGGGATGTACATCCGTTATTATGTAATACGGAGCTCCGGGGTCTCGAGACTGTAAAGGTACATTAGACGCTTTTTTGATCGAGCAGCTCCCAATCCTCCGGAGCAAAGATTACAACTGTCGCAAGTCAGGGTTGACGTCTCGAAATTTCACCCCCGGAAGGCCGAGGGTGCGCGTTAAAAAATATGTTATACGGTAGTGCAGTTCAAAGAGGGGGAGGAGGGCGAATTACGGTACTCTTTGTTAAGCGGCAATGAGGTAGGTATCGGTGAAGGAGAACACGATTGAAATAACCATGGGGGTCTTACGTTGCGCTCGTGCATGATTCACCGAGCGAAATGAGTGTGCGCGAGAGAAGCAGCATCCTTTCGCGCGGTGCGGCTGTATATTCGCCGAGAGGCGCGATCGATTTCCCCCCCACCCCTGGGGCTCGAGGATGACCCCGCCCGAACAAAACCGGAGCGCCGCCGCGAGGGAAAACTCGGCTGATACACCCCACCCCACTATCTTGCCCTCCTCGTTGCACTTGTGAACGCCGCGCCGATGGTATATATACCCACGTACCCATATGTGCGCTTGTTTGTCGACACGGAGGACAGAGGGAAAATTGCGCGTACGGCCGTGTGTGTATTTATGGTCCGGAGGTGACATTTCAGAGATTGCGCAGGACGATTCGATTACCATACGGGGGTTAGGGGGCTATCCGTCGAAAGTGCGCTTCGGAGATTTTTTTAATCGGGGGTACTCCCTTGGATCGGAGCGTCAGTGGGAAAATTAATTTTTTTTTTTTTTCCAAGCTTATCTTCCACTCTTTCTAGCTACCGATTCACGTGGCGACCCAATTTCGGTATTTTCAATCAGCATCATTTTATTTGCAATCGCCGCGTAATATCACGTGAACCACCGGCGTAAGGCCCTCATTTCGAGTATATTTTTACCAAATTGAGCGGAAGATCTTTATAGAGCAGAGCAGGTGAAGTTTTATGTTAAAAAAAAAAAAAAAAAAAAAAAAAACAGGAAAAGTAGAGATGAAGCAGGACCACACGGCACTCCGTTCCGGGCGACGAGGAGCTCGGGCGCGGACGTTTTATCTGGGTCATCGGGTCGACCGGTGCGAGGTATATATTCTTTTGCGGTTTGATTGTTTCGCGGCTCCGCTCGGTTTTTCTTTCATTACAGGATTACAAAAATAGGTATTGGCGCTACCCCCCCGCGCTCTTTCGTGCAAAACCAAGTTTCGATGGGCCTCGATTCGATGTGTGCATAGGTACGGCTCACGGGCCGTTACAATTCGTGATTAACGGCCAGAGGGACGAGGGGGCTGCTTGTAAATCAGGGCTCCGGTCGAGTGTGAACGGCCGGACGATTTGATTCGTGAAATCGTATTACTCGCGTTTTGATGATTACCCTTTACGTCACTACTGCTGTTACTCGCATGAATTGTTTATCCACATATATTTTATGATTTCAATGGAGCATGTATAATGCGCCGCTCTGTTAAACACGCGCTTGTACGTGTACAAAGTTGGATGGTCGTAAAAGTCGTGATATAAATTCGTATACGCGTGCTCGAGAATGATATAAAACGAGGGTGTGCCAAAGAACAAAAAAAGCTGGGAAAAGTTCGCGAGTTGACGTATACGTATATATGCGTCCTCTACAGTTGGGGGGAAAGAGGAGTTTAAAAGGAGAAAACAATGTCGGGTGGAGAAAAAGTCTCCCGGCATCGAAAACAACATTTCGAGAATTAGGTGATGGCTGCGTCACAATCTCTTCTTGTGAATAACCACGTCGTAGGGTACAACTGTCACGGGATCGTTTTGTTATTTTATGCGATAAAAAAAAGTTGGTGTACTATCTTTCAAGCTTGAAAACTTGAAAAAGTGCGGGTGGTCCAACCAAGTGACGTTATTGGCCAAAAAATCTACGTAATACAAGGGTGGAATTTATCCATATTAATTTTTACACTCCTGATTAGTCCTATACACCCAGAGTGAGGCATGATTGGCACGGTACCTATATTATTTTTTAAAGAAAGTTGTGGTGGCAGTCGTGCCCCATCCTCCCATCATATAAGCGCACTTATGAGAAAACGAAAGAGAAGCTCGAGGCGCGCGCCGTGTGTGGGCTATGTATAGAAAGAGGAGTATGGGTTAGTTACACGAGGTGGACGAGTGGATGAGTAATATATAAAGCCGAGAGGGGGGCACTCTCATACGTATGCATGCGGCCAAAGAAGAGCGAGAATTCGTGCCACGCGTCGCTCGAGCTTGACAAAGCTCATTAATACCGATCTTCCTAATGTGTCCCGCATCGCTCTCGCGCGCCCATCTATATACACCTACACGTAGCGGTCACATTACCTACCGGCAAGCCGGGATTACGGGACTTGTGGGCTCCACGGGAATCTCTAATCCGCGTGTATACGTACGGTCTCACCCCCATCCTCCGAAGCATCGGGAATATAAGCTATTTTTGTGGAAAAAGTTGCTATACTCGGCCCGAGTGGGATTTCACGGGGATTTGTGCCCACGTACGCTGAGAGCATCGCTTCGATCACGAGTGAAATGATTTGGATTAGTATACATACACACATGCATACGTATCATGGCGACAGACGAGAGAGAGAGTGCGGGGTTTTTCTTCACGATCTACGTGAGTTATCCGACCAAATCGGGGTTTCCTTCATTTGAGATTCATTGGGTTGCCAGAGGCTTGTTGTTTCAACATGCAATATCGAGATTCCATCACAAATACCAGTTTCTTTTTTTTGGTAGGATCTCCTGTTTATCTTTTGCGTGCCCTCGTTTCCCGTTATCCCGTGTATGGAGACGAGTATGAAAAATGGACTACAGGAAGGTAAAAACCGAAAAGATGTTGGCGAAAAGAAGGGAGCGAACGAAAGAAAAAAAAATGGGGGGGGGAAAGCACTCTCTGTTTCACTTTGGTTTTTTGTCAGCCCAAGGTATCTCTCCATGGGGTGGGGGGGGTTTTTCGTCGGCAGCGCTGGGCTGACGTTTACAAGGATTTATAACCGAGCTCGTTAATCGGCGTTACAGGCGAGGTCGTTTAGCCGCTGAAAGCTCCGTCGCGGACGAGCGCATAATATGAGCTTACGCGCGTGGAAGCACCGGAGGGTGGGGGGGGGGCAAGTTTGACTGACGCGAAGGGGGACCGGAGATGGAGAAACTCGAGTGTATACGTGCCACTGCGAAGCAGGTTTTTTTTTTTAGCAAAGATTTTTCGAGTATGGTAAAGTTGAGCTCTTTTAGTTTTACATGTAATAATAAAATAAGTCCACAAAGTTATTTGTCCCTTTGGTGTCCGACGCGACCATAAAAACCTCGGGGGCGTTGGGATGGACTGTTTTTCATAACCCACAAAATTAAAATAAAAACACGGAAACGAGGGAGGAGGTGGCAGTGGAGAGTAGGTGCGGAATGGGTCAATTGAGTGACGAAGCCAGGAAGTGACCCAGAAAAGACTTTTTTTTTTTTTTTTTCCTTGCGCGCTAAGTTGTATTGGCAACGACTCGGTCGAGCTAATGGAGTTGCCCCGCAACTCTCTTTCGATAACTCCTTTCCCTCGCGCACATTTCCTCTTTGCTTTTGAAATTTTCAAAACTGCCCCATACCCCGTGGTCTTACGGATACGGATGAGGCCACTTTGCAGAAAGATTTATCCGCGCCGTGGTGAAAAATAAGCTCGTGGAGGAGATCGGGAAGAGGCGCTTTTATGCCCCAGCCGTCGATGAAATATGCGGTGGGCTCGATCTCCGCACGAAGGAGACTCGAGGTATAGGTACTGTGCGGAGGGGAAAATCGATATCGCTCCGGGCGGTGGCCAATAATATTTCGAAAATTCACAAACTCCGTTTGACCGGCACAACTTTCGGATCAGTTTGATAACGTCCGAACAACAACAACTACATCGGCTCGGAAGCTATGAATTTTCTGACTACCTCCCGAGGCATAAATAATGGACGTGCGGTCATTTTTACTTTGATACTATACGCGGTAATGCTTGGACACTGTGAAAATATACAGTTAAACTATGGTAAACGAAATACGAGTGAAAATATTGTGGTGTCTCGCTTGACGTCGCGGCGTAGCTTCACATTAAAAGTTACCCCAGTTTTTTTCTCCGTGTACATAAAAGGAAGATGAAAAAAAAAAAAAAAAAAAAGAAAAATCCAATAAGGCCTTTGCAACATCTCCTTTCCTCACAGAAATATGAAAAATTAGATAAGGTACTCAAGAAAAATGAAATTCCGGTTTGTATATACTCACCACCGATAGGTTGAAACCTCGCCAGTGGGTCAGAGAATTGCCGTAGCCTTTCCGTCACGTACTGCGGGGAACCGGCACTCTGTAACATATTACACATAAATCGCGTATATTTGTACACGTGTACAGGGAGTGAAATTCATTTAGATTGCGATAAGGCGTGCTTGGCATTGCAATTGTTGGAGATGGTGAAAAGTCATTTGTTTCAATCATACTTTTACCTTTGCGCACGAGTTGGGATATTATTTTTACTTTTAGAGCCATCTCGTGTGCGAGCAAAGCCCAGATAAACAGTTCAAACATGACTTTTTACCTTTGTTTCGTCCTGAAACGCATAGAATTGAAAAAAGAGTTTCAAATTTTAATTTACGTATTTCCTTTGTGAGTTAATTTAGCCCAACGCCTCTTGTACGAGAGGAAAAAAGCTCAATAAATGAGTTTAATTCGAGGTTTTGTTGCATTCATTGGTAGAGGTGTGCATGAAATGTCTATTGGTTCTTTATTTCAAAGCAGTCGAATTTTCGATAAATACCGATTTATGTGTGAAAACAAGGCTTATATTTTAGCTGATCTCTTGACCGTAAAGCATTAAAACACGACTCACTTTGCTCTCCCTAAACCTGTAAGGTAAGTAAGGTATCTTTCTGTCCACCAATAAAATCGGTACTAATGAAAATGTATAAAAAATCGATTTAAATGAAAATTCCGATCGAAAGCCCAACTATTACGCTCAGCATATAATACTCAACCCCGATAATAGCCAAATACGCCAGAAAACGACTCGAGCAGTAGTCGACCGCGATTATTCCAATCGGTCGACCTCGATATCAGCTTTACAGACCAAAAGCACGAATGCGAGTGAAAAATCGAGATCGCACTGGTATATATACATAGCGTGTAAGTCATAATATGCCACACCGCGGCACGTATATATAGGTAATGCGCGGCGGTATACCTGCAGTATATCCCTATATACACGTAATCACCTAAAATTTATGCTATCGATTACACTTTGTTGAAGAAAGAAAGGAAGTGCACGGTATACGAGTGACACGCGATACGAACCTTATTACCCCGGGATTTGTAACGCGGTGTTTGACGGTCAAAGGTCAAGAATTCGGGTCACTGCCTCTGCTTTTCATGATGATGTGCTCAGCCGCGCGCATCACCAACATCATCATACAACACAAATGCAGTAGTGCACTTTATGCACGTGTTGGATTGTACACACCTACATAATTATGTAAGTATATGCTACAAGAGTGCCTGCACCAACAAGTACACGCGGAGGCGCTCGTCAGCTCATTACGTATCCCAAAGCGTTGCCGCCGTCTCTCGAGCTGCGCGCTGATTTTAACGGCGTTTTGTGTGCGTTTGCAGGGCAAGTAAGTTGCTGTCGCTCGTTAAGCACAGACGTCGAATCTCGGAGGAGTCGTCGCTTTGGACGTTTTTAGCAATTACAACGCGAGAAAAGACCAACTCGAATATAATTGCACATCGGTGTGGGATGCTTTTTTCTCGGGATACGACATCCCAACAACTGTAGTTTTAATCTGCGTAGGCTTGGAACTCGCGAAATTCCCCGTGGACGCGGAAAGTTAAAAATCCAACCATTCAACCGCGCGAGCAATCAGCGTTATAGAGATGCACCAGACTATTAATCCGAATGGCATCGCGTGAATGTAACATTAGCCCCAATCAAGCCCCGATCGTCCAGCTCGACGTTTACCGATGAGTAAATAGAGGCCGCGCGACCGCACTGCTGATGTACACGTTGTGCTATTCTATATGATATGTATATATACATACACCAAGGGAACTCTATTCTCGTCGAAACTCTGATGTACATTGTGTTGGGGGGGACGCGTAATAATACCCCCTTCCGCTTCTCTTTGCCTTATACATTTCCCTTCTACCATGATATATCTCTCACTCTGGCAAAACCCGAGCGGATTGTCTCGATGCGCACACACTCTTGTAAGTGTAACAGCTGCACATTAATTTATACATCAAGTGCAGGTATGTATACCCGAATGCAATTGCCGCGGGAGTAGGCACTTGGAAAATGGTCACGGTGTACGAATGTAGGCGTGGGTTGCCTCTTTTTCGCTTTGCAAGTATAATAAGTATAATATGTACACCTCGCACTCACCGATGTGCCGCCTCCTCCTCTTGTACATACAGCTCTCGTATACGACCATCGCGGGACTCCTTGTATCATCCCTCCTTCCTCCCCCCGCCTTCGCACACTCGACTCGTTTATTGCATTTGCATATGCTTATTGCCCTGCCTTTATATTGTTATTGTTACTTCGGCTGGTGACAGTGTACTTTTGCAGCTTCATTAATTGCCCTATGTCCTTACGTGATGATGCTATACACTGCTCTTGGCTTCCAGCAATTGCTAACATCAAGTTGCCCTACATCGTTTTATCGAGGGGACAAAGAAACAAACTAGTTTTTTTACTGGTACAAATGTCTTGGAATACAAGAGAACCGAAAACTTTCCCTTATTGGAGATTATTACACTATCCTTGTTCTCCGTTCGGCTGATGATATATGGGTCAAGTGCATACATACACATAATTAAATGTATTCGTCTGATAGGGACGTTTTCGATTTATTATTTCCTTATCGATTCGAGGCTTCGTAATTGAGTACCTCTGAGCCACGGACCCGGAGCGAATTAATCCCTCGACAGGCTGTCTTTGGGGAGATTATAATCAGTTAGAAAAAAAAAAATAGGTCCAACAGCAAGGCCTAAGACACTACTATATAGTCGCCTCTATTCTCGAACCAACGCCGCGTAACGACGTGTTTTGATTGTGAAAGAATGAGAAGGGCTACATCGTTTCCGTATGCAGTGCGCACACAATGACAACATATAGCTACCCAAAGTGGGGGAAGGCTCGTGACCTTGCCTCCGCGTGAAAACGAAGCGAGAAAAATAAAAGCGCGGTAGAGGGGCGAAAATGAGTATAGCCAAGCAGGAAAGAAAAAGAGCCGGGACGGAGCACGTGTCTAGCACGTGCGCTGCATCATTTTCGCGCAACGAGGAAGCGGCTGGAGGAGGGGGGGGGGTTAGAATCGAGACAAGAGGCATCAGCGGAGCTCGGAAAGAGGGTGCTAAGTGGCTACCGTTTGACTGCTAAACAGTTTACGAGTTATTATTTTTTTTTTTTTATTCAACCCCCCACGGGCGAATTGCATCTCCGATTGAAGCGTACCGTAAAAAAAAAAAACAATTGCTTTTCTGCCGAATCCCTTAGCACGGAACGTCATTTGTTCCGAGCCCGCGAGAAAATATTACCCTCCCAAACTCATGGTCATAAAACGCACCGGAAATCGAGGGGGTAAAGTGCTCGGAGGTATATACCGTAAAACTAAAAAAAAATGAGGGGGATGGGGTGTGTAGGCCGGCAGGTGACGTATTGTCGATTTCCTCCGAACGTGGGGCACAAAGGACCTGCAGCCAGGACGGACGCGCGAAAATAGGTCAAACATGCGTGTTCAAACGGATGAGAGGTACACGTACCAAATACACCGAGCCAAAGGAGGGAGGTATAAAACTTTCGACCCGCTCGTGCGGAATTTAATCATGGAATATCGTTGTATGTGTGTATGTATACGTATATGAATAACCCTTGTTCGTTCGATGTTCGACGCGATAGGTGGTAAAGCACATGTGTGTCCGGGGATACACGTATATATATATATACCATGAAGCGGACGAACGAGGAATTATTGAAACGAGAGCCGTAAAGTTATACCCCCCACCGATGTATAGAGGCGTTTGCGTTTCGATCGATTGGCATACCTGTACGCCCCGCCAAGGAATATTTTTAATTTTCCCCCGAGGGGGTAAGGGGTTATTGATGGCGCTCATTTTTAACGACCGCTCGCCGAGTGGGCGCCAAAGTATAAACTAGGTCGGATTTGCGGATTATTAAACTCGAATTCACGGGGTGGTTTTTGATTTCCCCGAAATCACTAACCCGGATGCAGAGGTACTATGCACGTGACCAACATTAGGAGTGGGGGAAAAAAAATGGATCGCCTCAATGGGGATGCTCACCATGCCGTGGAGGGCGATCCGTTTTTGGGACGAGCCAGTCGAGGCGGAGGCGCCAGGCTCGCAGTTGTCCTGCAACAGTGCCTCGAGACTCTCGATGTAATCGATCGCGTTGCGCAGGATCTCGACCTTCGGAAGCCGCTGGTTCGGGTTGTCGCTCGTCCGCCTCTTCAGCACCTCGAACGCCTCGTTCACCTTCGAGCATTACCAACCAATGAACCTTTTATTTTTATTTTTCCCCCCTCCATCGAGAAGTCGTCGTTCCCCCACCTTGCGCAGCCGGCGTCTCTCCCTGAGGGTGGCGGCTTTCCTCCGGTCGACGGTGACGGTCTTTTTCTTGCAAGCCTTGCACGCCCAGAGGAGACAGGGCCTCTGGCCGCACTCGGCCGTCGAGCCGCTGTCCGGGGCATGGAGGGCCGGGTGGGGCACGTGGCGCTCCTCCGCAGCTCCGGTGCACGGGGACTCGAGGCCGCTGCTCGTCGTCGTCGCCGCCGAGACCACCGAGTCGCCGTCGTCGTCCTCCTCTCCATCCTCCTCGTCCGTGTCAGTCTGGTAATGCGGCTGACGCGCCCTACGGACAAAGCCGATTAATTTCGGTCAACGGGAAAATGTACGTATATGGAAGCAGGAGAGGCAGAGAGGGTGTACACGAGTCCAATTGTCTCGTTTCAATGGCCGAGCATTCGGGTCTCGTCCCTTGATCCCTACGGATTACCGATGCATTCGCCCCACCCCCGGATCGCGGTTTGCGGCGGGCACTAGATGGTCGCTCGATGCCGTTTGATCCATTTGTCGGGCGATGGGGGGAAGAACTCGGAAGCTGTCTCCTCTCTTTCTCAAAAGTGTCGAGTTGGCCGAGGACGTCGTTTCGCGTCAAGGTGGACACCCTCTCTGCCTCTGAGTATGGGAGGGTGGGAGGGGGGTGTGAGCGACGCTAACCCAAAGTGATCGGTCCGATAGTGGGCCGCGGCCTCGGGCGCGTTGCCCCTGCCCGGCGAGCCGAGGTAGTCGAGCTCCGGGGCTCGGTGGTGCTGTCCTTCCCGATCGTGATGGCCTATTGGACGGGGCGCTTCCCGGGGTGACTCCTGGTGAGGGTAGTACGGCTGCTGGTAGTGGCGCGGTCGCTGCGACAGATTTTACAAATTCGATTTCGTCGCCTTCGGAATTCGTTATGTACCTACGTGCCACTGTAGCTCTTTGACGGCTGATCGAGTTGGTTTGCCTTTCGGCTTGTAAAATCTGGGTTGATTGGACAGGATGGGTTAGGGAAATCAATGTGAATAAAGTATCAAAGAGCTACCGCGTGGTACCCCAAACGAGTACTTTGTTTTTTCACTCGCTGTATATATAGATACTAACGACCACGTGCTGCTGAGGTAGGTGGTGTTGGTCGTGTTGCCGGGGGATGTTGTTCCCCTGGTACACCGAGACATCCTGGGGCAGGTGGTGGCTGGGGTAAGCGCAAGCAGAGCCACGCTGGCCGAGGCTGTCGTACTGCTGCAGGTAAGTCCCGACCTCCGACATCAGAGTCATCATTTCCGTGCTCGGGACTGCGCCGCTGGTGGTTGTCGCGGTCTCGGCATCAGTCGGGACGTCCCTCTCACCGCATCGGGGGCATCCGCGGTAACGGCACAACAACTGGAAGCTGCACTCAACAACAACAAGAACAAACCAACCAACCAACGGAGCACCACTAAAACTATACAACTGTACCCGATGGGATCGACGGGTCACGATTGCCGGTCACGCGCTCGTCCGACTCTCATCCTCCGAGTTTGAGGTCAGAGTGTCGAGTGAGCCCACATGTGCCCGCGTCTCTCGCCTCGGCTGGCTTGCCTTCTCTCGTTTTCTTTATTAGCCTTTTTATTTATTTTTTTCTTCTTTCGACAAGAGCGAGAGATGGAGATCGTGGTGTGGTAGGGGAGGGGGACGCGGTCCTGCCAAACGCGTGTTATAGGTGGGGTGGGGGGAGACGGAGCGCGTGACAGTGACAGAAATACCGATTCAGAGGCGACCCCTACCAGCTCCGGCCCGCTGGGTAACTCCTCCTCTTTCTTCACGCCTCGGTTCGCTCGTCTCCTCTCTCCGCCTCGTTCTACTCTCTTTTCCCCCTCGCGCCATAATTCTCGATGTTTCACCCCGAGACGAGATAAATCGCGAGCCCGAATTAATTTTGGTATCGCCCCGACGTTATGCAATTGCTTATTTCCATCCATACGTACACGCACGACTCGTCAAGTATTGCTCTCGAGAGCCTATTTTTTTTCTTTTTCTTTTTTTTCTTTTTTTTTTTTTTTCTTTTTTTTTCTTTTACACTTTGTTCGCGCGATTGAGTTACTTTCTATAAATAAAAGTGGATGGCCGCGGAAAGAATTTTAATTGATATGGCGCGAGACTACCGAAAATTTATCTCCCCCCCACCCCCCGCGATTATAAAGCACGACGCGCGCTTGACCACTGGAGCTTTAAATAGCCGATCCGGGCGCGAGTTGATAGATGGCCGCCATGCATCAACCCCCTCCTCCCTCCCCGGTATTTTATCGCATCGCTAATCAAACGGTGCAAATATGACACGGGGGGGGGGAAGCGTCTCAAAGTTCGCTTTGGATAGGAGGGGGGGGAGCATAATAACAGATTCCACATTTGGAAGGTAAAGGAGCCGACTCTTGCGGCGGCATCCGGTAGCAGCTGAATAGTGAAAAACGTCGTCCCGTGTGAAGTGTATCCATTGGATGCGCGGCACGGAAAAACCTCTTACTCCTATCCGCATATCTCTCAAGAGTGCCTCCCCCCTACTGCAGAGCGGCGCGTGCACTCGATCGTGTATACACACTGCACGCGGGGATATCCGATGGAAATCCGAGACTATGGTGTATAAGTACACCCGGGCGGGGGAGTATGTAGGAAAACACGATCGGACACGTCCTCGCCCACTTGAGAGCGATAAAATAATGGCCATGGGGGGAAAGGGAGGGAACGTGCCCCGGGTGTATAGGGCTTGAAAATCAACTGCTTCTCGAGGAGCCAATTGACGCGTCGGTCCCGGAAGTAGCGTATACCTACGCGCGTGAGCGATGGATGGGGCGTGGATGCCGATGCGTAACTCGTGTATCGGAACAGGAGGGGAGGAAACGTGAGAAATGAAAAAAAAGTGCCAAAAAAGTGCCGATTCTCAGAGACGAGAGGGAATATTTTGATGCTATATGAGCTGCTTGCAAAAGTATCGGATTTTTTCGAATCGAGAGGATTTTCTTTGGGATATTTGTGATTGGGGATTCGCAGGTGTACCTTAGCGAATGTGTGATTTGAAAACGTCAATTTTATTGGCATTCGCTGAAAAAATAAAAATCCCATCATTGGTACGTATCATAGGAGCTCGTCTTTCAAAGGCAACGACGGCTCCTCGGTGACTTTAATTCCAACGCGCAGCTCCAGTCCAATTTCACGTAGCTTTGAATAAAATTCGCGTCTACAAGGGAAAACCAGTGGTAGGTAATAAGAACCAAGTAATAATGGCACCTTGTACTGCTGTTGCATAAAAGTGCTCTTTGCTGGTGTGGGTAAAAGTACCCTTTGCTACCTTGGGCGCGGAATGAAAAAAAAAAAAAAAGTTTGTTCCTGCGAATCGAAAGTAAGGCAATAGCGCCACATTTGACTTTTAACAGCCAACGGAGCCAAAGTAGTTTCTGTATATTTATCACCGGGCGACGACTTTAGAAATCCATATCCGGTGCAGGGACAATATGGGGTCGCCGACGGAGAGAAAGAGGGAGGGAGGAAGAAGAGCACAAAGAGAAAACCAATCGAACCGACCGCGGCACTTTGAGCTTTATATACGTCGTGCACTCGATTAAAAGCGTCTCCCTTTCTCAGCGCGGGTCTGTTGGTATAAGAGCCCATTTCCATCTTGCTGCCAGGGGGTAGCCCGGTCCTGTACTTTTTTCATTTAACGGTGAAACTTTTGTCTCAAAAAAACGCTCAAAGGAACACGCGCTGGAATCAATATTGGTAATCACGCGTGACTTGTGAAACTATCATCGGAACCTCCGTTATACGTCACGTGCATCAACTATTCCTGTACAATATCGAAAATTGTTGAAAGTTTATCGGTTAAATTGGTTGGCAGTTTTATATTACCTCTCCTCCAAACTCAATAAGACCATCTAACGGATACAGGTCTATTTTGAGCGAGAAAAATCTCTCAAGTGCAGTCGACGATGATGAAAAACACTCACCTACTTCTACGTGCATCCACGTTTTTTGTCACTTTATCGGCGTGGAGTGTCGTAACGAGGGGAATGAAATGAATACTCGCTGGCTCGTGGAAACGACAGAAATCCGAAAAGTGATTAAATGATAATACCCCAAAGCGCGCCAATGCGCTCCCGAGCGAGCTATTTTTCCCGATCGGGTGTCGTCGCTCGACGGAAAGCCATTTTCGTTGCCCCCTTTCATTCTCTTCTTCTTTTTTTTATCGGATCGCTGTTTTTCGCTCGACGGAAACAATGCACGACAATGGCACTTTTTGTCCATACAATACGAATTATCGTCATTCGCAACGAATTCGACTCCCAGGACACATGTCCACATCGAGTGCTCGACAACATCGATGGCACAAATGTGGAAAGTGCGTACACCAACATGCACAGGTGGTGCTTGAAATTAAAAAAAATAAATAAAAATTTGATGCAATGATTCGCCACGGATTCTGTCCCGCTGATAAATTAAAACACATTTAGGCCCGACGACGGCAAGTCCGCGTATATACACAGCAAATCCGTCGGTGCAGCGTCGACGAACGAAAGCCCGAGGAAAAAGAGCAACTCGCCCAAAGCCGCTCGACGAAATCGCGTGAAAAAAGGGGGGGGGAGGTGGAAATTACTCCAAGTTTGCGCGCGTAGAAACAAACTCGATAAACAGGACTCTCTCGCCCATAAGAGCTGGCTATGAAAAGGAAAAAGAGAGTCTCTCGGGTCACCAACCGTATACAAACAACTTTTGCGGAGCAGGTTGTCCTCGAGGCACAGCGATGTTCGCCCCATCACCTAACCGGAGAAAAAAAGTGTGCACACAGCTGCGAGCGAACGGTACTTGGGCACGTGTGGATACAGCAAAGAATTGCGCGAAATCATCCTATAAAGCTCTACGAGCTCTCCCGGCGCCTTTTGCGACACGCTCGTATATATGTACAATACATGACTATCCACTGATAAGCAATTAACTTTTCAACAAACCAGTACTCGAATCGCGTGGGAATGGGGCACAGTGAAAGGAGACCCGTGTGTTATTTCACGAAAAGTGGGGGAAGGGGAAAAACGGCCCAATCGTGGTATTGAATATTCTCGGCGCGAAAAGAGCTGCACCAGAAGAGAAGAAGCTCTGGCTCCCGATGCACCGAGGAGGACGAGGAACCGAGTCGAAGAGATAAGCCGGTGAAAGAAAAAATGAGCGGGCGATAAGGCGATGCTCGCGGGATAAAGGAAGACGGACGTGGGAGGGGGCTGCGGGAACTTGAAAAGAAAGTACTGCATTATGCAGGCAGCGTGTGTAGGGGCACGCCTTTAAGAATAGAGAGAGAAAAAAGGCGTGGGCCGGGGAGATGGCGAGAGAATTAGAGGGCGCGTTAAAAGATTGATGGGAGGCCGGTCGGGGGGGGGGATAAAGAGTGAGAGTGTACGAGGGGGAGAAGCGGATACACATGTACGTGTACAGCACGGGAGAAAGTGAGAGGCTTTTGGGGGTAGGGAGGCGCGCGTGTGTTGTACAACAGTAGAGAGAGAGAGAGAGCAGGTCGACGTGCAAGAGAAACCAGGTCATCCTCTGCTCCGCATCCGCGCGCAGTACACCACCAGTGTACCCGCTAAACACCAGCATCAGCCCTCTCTCTCGCCCCGGGACGCCGCGTCTCGGATCAGCCCCGAAAGAACGGGTGTGTCTCCTCCCACCTCCCTTACTTCTAGGATGTCTCTGTAATTCCTCTCGGTTCGTTCTAGCTGCTTTTGTTTTCGTTCGGGCACATCCCTTTGACTTTTCACCTTGTTTTCATACCGTGGTGTGCCCTTTCGAGCTGCACTTTTCTCATTTTTTTCTTTGCTCTCCCCAGGACTTGTTATGCAAATGTTGTACACGGTAGCTGATGTGCTCTTGTATATATGCTCATGAATATTCACGAGCCTCCATCCCCCTTTGGAGGGGCACGTGTCGGCATTTAATTATTTTTGATGCCGCTAAATCCGAGGCTTACTTGGACGCAGGTGCGAATAATTAGCCCGTGCGGGGATTGCTCGTCTCTTGTCCCCGAAAGGGGCTGACAAATTTGTTTCGCACCCATGACTTTTGGCTGGGTTTCACAGCTCCCTCCGTACTTTGTAATAATGATCGTATAGAGTTCCGGGGCACCACCGTCAATTTTAATTGTCACTCGTTTTGGCAGCCCCAATTTTCTCAACGCCAACTCCAGAGCAATTTGAACCTCTCGAGGAGTCAATTTAACACGGACTTTGTCCACCTCTCTCTTTTCCCGTATAAATACTTTCACATCGCTTATCGATTTTCCGCGTTTATCAAGCCCAGCGACCCGACGAGCGAGGCTTTACTCGAGATTTTCCGAAATCCCGGTACTCGGTCAGAAATCCAGCTCGTACCCCCCCTGGCTGTTGGTTCATTTTTAATTGAAACGTCAACCGGAGCGCGCGTGAAAAGTCCTCCGATCGCGACACCCATCGGGGGAGAGGGAAAAAGAAAATCCCGATGAAAAACAATTCCGAAAGTAATTCCAGGGAAAACGAACAAAAGATGAGGGAAGAAAGGGGTTCCCGGAGTAAAATGAGTCTGGGGGGGTGCGACAAAGGGGAGCCCCCAAATGTGGGGCAATAAAGTGTCACGCGCTCGGTTTGCCCGTTAGGCCCTGTGCACCGATGAAAAACAAGGATCCGATTTATGCGCAGGCCGCGGAATTTCCACTCCACGGAGCGCCGTCCCTCAAATCCAGCCCCCCCCCCCCTTTCTCTCTTTCAAAGTGAAAAATTCACCAGAGGAGGAGAGCCGTCGGCTTGGCGCCAGTTGCACTCGCGTCTGATAAACATTTCCGACTCGCGTCCCCGACTTTTTTTCCTACCCCCCCCTCCCCCACCACGCAACATCCGCGTGTATCGAGCGGGAGAAAGACGGATGGCTCATTACAGCCCTCCTCCATCATATTTCTCTCCTCGAGGTGGCGTTTGTGGGACGATTAATCTTTGGATGCCGAATTTCTCGGGGCTTTTCCTTTTTTGTCCCTGTCAGCGAGAGGTGGGGGATATCCCCGTGTCGCCCCCTAACAGCCCAATGAAACGTACACAGGAGCCGCGAAATATTCCCTTACTTCTTTCTCGTGAAAAACGAGTGAATGACATATATATACGAGAGCGCGCGGTCTTCACCTGTCGCTGGACGTTTCCCTCGGCCGTTCTTTATCCCCATCTCGGGACAGGCAAATGCAACCGTAAGGAGGTCCGGGGGAGTGCGGCGAAGCTGGGGATTAAAACAAAGTAGACAGGGGAAGAAGATCGATCGAGACTCCCTTACTCCTACCCGTCACAGCTAAAAGAAAGACGGGAGGTGTAAGGGGATGATCGGTAAAGCAAAAACGGGCATACCGAGGTATGATTTTCGAATTGTTCAGATGCGGTATCCGGAGAGCAACCCCCATGACCGTCGCTCCGTTGTTGTTTTTTTTCACAACTAATTCTTCGGAGCGAGAGAGGGGGGGGGTCCCTCCTGCCCCTCGTCTCGAACGATAAATAAAAAACGCGCGAAGGAGGGTGGGTGGGTGCAAAAGTGACGGGAGAAGAGAGAGAGAGAGATCACGGTATCGTACGTATACTCGGCGGAGGATGGGCGCGAGAGCCGAGAGAAAGAGCTCTCTCCTGCGCACTCTCCCTCGTGCGGGGGGCGGCAGGAGCCTTCCGTATAGGGTCGCGTGCCGCAGGCTCCGCTGCGGCTCGGGCGCGACAGTAGTTCTGACCCGACTAGCGCCGGTAGCGCTTTCGCGGCTGTGCATCGCGCTCACGAGTCTCCTGCTGGATAAGCCCCCCCCCTCCCTACCTATCGCTACTTACCCGCGCTCGGCCGAGTGACAGGTGAATATTGCCACTGTATATAATATACACTTGTATATCATCGGGCTCTATGGTGCACGTATACATATATATGTATATTTGCCGTTGTCGTCCTTCGCGTCGTATGCCGTTGTTTTACAGCTTCGATTTCGAGTTGATTGTCTAAATGGTACAATAAAATGAAACAGTAGCTGGTTCCGGTCGTATACGCGAGACAACGATTGTGCCAACTCCGCGGCGTGTCCACTGATTTTCGAGCAAAAAACTATCATATACACGGACCAACGCGATCAACTGCGAGTGCTTGTCGGTACACATCCCGAAGGACCAATCTCGCGAGCAAACGCAGCTGATTCGGTCGAGGAAGAAATCGATGCACGTACATGTATAGATATATATCTATTCGGGGGGGAATTGCGCGCAATCAACGACAACGGCTGCAGAGAAATTATTCCCCTTCCGCCCGTCTGCCCGATCGCTGACTCGTTCTACTTTGAATCGCCCCCCTCCTCCACCCGCGGGAGGAATACTCCTGTGCTGTGCGAGGCAAGGAGCGAAGGTCGAGCGCGTCAGCTGGCGATACCTACCTGCGGTGTATTTTTCTCTCTCTTTCTTTTTGTTTTCCCGAGGTATATGCGCAAGGGGCGCAGCTGTTGTGGTCCCAGTGTCAAGTACAGTGCCCATCAGTGCGGTGTACCCTATGTTTGTGTGTTTGTGCGCGTGTTTACCAATCGTAGCAATAGGTGCGGAGGCTCTTTTGTCTTGAGCGGGACACGCACGGCGTACAGGTAGCCAAGGTCTGTGGCGACCCCTCCTTCGTTATCGCCCTTCCCTTTCACCTTGGCTCCTTAAACTTGAGCTTTCTCCGACTTGGCTGCTGCTGGGAATTTCGATCGGATTTCCTTCGACAGGAGTGGGTTTTTTTGTACTCCGGTCAAAGTGTCGTGTATTTTAGATTGTTTTGCGCGTGTGGCGAGGGATGATCACGGGAGCGTGAAAATGTCGCTGCGATGTGAGCCGAGAGGTTGAGGAAAAGGAGTGAACAAAAAAAAAAAATTGTATTTTTAGCTAAAGCCTAGAGAAGAGAAGGCGTTTCGAGTGCAGTTTGTTTGCTCGCAAACTTTGCTCCGCGCGTATTAACTTGGGCACAAAAGAAGATTAGGTGAGCTTTGTCGGGGGGGTACGTTTTGTTTCTTACGTACACGCGCGCTCGAGTTTGCGAGAGAGCTTCTTTTTTTTCTTTTTTTTTTTTTGTGTAAATATCTTTTTGAAATACGCTGTGTTTGAAATACGTATAAAAAAATTGTTATCAGAAAAGTTTTTTTTTTCTTCTCGTTTCTCCTGGAAAAAACATACATTTCAACAAAAAAAGTAAAGTAAAGTTATAGAAAGTAATTGAAATGAAATTTTTTTTATTAAAATTGAATGAAATGATGTTCATATAGCAGGGAAGAGTTGGTTTATTTTTTTATCATTTTGCACAGTACAACATTTTTTCTGCGATTTTCGTTACGTGAAGTTTTTGAAATTTGTTGCGTGGTATGTAATTTTTCGTTAAATTTTTTAAATCAATATAAAAACAGGTGATATGTGATTTGGATAGAATTTATTTTGCGATAAATCAAATATTAAAATCATACGAAAAAATTGCGTGTTACTAACTTGTTAACTTTTTTTTTTTTTTGTACGATAAAAATCATTTTTGCAGTCCCATTAAATATTTAACTCTATAAAAAGCGATGTTATAGAATGTCGTGATAAAACCTTCTAAAGGAATTTCTACTTGCTCTTCTCTTAAATTTTTTTTTATTTATTATATTTTAACTAAATATTTATTTCAATGGAATTCTCATTTCGCTTAGTAAAATACGTAAATTTAGCTTTTTTTCTTTGCATCTTGCAGCTGGTTTATGACAAATTATTTTTCCATCTAAAAAAAGCTTGAAAAAAATTTTTATAAAAATTCGAAGACTAAAACGGTATGCGCTGAATTTGAGATAAAAATTTTCAACAAATTTAAATTGAAAAATTTTCAATTTCAAAAAACAGAAACAAATTGAACAAATAATTCTACAACAAAAAAGTCGCATGCTAATTTATAGTAATTACTGTTTAAATTTTTATTATTATTTTCCCGTTATGAAATCAAAGTCATCATGTGCATACATTTTTTCGTACTGTTGCCCTATTTAACTGAAATGTCTTGTAACGCCTACTCCCATTTTGTTTTTTTAATTTTCGGATCTAATTTATCGTTAATTCTTCATGTACCCCAAGGTAAACTTCGTATTCTTTTTGATCCCACCACTAAAAATAACCATCACGAGTATTCTTCACATAAATAAATGACGTAATTAATATACCTATCTAAAAACAAACAAATATTCTTCTTGATAAAAAAAAATTGTGTGAGCATCGTTTCACATAATTTTAGATAAAAAGTTGTGAAACCCAAACAGTTTCTACTTTGTTGGTCTTCATTGCTTAGTATTAATATAGGTATTACGTGGTCTCAAGTAATACATGACACGTCAATATCATTTCATTTATACACAGAATAAGAATCAATTTTGTGTTCTTTGTTACGTATGTCCTTACATGGATGAGTTGAACGGAAGAAATCCGAAAATCCCACAGTAAGGTAAAGCACGGGGTTCGAATGATATGTGTCGTATAGGACTACTCAATGTCCCATAAGATTAACGAATATATCAATACCGAAAAACTTGAAATAATGGAACTCGTTTATTCGATTAATCTATTTTTTTTTTTATTTCATCATTCTACAATCATAACGCACACGGCCCATCAAAAATACACAATCGATCCTTCCAAATGGAATCACATCACCCGTTTGAAGGTACACACTCGAGATGAAAGTAAAAAAAGGCCCGAGATAGGGAGGGAAAAAAGCGCAAACGCAGCAAACCAAATCAAGCCAGCCTCTCTCGGTTCGGGTCAAGTGCAAGTAAGTGTGATGCATAGGCCGTTCGAACGATCCAAGCGGCTAAATATCAGCCAAATGAGCGCGCCGTCGCTGTGTATACACACACGCGTGGCGAGTAATGACGGTGTCAATGAGCCCGCGAATAACGGCCCCCCGAGCTATGTCCCGCCCTTCCCCTCCACCTCTGCCGAAAAGAGCCTCTTTCTTCTCCTTTCGACCACCTATACTCCCTTCGGGCGGCGCTTTCCTCCGGAACGGCTTATTCCACCCGGAGGGAAAACTTGCGCCATTCATGCCCCGTCAACGACTCTTTCCGAATCTGTCGCTAAGAGCTTTCCGCACAGCGCCGTCCGTTCGAGGAAAAACTCCTCGTACCTTTCACTTTTTGTGAAAATAGACAAAAAAAAGGGAGCGATTTTTATTGTAAATAACAATTTATACGTTAAGTGACGCGTCGCGATGGAAAACAGCAGCAAGGGATAAACGTTTTTCATTTGTATTTTCCACACGAATGCACCCGATCGAACTGAAAGCGACATAATATTCCGCGCGGATGAAGCGTATGCGTGCATATTACGCGCTCCCTCTAATTACGACTCGGTGAATAAGTTGGTGCTTCCAATCGCGAGTCGGAGACGCCTGTTGGATTATGCAAGAACAGCAACCGATGACCGAGCCAATCCCGCATATACCTACCTCCAGACTCCGATAATTGGGGTACTAAAATACACTCCGCGGATCGAACTAATGGAGCTCGTTATTATATGTACTTCGGAAAGGGAAATATATATTTTTGACAGTGTCATAGGGAATGGGCTAAATGTGCGTTGAATTACTCGTGTTTGAAAATAAACTTAATTGCATGCAGATGATTTATTAATATTTACTTGGAAACAGCACTCTGAAATACATTGTTCATGAATATACACAGTAGTCTGTAGATTCAAAGATATATGTGTGGAAGAAATCAGTTGATGCTCGTGTTGAAAAAAATGCCGTATTTTCAAATACAGTGTCTAAGTACCATAGCGACTGGTCAATAGTATTTAAATATTAAACACTTGCCCATCTCCGTGCTGTCAGTGTCGCATATCACTACCGCAAAAACCGTGGAAAATTTCTCTCAAAAGCCCTTTCAGCTTAATGTTATTATTTTTACCCCGCGCGCTATTTAACTCGCAAAGGACATGTATTCATCTTTGGATCCTGAAAGAAATTTAATTGCTCGGTACATGTTCTCTCTGCGCTTCGAATTTCCATTTACACGCACGAGTGGACCTCGTTTCGCTTAACACGCGTGAAAAGTACCGAAGGACTGGTGTTTTGGTGCAATGATTTTTTGTGGCCCTCTGGTGTGTGTATATTTGATTAAATAAATCGCGTTTCGCGCGGTCAAAGATTATTTACCGTGCACGCGAGGATACGTAAAATCGTGTCAGGGCCTCCTTCCTCCTTTGCTCCGGCTAGAAATGACTTTTAAGGCGTTGCTAACGTTTTTCTGGAAGTCTTTTGCGGAAAAGTGTCGTTTGCTCAACTAACTCAAGGTTTTCGAAGGCCATTTCCTGGATTCGTGGTGTCATACTTTTATTGGCTTTCAATCTCACTGTTTGATCACTTTGCGACACATGCGAGATTGTATTTTTTTTTTTTTTTTTTTTTTTTTCCGAGCACTAGTGTGTGGCACAACGAGAACTTTACTCTTCCCCATGTGCTTT
This sequence comes from Copidosoma floridanum, assembly GCF_036245765.1. Classification (NCBI taxonomy): domain Eukaryota; kingdom Metazoa; phylum Arthropoda; class Insecta; order Hymenoptera; family Encyrtidae; genus Copidosoma; species Copidosoma floridanum. Next base: position 1,288,548 of record NW_028321891.1, read on the forward strand.
CATTGCATCTGCGTTTAATGTTACAACTTATACTGGAAATACACGAGTTATACAAATATAAACCACAGCAATTATTCAACTTGGTGGAACTAGCGGAGTAGGTGACGAATCGTAAATTTGGTTATTCACTTACCACCCATAGAGCGATTGATTGAATGAAAACAGAAATTTCAACTACGCGCTTTGAACGTATTATCTTGACGAAATTAAATTCATATTGTGTATACCCGTTGCGGGCTATACGAATATGGGACACGGGTAAAAGTGCGAAACAACATGAAATATAAAAAACCTCTGCGTAATCGTCCTATGGTTTATTTATCCATTAGAAGAAGTTATGATCGTCGTGATCGACGTGAGATTTTTTCGTCCCAAACTCGTATTCTCCGATTTGAACGGGATTTTTTCCTCTCTGAGGTTTTATGCGTATAGTCATCATGACCATTGTCACATCTTTTTCGTCACCGGACGTACCTAAACTTGTTGAAATAACTTTCATGCACATTTTTAGGTTGTATTTTTCGGACCAATCTTATATCCGCATACCATGCAGTTATGGTTACGATAGTTCAATTTTTCAATTTGCGTTGATGTTGGTCGTTTAAGAGTCTCAATTAGATAAAAAAAAAAAAAAAAAAAAAAATTGTAGATACGTACAAGTAACGCTCAAACACTTGAGCCCACAGAAGCCGGTGCGCAGGAGTGGGTCCGAGGAGCAAAAGCAGAGGAAGGGTAGAAAGGAAGAATGAGCCTGATGTACCGGGAGCGGGAGAGCGTGTCGTTCGCGTCGCAGGTGCCGAGCGACGAGGAGGATGTGCGGGGCTCGAGGTGAAGCGTCGCCAGCCGGCGGAGAAGCGGCGGCATCCCGACGCCGCCGCCAGCAGCAGTCAGCCTGGAGCACCGGGGGGCTGATCTTCTGTTCTCGACGCCGGCCAAGGCCATCGGCGGCCCGGCCAAGGTCGCCTCGGTCACCGAGGCCTTCGAGCAACAACAGCAGAGGCCGGCCAGCTGCCACGACCGCTCCCACCATGACAAGTTCACCAGCCTGTCCAACACCGCCATGTCCTGGGACTCCATCAGCTCCAAGGACTACATCGGGTGAGTCCGTCTGACCCAACGTTTACTCGTACTACTTGCATCCGTGATACACCCCACCCCTCGCTTCCGGGGCACGCGTTAATCATAGAGCGCGTATAATGAATTCATCCGAGACGCGTTTGAAAAAAAATGGATTATTTCTCGATCGAAAGAGACTATACAGCCATTTGATTTGCAGCAATAACGCAATTGGTCGAACAAGTGGACCCCCACGTAGTATAGTCTGCATTTCGCTCGAAAAGCTCAAAGCGCGCTGTGTTGCGTTTGGAAAACATCGGCAGTTACAGGGAAATAGCGCGCGAAATGTTATTATTGAAGTAAAATGTATGGTTGGCGCGAAAAGAGTGGCTCATTGTTGATGGTCCTCAGGCACCAGCTGTCGGCGACGGCGCTGCTGGGCAGCCCGGACGGCTCGAGGCACCCGATCGACGTGTACGAGTTCTCGGAGGAGGACTACCGCAGGCAGTTCGACCACGGCTACGACAACGGGGGCAGCTTCAGCCTCGGGGTCTGGGAGTGCCTCAAGGGCTGCCGGCACCGGATAGACCAGCACCTCGCCAGGCGGAAGGTGAGCTCGAATGAAAACAAACGGGGCACAGCTCCAATTAGCGGAGCAATTAGCACCGATCGCGTATTTGTGGAAATATCGACGCGCGTCATTGCCCCGAGGAATCTCTTCGAACCACAGCTTGAGTGCGGGCGTGATTTCTTGGGTCACGAGAGGGGGAAAAAAGCACACGTCTTCCGCAAGAGCAGCGGAGCGCGAGAGGCTGTCCGGGGCAGGGGGGAGCTCTCTCATTGAGCGCAACAAACGGCTTTGCCGTTTTTCAGCCCCGCCTCTTCCAGCCGGAGAAATTGATCCGTCCGCCGCTGGAATTCGGTCAAACGTGGAAAAGCTAACGCGCGCGAAAGGTGGCAAATCGAGCGCGAGAAAATGGAACAAATCGAGCAGAATCGCTGCCGAAGCTCGGCAAAATCTACTCGAGTCTTCCCCACTCGAGAAGCTATACGCTTCTTTTTTTTTTTTTCTCCCTCGCTCGCGCGCACTTTGTTTTCTCCGACAATAGAGCTGTGATTACTTCTCGCCCTCCTTATCTGTGACAATATTTTGCCTTTCCTACGTGACATCGCACACATGTACATTTTCCTCTCAATATTGCACGTAAGAGCACCGAGTTTGACATCAATTTTTCCCTCCGTATACACGTGTTCCCTCGTTAACGCGCGTGGCATTGTAAATTACCGATCAATTAACCAACCCAACGAAACTAGCGTATACATACACATGTGAGCCGAGCTCTCGCGATAATGAGCTGTTGTATATGTACACACTGCATTCGATTACCCGTCCGTCCAAACGATCGTTGTGTAAATTAACCCAGCCCTTTGCCCGCAGGGCGTTCGCATGACGAGTGTCGTTTGCTCTCCCGCTGGAGTGGATAAAAGGGCCCCGTTGAGATAGGCCGACAACGCCCATCCCCCGATCAAACGTCAGCCGTTTCCCGGATGTATATTGTGTATGTACGTAAATATATATATACGTGCATACGGTAACAACTTTGCGCCCATACGAGCATTCCGTGACGTGCAACACTCGGGGAGTGATATACACCTAAAAGGTAAAAGCTCGGACAAAACCGCACGCGCGCCGCAGGAGCGAGGAGGAGTTCAGGGCCGAATCGATACGGCCTTGTCTGCCTCGTATGTTCCTCCACCTCCCCCCCCCTCTACACGATCGAGGGTGTGTGTGTGTCCGTGGTACAGTCACCATGGCCAATACCGTGACCCCCTTGCAAAACCCGAGGCCGAATATAATATATACGCTCTGGCGGTATAAGAGGCTTTTTGGAATGGAAAGGCGGATGGGAGGTATATATATATATATATATACACAGTCGTTGCTCGCTCTAATTTGCGCTTGTCTCTAATTGTTTTAGAGACGGTGCTCTCTGCCCCCTCCGCGCTCGTTGTACGAAATTGCCTGCTTGACTTTTCTTTTTTTTTTTTTCTCTCGGGGCCAGCGTCAATTAGGGCTCTGCCTTTGCTTCCTACCCCCCCCCCCCTCGCGCGTTTTATTGTAAGTGTACTGTTTTCGGTTTAAAGTTACTTAACAAAGGTACTTTGGATTCAGCTTTTTTTTTCATAATTTCCTTGCAAGTCTACGTAGATGCGCAACAATTGCAAGGTTCAATCGGTGATTACACGAGAAGGCGAGTGTCAACGGCGAGTCATATTTTTCCACGACTTTTCCTCCCGATCGCGGAGGGAACTTCTGTAAACTTGGCGCCGAGTAATCAGTCGATCGGGACGTTCAAATATTGGCTTCCTCCCTGTACTTCCGAGAGCAACACATCCTCGTGCAGCGCGCATGTGGGTGCAGGGGAGTCGGGCTCCGTTTGCCCCGGGGCGCGTATACGTCCCGAGATTCTATCTGTCGATTTTGCTCCTCCTCTCACAGGTGAGCGGAGTAAAAAGCGTCCGGCCGGAGGGTCTCGAGTGAATCGATAGTGGTTGTTGTCGGGAAAGTTGAGTTTGTTGCACCGATGAGTCGTTGTGTGGTGGGGGGGGGGGTAGGGGGTACATGCAGAGGAAACTCGTCGAGTGTTTAGCCAGAGACGACAAAAGAGCCTCCGAGGACGAATCGATTTTCTCGCAATTTCTTTTCTCTCTAAAGTCTCAATGTCAATAAAAGACTGTGGATCAGCCATCCTGACTAAGCTCGTGTGGGGCGTTTTCGTGGCACCTCTGACCGATTTCCTGAAATAAAAGAAACTGAAAAGAGAAAATAAATGTGACGTTGTAAAGAGAACCTTCGCGGTAAGCCCAAACGTTTGGACACGTATAATTGCACTTTGGATAAACGCTGGAGGGGGAGTTGCAGGTGGAGCAGGGCTTGAAGCTTTACCGAGCGCACAAACAGCAGGCGGCGGTGCGCAAGTGGCAGGGCGCCCTCGCGAGCATCGGCCGGAGGGAGGACAAGTTCGCTCTGCTCGGCTATCTGTACCAGGCTTACATGGACTGGGGCAAGTACAGGTGAGTCGACGCCTACGATCCTATTGTTATCCAAATTTATGGATTTCTGTTCAATTTCACAAGTATATAAGCTGAGCTGTCGAGCTCGAAGGCATCTTTTTTCTTTTATTCAAGAGACTGACGGGGAGTGCTTTTATTTATTTATTTTCTCTCTATACGAGCCTGGGTGATACGGCCAGATATGGCTTTTTTTTTTTTTTAAAGCGTGTATGTCTGGCAGGGAAATTGTGCGCGGTAACAGATATCCCAACGAAGAGATTTTAAGAGTTATTCGATCTGTGCGTTGAACTAGGCATTTTTACTACTAACGCGAGAGATTTTTTTTAATGCATTGTGTGGACCGCCTCTGGATTTTCAAACAATTTACAAGGAAATTTTTTCCCCCAAAATAAAGCGCTTTATACTTGCTGAATAAATTTTTTATTCATCACTACTCGCAATACAATGTTGAGAAAAACTTTTTTTCTCTGCCAGATATAAGTAAAATGTATTTTAAATATAAAATATTCAATCACGTTTTCAAATGATTCTACTGTCCGATTAAAATGCATTATTTTTCCTGTAAAAAACTTTCTCATGCACTGTGTTACACATAGTGACAAAAACTGTAAAAAAAAAAAAAAAAATTTTTTAAATATTCGTGCCCAAGTCTAAATGTAGTTATCTCAGAAATCTTGGTTTAAAAAATTTATTACCACAGCCTGCGCGACGTCATCTCCTTCGGAATGATTCCCTTTGAACCGAAAGTGAAGTTACTAACGACGTAGTAGAGTTGCGCGCATATTTTTTACCACGTACACGGTAGTTAAAAAGTCGCAAGAGAGACTGGCGCAAAACTTTTTTCCCCCCACGAACCGAAAGCGCAATCAATGCACGGCGGCAAATTCAAATGCACGGGAATAAATTTGCGCGACCGTCAAAGAGACTCGATATGGGAAAAAAAAAAAAAAATCCTCCAAGCACACCCCCCGCGCGCAGAGGTTTTTCGATCAAGCCAAAGGCTAATCGATCTCGTCCCCTTTTCCAGGGACAGCCTGGAGTTTGGGCAGCGGCAGCTCTGCGTCTCGGAGGAGCTGGACTCGCCGAACATGCGGGCCGAGGCTTACTTGAATCTCGCCCGGGCATACGAGAGACTTGGCAGCCTCGACCGGGCCCTCGGCTTCGCCCGGCACAGGTAAACTACCACCCCATTTTTTTTCTGTCAATATATTATACCCCGAGCATGTGCTTTTTTCCATCCCTTCCCGGCCATTCTCCGCAAATCCAGTCCTTTGACCCTCTTTTTATATTACCCGCTGGCACTTGCCTGCACGACAGTCTTTTTTTTTACGATTCTTCATCTCCCGTCTCCCGTACGCTTCTATTCTACAACACATACAGTATACGTGTACACACTCGGCCAAGCTTCGCCTGACGCTGTTGTCCCGCTCGTTATTGGATGCTCGGACGAGGGAGATTTTTTTTTGTGCCCCCCCCCCTTGCACATCTGCATTTGAAATCGCTCGTTCGACCACTCGTCGAATTTCTCTCCTGCTCACGGGGAAAAAAACAAACAAAAAAAATTGTTTTTATCGATGTTTCACTGAGGATTATTGGGCACTGCCCGGGTACAAGCGTGTACACGAAATTCTACGCGCAACGCCGAACAAAAGTTGATCCTACAAAAAGTTTGGATTTTGTTTTTTCAAAGCTAACGGGAGCAAAAAAAAATACACACACGTTTCCACCAGAATTCCCGTGATTCACGAACGAAAAGGGCGAAAAACATTTCATCGTGGCAGAGGAAACACGCGGCTAAAATTTCATTACACCCGCAAATTGGCGTCGCGTCCGCGCTCTCGAAAAAAAAACTAACGCTTTTGACTCCTCGGGGCCGCCGAGTGTTTATTCGACGTATCTCCACTCTCGTAGCTCATCATATACAGTTGGCTCCGTGTATCCATGTTGTATTGTGTAAATGTGCATCGTGTCGATGTCGTAAGCGTGTATCATGTGACGAAGCCACCGACTAATGCCCGAAATTCGGTAACCAGCCGCATGACGCTTAATACGGAGGCCGAGTGCTTTTCTTTCCTCAGCCTGTACAACGAGTGCGATCAGTGCGCGACGGCCGGACTGGTTCACCTGTCGATAGGCAGAGTCCACCTCGAGATGGCCGCCTTCTGCAAGGCCCTCGAGGGCTTTCAGAGGGCCCACAAGATCGCCCACTCTATCCAGGACCCCTCGCTCGAGCTACAGGTAAAAACCCACCATGCCCCATTACAACATTACTATTATTAACGTATGTGTATCTATTTACCCCTCCACCCCCCGCGTTCGCGCTACATTGGTTCAAGCTTCCGAGTCCTCTAGCGCGTGAGTCGCAAGTTTGGGCGCGACACGTGTTGCGAAAAATGGCTCGTTGGGTCGAGGAAACAAATTAGATTGTTTAACTTTACTCGGTTCGCCCACGCGTGGGGCTAACGTGTCAGGGTAAATACGAGGTGATCTAATCATTCGGACGCGAAAAATCAAATTAAAACTCCTCGTCGGTTGAAATATCGTAAATTCATTCCTCCCGTTTGCTTTCGCAATATTTCGCGCCCCTATCGTCCCGAAGAGTCATTTTAATGACGCGATAACAGCTTTGCAGCGAGGCCACCTCCAATGCCTCATGTTATGTACACCCCTCGCGAGATTCATCGCTCGTTAAACGCTCGAGCTTGTGAAAATTGATAGCGCGCATCGGACGGGGCTAGTATGGACGTACAGCATAGACAATCGTATATATACGAACTTGAAACGTCCGTTTTGATGGTCCCCCCCCCCCTCCCCCTCGTGAAATTTCATTGTCCGGACGACCAAAGTAAACAGACCCTCCTTCAAGCCCCCAAAGGCACGAGTAAAAAGAGCATTTGTGTATAACCCATGAAAAATCAGGTTTACGTGGGACTGTCGGACTTGTTCGGCCGGCTGCAGGACGCGGAGAAGAGCGCGCGTTACGCGGCCCGCGCCTACGACCTCTCGAGGAGCCTGCAGCTCGGCGACCTCAACTCCCGGCACCACAGGGCGGCCCTGCTGCAGATGGCCTCGGCCCTCAGGAAGAAAGGCGACCTCGGCGACGCCCACGACTACTGCTCGGTATGTACTTACACTTGTTTCATTTTCGCAACTCTGATATCGAGCTATCAACAATTGTATTATCCCGAAATAAACCCCTTTCGAGCAGTGCTCCTTTTATAATTATATAGCGAAACCGCGTGCGCGTATTGTTCGCAGGAGGCCACGAGGCTGAGTCTGGTGTCCGGGGACCAGGCGAGCTACGCCAGGAGCATAAGGATCATGGGCGACATTTACAGGCACAAGTCGGAAATCAGCGTGAGTCTCGCTGCACACTCCTCTTTTCCCCTATCTATCCTCTGTGTTAAGTGCACGCAAGAGGGACGGTATTACTTTTCGTTACGCTCACCGTAAGGTGGCAATTACTTAACGTTTATACTGCTGCCGCGACCGCAGCCAAGTTGTCGGGGGGGGAATGGGGGGATAAAGTTTGTTTGGGGCAAATTGAGCCGAAAGCCCGGGGCGCGTGGAAGTAACGCTCGGTGTTTCGCTGAATTTAATATCGCCACCGGCTGAGCGTGTGTACGTATATGTGTATACATACAACGGGACTCTTGCGACGATGGTAATTAATTAATCTTTCCCACGGGGGAAGGGTAGCGCTACTTTGTGCAAGCGTGCGCTTTGCCTATACGGTGTCGGATAAGGGTTTTGTTTGGCAGCAGGGAATCAACACGATTATATGTTTGTATATTTAATCGCTGATGCATCTAGTTTTGCCGGTATACAATGGGTCATCGGTGGTTATAACACGTGCGAGTGGTATCTGCAATGCATCGCGCGCAGACAGAGCCGCGACCTCCTGTAGGTATATATATTATAATATATCGTGGTAGACAGACCGAGACAATGGACTTGTGATGCCTATGTATACTTTGTCGATCCGCAAGCCACGACCCCGTTCCGAGACAACGGCTGCTGCTAACCATCCGCAAACCTCGATAGGTATAGCGCACTCGTGTGGCGAGATGGACTCTCCGGAAACAATAATCCTCGCGTTTGTACCTATATTATATGCATATAAGCGCTCACGTGCGACCAACGACTATCGGTATATGAATATGCATATATATACGTATATACGACCGTAGGGGCAAACGTACGTATACGGGGGATGTGCGGATGATTGCGACGTGTTCGTGTGTATGTTAAGGGTGTACAGAATAATAATTGATGAGAGTTGTCTATTTGAACCGAGTGTGTATAACGTATAACGTCCGATTGGCCCGTAGAAGGCGTTCAGGCAGTACGAGAGCTCGATGACTTCTGCCGCGGCGACGGGTGACCGGCTCTGCCAGATGGAGGCCATGGACGGGGCGGCGCGGTGCCTCGAGTTCCTGCGGCTCCAGCACAAGATCTGCAACTGCAAGCCCCTCGAGTTCAACACGAGGCTGCACGAGGTGGCCTCGAGCGTCGGTGCCAAGGTGCGTTTGTCTATATACATCACTGTGGCCGTCGCTGCCAAGTCCCTTGAATACGTATACACGCGCGGGCAGTGTCCCACACACCAACACCTCCTCTTGGCTTGCGTTGCCAACCGGAAAGACGAGCTGGCGCTTCTGCTGTATCGCGGCCCCCTTTTTTTTCTCTCCGACGCGATAGGAATCTCCCCCCTCCCCCTGATACTAACTTCCGGTCCACCCGATAATCCGAGCGATACCTACTTATGTATAAAATGCAAATTCCGTGAGATATTTATATTCGTTGTGTTTTTTTATTAAAAAAAAAGTATTGAACGGTTAATGCCAAAAGGACTCGAGAATTCCCCCCTTTTTTTGTCGGACAGTCGATTTCACGCCCGAACAAATCGGTCCAACTTTAGACGAAAATAGATTATTTAACTTGATGCAGTGCCTGCACTCTCGGCACGTGTATTATATAGTTACGCCCACTCGATATAAAATACACACAAAAGCTCGGCTTTCCACGTACTTATTGTTCTCAAGCGCTCGTTCGTTCGGTCGAGTGTATACACGCTCTTTTGTTGTCTGTTGACGCGCTAGTGCAGCACTATCGAGTACAAACGGCGGGAGGACATTGTATATATATATTCCAAGTATTACCTAATGGTCCATAAAATAAAGGAGGTAACATTTTATTGAAAAAAAACAAAAAACAGCTGCTCATGAGGACGGTGCGCTGGAGGCTGGCGCGGATCTACGGCTCGTTGGGAGACGAGGAGCAGAGGGTCCACTACGAGCGCACGGCCAGTTCGCTCGAGGAGGACCTTGAGTTGCGCTGCGGTGGCTGCAACGAGCCCTTCGGCCTCGAGCCCGACTCCCTCGAGGCCCTGCCCTGCAGCCACATTCTGCACGCCAGGCAAGTCACAAACACGCACCACCACCACTCGTTCGATCCATCTGCCCACCGTTTCTTCTTCTTCTTCTTCTGTCTTGCCTTCGTTACTTATTCAAGCCTTTTCTCGTGAATTTTTATCGTCGCCGGTGGGTACACACGCGCCACTCGACGAATTTGTTTTGCGACGTGCCTTATTTTCTTTCCTCCCACGTGTGTGCGCCCACCCGCCCGCACACCGTGAACTTTACTCGGCTCGTTTTGTTTTTTTTTTGTTTTTTTTTTTTCAACCCAGGGAATGCGTTATGCAAACGCGTGCAAACACCATTCGCGCTCTCGACCGAGAATTTCGTATGAAGATGTTTGTTTCATTTTTTTTCCCTCCCATCGCTCCCTCGCGTCTCCTTTTCTTTTTCCGTCGTTAAATCAAACACCGCGTCAATATTATTATTTCACCTGCAACTCACCGCATAGTTACTTATGACAAATATAATCGCTCCACGGGGTGAACGTCTCGGGTGATGGATTTTTCATTGGATAACATGAACCACATGGGGGAGGCGCGAGTAGTTCGAGTCCGAGTTTGGTCAGCCGAAGCTGTATATGTTTATTTTGTATACTATCGATGCATGGGTCAAAAAAACAGCTCATAGTTGGGTTGAATGTACGCAATCCTAAAATTTCATCCAAACAAGTTGTTGTTGTTTTTTTGTTTACCCAGTCGTCGATGCTTTGTTTGGAAGCAAAGAAAAAAACACAACTAACGCAAAAATGGAAAAAATTCACAGGTGCGCGTACGACATTCTAAAGAAGCGCGACAAGAAGAAGAAGCGCACCTGCCCAGACTGCCACAAGTCGGTGAGCTCGCGGCTGTACCTCCACTGCGACGACACCCACGACATCAACCCGCTGAATCACAGTTCCTTGAGCCTCGCGTCGCTAAAAGCCAGCAGTCTCGCGACCCTCGAGGATTGCCACGCCACGAGCAGCGTTTAATCAACTCGCCCTCCTTTTTTTCCTTTCTCTTCTTTTCTTTTTCGTCATTTCATTCTTCGAGGCCAACTTTGACGACGATCTACCGCCGGGACGACACGCAAGGCTCTCTCGGGACTTTACGGTTCTTTCATTATTCCACAGAGTTATGGAATCCCGCCGAGGACGAGCTGCTTCTTTAGCCAAGGTTACGCGGGACGCGTGCATTTTTGACCAGATTAAAGCTGATGGAATAACTTTCGTGGTAGAATTGGTTTTGCGGCGCCCGCGTGGGCGGTACAATGTACGTCTCGCCTGAAGGAGCGTGGAATTTCGGTGCATGAAAATTCTCTGGTTGGACCGAACACGTACACCGTCAATGATAACTAGAGTTTTTTTTTTTTTTTTTTTTTTGCTTTCCTCGTGATAAATGTATATGAAAAAGCATCGAGCGCGCGTGGCTATTTCAACGGGATTATTTTGATCCAATAGAGAAAAAGATCATCGAGGGGTGGGAAAAATTTTTCGCTCCGTTGTTAATATTTGTTGGGTATTAAATTCAATAGACGTTTCGAAACGTGCCAATGTGAAACATGAAAATTTGCCAAACTTGTACTACAGAGCACTGTAACTTTGCATTTCACGTATGCAAGTGGTGCTGTATATATTTTATTTTGCGAAGAATACACAACCATGTTCGGACAATTTTTGTTGTTGTTTTGGCCATTTGTGACGAATTTGTTATTTTACGCGAGCAGCAGTTGTACCTATGGTAATAATTTAAACAATTTATTTATCGAAAAACGAAAAAAGTGTTAAAAAAAGACAGATTGTTACTTTACAAGAAAAACCGCAGGCATTCCACGAAAATATATACGTGTACATGTATAAAAGCATAATGTGAGGTGCACGCGAGTGCTCAAATACATATATATATATCTAGATGTATATAAATATTTTTTACACACGATAACATTGATTGTAAAGCTAAGAAATGGTTAAAGAAAAAAAGGTATATTAAATAAATTTTAAAAAATAAATAAAAATAAACGATGCGGAAGACACACGTTAATCAGTGATGCGTGGACACGAGTATACTTGAAAAACAAAAAACGTCAACGAATAAGCAAAATCACAGCCCTTCGGAAGAGCTTCACTCTCGAGTTCATGACATATTGAAATACTACAACTACAAAAAATGAATAATTAGAAAATAAATATTATGCAGATGTTACACTTCCCGTCCGAGTCACATCTTGTTGTTAAAGGTATTTATAGCAAAAGAAAACTTATTGGTGCAATAACTTGTAAAAATTATAATGAGGTTGTAAATGTTATCATCGTAATCTACCTATTAATCGATGATGTCAATTAAATTTTTAGTTACATACTCGAACAAACAACAAAAATTAGATAATTTTTTTTTTTTTTTTTTTTTTTTACATTATAAAAAAGGATTCAACTCAACTAAATTGTTTGGGATTCCCTTTGGATAGATAGATGGAAAATTTGTGGAATTCACTTATTGTAAACGTGTCCTGCACTATGTTATGCAATTATTTGGAGATTTTCGAAAAAATTTCAAACGGCGTACACCGTACAGCAAGCATTTCACGTCAAAACGAAACTTGATAGTGTTTAAATGTGTTCTATAAAAAATCATCTCCCAAAGATGAATCAAATTTTATTGAGTAATAGTTTGAATGATTTTTAATACCAAGGATAATTAAATTTATAATACCAGTAGTGTTTACAGTGTTGTAATTAGTTTAGATGTATCATATCGTTGTATCTTGTATTGTAATAATCTTCAAGTGATTTACGTAGTAACTGGTATTTTAAAAATTTATTAATTATATATTGGTAGTTTTTTATGCAATTTGTACTTTTCTAGGAAAATTTATTGAAAGTCGAAACATTTGAATTTGAAGTATTCAAAAAAATTTTTTTGAAATATTTCGAAAATGCTTGTAGAAATCGTTCTGACGTGAAATGCTCATCTTATATTGTATACGTATACTTTAAGGGTATGAAAAAAAGGTCTAACAAACGAGTAAGCCGATCACACAGTAGAATACAATTGTTCGAATCATCACCTGATGCCCCAAAAGTGAAAATTAAGAAAAAAAAGTAAAACGGATTGAAAAATTTCACGATGTATCTGTAATGTAAGAAAATTTTAAAAATATAAAAGTTAATTAACACTGTTGAGTAGATAAGCATACAAGAAAAAAAAAATAAATTATGTAGGTAGATGCTGTATCGAAGAAAGTACGAAGAAAACTATAAACACGCATAAAGGCGAATTCTGTGTCAACTTTACAATGATATATATATATATACATATTTAAAAGTTTTAGTGCCTACATTGTGAGCGTTGCACAAAGACATATTTGAATGAAATGTTTTCTTCCTTTGTCAGTTTTACCACTGTTTCGCATAGAAATACATGGAAATTGTCTTTCTAATTTTGCAGATCACGTTTTTCAATTGTTAGTATGTATCAGTTTAATCAGATGTTGTATGATATTCGACGGATATGGAATGAGCAAAATAAAGAATTATTTTAGGAAAAATAAAAAAATGTCATGGCTTGTTTCTGTCGCATTTATTTAATTTTCAATATTTTTTGCACCACCTGTTTATATATTTATAAATTTTTTTTTATTCGAAACGATATAAAAATTTTCTTTTACTATTCAACTCTCTATTTATATTAAATTAAAAGTGAATATTATCTTATAAATGAAATCTATTGCAATTAAACGATTATGTGTACAATTATTATTTAAATTCATTAAATGTACGATTAGTCGCGAAAAATTGAATGAAATTTTCAACAAATTCAAAATATTAGTAAATTAAGTATTATTTTGTAACTTTAAATATGTTGAAAAAGTGTAATCAATTTTTTTTTTTTTTTTTCTTAATGTTTACATTACAACTGTTTACAGCAGCTCATCGTAAAAGCTGTTACTTTCTATACAGATGTAAAAAAAAGTTGAGAAAGCAGCAAACATTCAATTTAATAGTCGAAAATTTTGCGTTTATCATGGAAGTACCCAGCTTCACAATTTTGTCGATTCTACACGTTGTGACAATAAATTATGCGCACGATTCAATGATACGATAATTTCTTTGATGGAAACTCACGTAGGTATAGTTTATATGCATATACTCAAGAGATAAAGATTTATCAATATACACGTATATTTATATTCACAGATACGATATAAAATTTCCTGTTTTATTTTTTTATTTTTTTTTTTAGATCAGTCATACGCTTACTTCTCCCTACTTTTTTCTATTTCCACTATTATATTCTTTTTTCATGTCTGCATATTGATCAGTCGCACTCACGGGGCAATAGTGAAATAACAAATTGCGAAAATTTGTTTATATCTTATTTTCTTTTTATAATTGCAACGATGTAGACTAACATCAAAGTCTCTCAAGTCGTGCGCAAAGACGTATTAGATTTGCAAATTTTTTTTTTTATTTTTTTTTTTTTTCAATAATTGAATGTTACGATGATAATGATGATCTGACTTGAAAAGTATTGGTGTAGTAAGATAATTCGAATAAAATTGAAAAACTTTATGTATCAAATACTTTAAATGGAAATTAATATTACACAGCGTTTTTTTCACTAACAAAAAATATATTTGAATTTTCATAAGGCCATTAAATTAATCAAAAAATTGTTACTCCATGTATTTTTAACTAATATTTTTTCAAGACTCTAAATCAATGATTTTAAAAAAATATAACAATTTTTCGATAAATAATGCTTCAATAATCGAATTCGGAAGGTGCTACCTTCTTTGTAATAATTATAATAATAATAGTAGTAGTAATAATAATAATAATATTAAAAATAGTAAAATTTAGTAATTTAACGCTATATTCAGTTATTAAACACATCATTAGAGGCTTTTTACGAAGTCGACAGAAATTAGTAACAAAATCGTACACTCTCAAAAATTATCGATGCGATGTTGAGCGTATTTTCGTGTAAATGATTTTTATATATAAACGAGCCGCTTGCGATTCTATACATAATCACGACTTTTTTCTATTTATTTTCGTATAAATACAACAATCTCGTATTATCTTTTTTTCGTATTTTTAAATTATTATTTTGTTTTCTTTTATTAACATTAGAGCGTTTCAAGTCACAAAAAAAAAATAAATAAAATGTTGAGAAATATTGCTGTTGCAATAAGTGGGGATAGAGGATAAAAATTGCAACAATAATATAAGTAGCAGTGGTAGTCATAGCAGTAGAAGTAGTACAATAATTACGAAAAATATAATTAAACGCCATACAAACGATAACTCTTATTCAAAGAACTCTTTTCTCTGTTTCATTTTTCACTCACCGTTGATACATGCAAATTTTACGCGTAACTATATACACGCTGGACATACTTACATAGGTACATAAACTTTTTTTTTTTTTTTTCAACTTTTTTCTTAGTTTGATCGGTTTGGTTAGTTTTCATTAATATTTTTTTTTTCTAGCTCGAAAAAAAAATTAAAATTTAATTCCAAAAGTCTATACGCTGTGTAGGTTTGCTGCACTGGCACTATATATTATATTCAATGCATTAAGAAAATGGAAATTATGATCAATGTCCTATTTTACACATGGATTTTTATACAAATTTATTTTTGGAAAAGGATTTGTTCAACTTAATTGCATAGTACACTCAAACTTAGTTTAATGGCGTTTGTAAGATTTTAAACAAATGTTCTTCAAACGTTATTTATGATTTTGATAACAATGCATGCTTGAAAAATTAAAAAAAGTACATGTTACTTTTTTTGTCAGTCAAAATGATGTAGAAAAAAAAATAACATGTGTATACTTTTTATTGAAAGTCCAGAAATTATAATATAATCTACTTCGTTCCGTATTTTTACGATACGAATTATCACAATTATAGTGAAAACATCAAGTTCAAGTCGATTAATAAGCTTCTTGCAAGAGAGATTTCATAATCTCATCCATACCGAAGGTTACTCACGGGTTAGTAACAAACTTAAAAGATTTGTTTGAACGTATTGTTCGGATAAATGCATATACAGCACGCGAATTTACGATAAGCAATTTTAATTTCAAAAACAGCAAATCCATTACCTTTTACCCATTTTCTGAGCATCGAGCTATAATTACAAAATATTCTTACGTACTACTGCTTTCTTTAAGGCTTTGAACATTTTTTATAAATCAGACCCACGATTATTGAAATTAGAAATATTTTTTTTATCATAAACTGATATAGAATAAACATTGCGGTCGTTTTATTTCAAGAATAGTATACTATGTGACAGTAATATCGTTCGTTTGCGATAAATAAATTTTTGCATTCACATGTTTGCTTGCAGCTGTGATAAATTATTTTACTAATAAGGAAATGTTTTTTTGTTCTTGTTCAAAAAGTTTCGTATTGTAAGAAAGTACGAAAAAAGCCATAGACGTACTGCATTAATTTTAATGAAAACGTTACTTTTATGCTTTTCAACAAGTGCTATTTTTTTACCACGTTTGCAAAACGCATCAACATTTTTTAGTTACAGAAAAATTTTTCACTTTAATAAATGATGTAAGCATATCATACAATTTAATTTTATTTATATTACATGTATTATTCAGCACTATCAATAAACTCAAAGTAAAAATCATAGCTCAATTATTTACAAACGTGATAAAATTAAGCGTGGCCCATGTTAATTCTGTAAATACCAAAGAATTTACTGCGTAAACTTATGGAGTATTGTTGAGAATTATCAAGTAATTATATTGTTATCCTTTATAAGTTTCACTGACTGGAAGCAAAAAAGAAAGGCAGAGCAAGCCGTGAGTTATTAAATGAATAATCAAGGGAGCAAAAAAAGAAAAAATTATCACCTAACCTACGCTATGCACGGCAATGTCTGTGTTTCACTTTTACAAGTTCCTGGCAACGTGAACGAGGAGGAAAAAACCCGACAGAGTTACTCATCTGGCTTTTTACCGCACGGGATTGGCCTCGGTAAAGTACAGCTCAAATATCGTCAAATGAGACTGCGACTCGATACCGTGGCGCTTCAGATGACTCCTGAGATTCTCGACTTTCAGGTAGTCCCAGGGCGCGACGACAGGAGTCGAGGTCGCGCAATCGAAGATGGCTTGCAGAAATTTCGGCCACTGCTCAGCAAACGATTCGGGTACGTCGTTTTCATGCGAGGATATGTCTTCGGCGTACATAAGTATCATTGATATTACCGATAGTCCGAACTTAAAAAAACGGTAACGAAATGTTAAATTATAAAAAGTACTCGTACAAATTGGAATTTTGAGAAAATTTACTTACCTTGTTCGTAAGGACAGCAGCAAGGTTATTACTTTTGGATGGCTGATTTGTAGATTCGATTAGTTCTTTGGACAGATTCATCAGTAGAGAATCGTTCATGCATTTAATAAATTCGACATAAAAATTAAACAACAATTGAGAATCTTTTCGCCCAATTAATGTTAAGCCTTTGATGACAGCAACCCACAGCTTGTTTAAATTTTCTTCATGCTTTTTTACATTGATGCAGGATAAGAAACGAAGAAACATCATCTGGATGCACAAAATCAATTGATAAATATTTGCTTACAAACCTAATTGGCTTATTTATAAATTACTTACCTTTCCTTTGCGTATGCTAAAAAGACTGGTCAATTTATCTTCTTGCACAAATTGTAAAAGAGAGGTCATTATAGATGAGACGAGCTCTTCTTTTTCCTTTACTGGGTCCTTTTTTTCGGGTACAGGAACTGGTTCAGCACCATCTTGATGTGCCTGTTGCTGTTGTTCTTTCAGCAGCTGTTCACGTTGCTGATCAGCTAATATAGCTATAGGGTTTCCTATATCTTCAAGTTTCAGCAACAACACGTACATCTGAAAGTATAAAAGTTCTTGAATGTTTTAAAAAATTTAAGCATTAAAAATAATGCTGGAAAAAATAATCACCCTCTCAATTTCGAGCAACAGTTGGCGAGTTTTTTTCGTATCTTTTTGCTGAACAGTTGGAGTTTGATGTGGATCGCTGTTAGGAACAACATCCATATCGATAATTTTTCTGGGAGCAGTAACGCTGCTGTACTGCAGTTTTCCTAAAGAATTCTCAAATTGCATTGGAGTGGTTGGTTTGGGTATCGTGGGTTGTTGCTGTTGATCTCTGTCCCTAAAATATGACTTGGTTGTTATTAATCATTTCCTTAATAAAAAAAGCTTAAAAAATTCGTACCTTGAATCTCTGTAGCCATTACTGTTGTTGTTGTTACTGTTTCGTCCACCTTTCATGTTATCACATTTCTTGATGCTGCTATTGTTGTTAATTTTATTGCCATTATGATTTTCATTTTTCTTATTCATCCTGTGGCAAAACACTGTATAGTAATAATCATCAACATATGGCTGAGTCGTATTCAATTGCAACAGCTGGATGCTGTGCAACCACTGCTTTTCTCTGTGATTCATGAGGCCAGCATATTCGTCTAGTTCTCCAGACGGACCTATACCATTACTAGGTGGATTGTTCTGATGGTAATGATGGTTCATGTTCTGGTAATACCCATGGTGACCCTGATTGTGATACCTCATGTTATTGTGATTTTGATGATAATATTGGTTG
Organism: Copidosoma floridanum; assembly: GCF_036245765.1. Lineage (NCBI taxonomy): Eukaryota > Metazoa > Arthropoda > Insecta > Hymenoptera > Encyrtidae > Copidosoma > Copidosoma floridanum. The sequence continues at coordinate 1,306,713 of NW_028321891.1, forward strand.
TTGCGGAAGAATGGCTGATGATGATTATCTTGGCGATCATGGCAAAATTTGTTATTTTGATTGCGTTGGTTTCCCATGTGCATGTTATGATGCTGCATCGATTGATGATGATTATTGTGAGGTCCCATCATAGGATGATCTGGTCTTATAAACGGAAAAGGTCCAAGTCTTGAGTTATGATGCTGCAATTAACACAAGTCATTTAGTATACTGGCTTTTTGCGTTTTAAATATCTTCTCAAAAGTGGCTGATGGTTTGAGTACTCACAGGAAAGTTGTTTAGTGGAAAGTTTCCAGGTAAGGGTGGTTGCCTTTGATTGCCAGCTTGCATCAACAAATGAGGTGGAAGTTGATACCTCAAAAGGTTTCCTGTTTGATCTGAAGTGATGACAATAAATTACGGCAAATATGCAGACAATGCCAAAAATAATAATTTTGATTAGTTAATTGAAACTCACTGAGTAGTTGCCCAACATTAGGAAGAGATAACGAAGGTGGATGTCCTAATCTGACATTGGGTGGAAGTACCAAAGGATACTGATTTCCTTGATGTGGACCAATACCATTGATGGGTGGTAACTTATCTCCTGATGTTATCGAATTAAGAAGCAAATTTTGAGCATTGGTATTTGGTGATTGAGAGATTGGTGGTTTTGTAAGCCCAGGGGGTGGTCTGTTGGAAATGAGACCCCTCTCTAGCTCTTCAACTGTGCAAGCATTTTTGAGTGTTGCCGATAATAATGGCTTTGGCAAAATTGGCGTTGGTGCAATGGAAAAATTCGTTGGACTGTCCCAAACACCTGGCTTTGGAATAGTAAGGTCTCTCTCATCGAGAACCAGATGTGAAAGGCTCTTTTCCACATCTATTTCCGATTCACTCTAAAAATCATATAATTTTTAACATGCCGACATTACTTGAAATATAAAAGTATTTTTCATGCATATTACCTTGCTTGAATCATTCTTGAGTCGAGATCTATTCGACTCAGTGATCTGGGCTAACTTTTCGTGATCTTCCTCCCAATCTCCAGGTCCTGCATCAGATCCAAAGGTCTCATCGTTCAGGGCATCGTAATTTTCTTCTTGAAAGTCTTCGTCATCTGGATAATCTAACCCGTCGTCCAGTCCAGCCTAAATTGGTAAAGCAAAAAACACTATTATAACACACAAATAAAAACTCTTGAGAAAATTGTGCCTCTAACTGTTGAATTAAAAATTGCATCGTCAAATCGAGCTTACAGTTATTAAAACACTCTACACTACTAGAGGTTAACAAAGTTCAGGGAACATAAGAAGAGAAGTTTTTGCCAACTATACAACTTAGATAAGCACCACACAATGTTATACGAGAGTTAAACTGATACTCCAGAACTACTGTTTCCTCGGAAACCGCCGATAAGCAACTGAGCTGTTTTATGATGTACCCCAAGCAGCACAAGCACTCTCTTTTCTGTAACACTGATGCAGGATCCAACCCGACTATGAACCAATAGCCATGTAAACACTCGAGGTCAAAGTACACACAAATTTACCAAACAAAAAACAAAAAAAAAAACAAAGGGACGAGCAAAGGGAAATATAATATTTATTATTTATGCCTGTGCATGATGCTCTGGAAGTATACTTGGAAAAATGCACGTTCTTTTGAATTTCAGGGAATGATCTGGAAGCGCACAGAAAGTAAGTAAGTATACTGAGTGAAACATAAACGTTGCCGGCAACATGTGGCATGCACAGGTAAGCTCTTGAACCAAAGGGCTTCAGAGGTCTGTACGAAAACAACGTGCGTTTGGACCTCGTGCTCCAAAAACACACATACTATAGGCATTCAAGACGTGCCTAACGCAGCTAATGGAACAACAGAGGTAGGCAGTCCTGAGCGAGCGGAGGCCATGCATGGGTATGTATTAGCGTAGGGAGTCAACAGCAGTGGGTAAGTGGGGGTGTGTGCACCAGGAGGCCGTGGTACTTACACCGTGGGACGTGTCAAAGCCGAAGAAGCTGTCTGCCATTTGTCGTGGCTGCATTCACAAACTGTCATGTTCCGAACGAGGAAGTGCGATCGAGCTCTGCTGCGTCCGGAAGGTCTCCAGAGTATCTCCTCGAGGGGAGCAGCACTAAATCGCACGAGAGAAAAGACGAGAAAATACGAGGAGAACGTCAAGCGCCGACGACGATGAGAATGCGATCAGCTGTCATGGCGGCACCCCACTAGCTGATGCACGGACTGCCCTCGCACTCTCTCTCTCTCTCGGATCTCCGGGGACAACGGGGACTTTTTTCTCGCTTTCTCTCCTCCTTTATCCTTCGTTCTTTGATGCGTCTAAATTACTCTCTCTCTCTCTCTCTCTTTTTTCCTTTCTTCTTTACTTATGTATATTTTCGCTTGCGTTTTCTTGCACTTTTATTGTCTTTGCTTTTGGACTGTGTGAAATTTGCTGCGAGAACAGCGATCCTGAAAATGGCGCGTACCTGGTGCAGCGCCCCCTCGAACAACAACCCCCGACCCCCGCTGTTTACGTTTTTGTGTGCTCGTCTGCAGGGTCTGTTTTTTCACCCTCTTTATATTCGTGTGAGGCTAAATTTTTAAGAGTTTGAATTTATGAATTTGTCATTGAATCAAAAATTCTTAGTCCTGCATAGGAGACAACATCTAGATGGCGTGCCTTTCCGTTATCTTCCGTAATCTTTCCGTAAAAATCGTTGTCTACAATACCTCACGTAGTTTCTAGTGGAAACAAAACTCCGTATACTTCCGTGAGGAAAAAAAAAGTTGTCCCTATCAATCCGTGAAGGCAATACCAAATCCGTAACGGTCCGTGAGGACAAAGCCAAGTACGTAACGGTCCGTGAGGACAAAGCCAAGTTCGTAATGGTCCGTGAGAACAAAGCCAAGTTCGTAATGGTCCGTGAGTATAAAAACCAAGTACGTAACGGTCCGTGAGGACAAAGCCAAGTTCGTAATGGTCCGTGAGAGAAAAAACAAAGTTCGTAGTGGTCCGTGAGGACAAAGCCAAGTCCGTAATGGTCCGTGAGAGAAAAAACAAAGTTCGTAGTGGTCCGTGAGGACAAAGCCAAGTTCGTAATGGTCCGTGAGTATAAAAACCAAGTACGTAACGGTCCGTGAGGACAAAGCCAAGTCCGTAATGGTCCGTGAGAGAAAAAACAAAGTTCGTAGTGGTCCGTGAGGACAAAGCCAAGTTCGTAATGGTCCGTGAGAGAAAAAACAAAGTTCGTAACGGTCCGTGAGGACAAAGCCAAGTTCGTAATGGTCCGTGAGAGAAAAAACAAAGTTCGTAACGGTCCGTGAGGACAAAGCCAAGTTCGTAATGGTCCGTGAGAGAAAAAACAAAGTTCGTAGTGGTCCGTGAGGACAAAGCCAAGTCTGTAACGGTCCGTGAGGACAAAGCCAAGTACGTAACGGTCCGTGAGGACAAAGCCAAGTTCGTAATGGTCCGTGAGAGAAAAAACAAAGTACGTAACGGTCCGTGAGGACAAAGCCAAGTCCGTAATGGTCCGTGAGTATAAAATTAAGTACGTAACGGTCCGTGAGGACAAAGCCAAGTTCGTAATGGTCCGTGAGAGAAAAAACAAAGTTCGTAGTGGTCCGTGAGGACAAAGCCAAGTTCGTAATGGTCCGTGAGAGAAAAAACAAAGTTCGTAGTGGTCCGTGAGGACAAAGCCAAGTCCGTAATGGTCCGTGAGAACAAAGCCAAGTTCGTAATGGTCCGTGAGTATAAAAACCAAGTACGTAACGGTCCGTGAGGACAAAGCCAAGTTCGTAATGGTCCGTGAGTATAAAATTAAGTACGTAACGGTCCGTGAGGACAAAGCCAAGTTCGTAATGGTCCGTGAGAGAAAAAACAAAGTTCGTAGTGGTCCGTGAGGACAAAGCCAAGTCCGTAATGGTCCGTGAGTATAAAATTAAGTTACAGACTTGGCTTTGTCCTCACGGACCACTACGAACTTTGTTTTTTCTCTCACGGACCATTACGAACTTGGCTTTGTCCTCACGGACCGTTACGTACTTAATTTTATACTCACGGACCATTACGGACTTGGCTTTGTCCTCACGGACCGTTACGTACTTTGTTTTTTCTCTCACGGACCATTACGAACTTGGCTTTGTCCTCACGGACCGTTACGTACTTGGTTTTTATACTCACGGACCATTACGAACTTGGCTTTGTTCTCACGGACCATTACGAACTTGGCTTTGTCCTCACGGACCGTTACGAACTTTGTTTTTTCTCTTACGGATCGTTACGGACTTGGTATTGCCTTCACGGATTGATAGGGACAACTTTTTTTTTCCTCACGGAAGTATACGGAGTTTTGTTTCCACTAGAAACTACGTGAGGTATTGTAGACAACGATTTTTACGGAAAGATTACGGAAGATAACGGAAAGGCACGCCATCTAGATGTTGTCTACACGGAGTGTATACGGACTATTTTACGGAGTATACATGTATACACAAGGTCCGAATAGACACTATCTGCATAGGATTTATCAATAGTTAATTCATTTTGATGAGTTATAATATTGTATTTTGACATATTTGATAAAAAATAAAATTGCAATACTCACATAAAATCAACGCATGTAAATGCTATGAAAAAATAGCAAGTGCGCGAAAAAATTCAAAGTATCGACGTCGACTCTCAATCTTTCACAGTCGATTTTAATGTCGTATTACACGTACACAGGTATATTATACCTATGTCTGATAAATGTATATGAGTAGTAATAAGTATTATCGATGCAGAATAAAATAGGAAAAAATATTTCAAAAGTCAGTGTCAGTAGTGTCAGTACGGTCAGTACAGTTGTCGATTGTCCCCTACCTGGGGGAACTTGTCGCCAGACAATACGTTAACATCAACGTTTTAATTTCATTATGTGGCTTTACTGCTGAAAATTGTGAGTTTTCTACAATAACCCGTGGTGCAGAGCCTCTTTTTGCGCAGTTAACTCTGCAATCTGGTCTTGTTTACACATTTTGAAGCAAAGGTTTGTCAAATACTAACCTCCTGTGTTTTGTGTGACTTTTTACTTGCAGATGTTTGGTATACGTAATATTCAGAGAGTTTGCGTCTCAGCTTCTTCCGTCAGAGTCATCTCCAAGGCGAAATACTCGCGGCGAAGCGACAGAAACACCAGTAGTTACAAACTTGTCAAATCTAACAACGATGCCCTTAATGGTTAGTGCATACATTATTGACAATAAAACTTTTTTCCCCACCATTTTTTTCATCATAATATAAATCAACTCCAGATGGACGTGATTTTTTGTTGTTTGTTTATTTATGCCTTATTACGCATCACTTGGATGACAAAAATAAACGTTGCATTGGGCAACTTGTCAATTTATGATACAGTTTATCATATGATTGCTAACTTACATTATTAGCTGTATCTTATCATCGTTATCCTCTAACGAGCAGCTAATATTAGTTTTTGTGTTTTTCATGACAGAAGTTGATAACCACATTTTTGGAGCAAACTCCAACTGGGAACTTTTAACGCCACATGGTTTTCGTTTCTACCTGCCTGGAGGTATTGGCCCTGGTTGGCTAGATTCATCGACCACAGCTCAAGTCGAAGTTTACTCTGCGCTAGTGCCAAATGTTAATGATAGACCAGGAAGTGAGCAAAAACAGAACATTGTCAGCCGCAAAGAAACTTTTTCTATTCTACATTGCACTGCCCAAGAGTGCCCAACATTACTCAGGAAAGATATTTTAGAGCTGTTTCCCAACTGCCTAGAGGTCGCGTCTCCACAGTTAACCATAATTACCATTAGTCAAAAATCTAATAAAAAAAAGACGAAATGGAATAAAGAAAATGAAACAGAACGATTGGCACAACATGTGAGTGTTTTTTCACTTTGCTAAATAATTATTGTAAAAGAAACGAATATTTTAGTTCCATTTCTTGTGATGTTCGTTTTCTTGTAGTTTGTTCTGGCTGCATCGGATATATGTAAAAAATTGAAAATGTGTGGTTACTGGGCAGACTTTATCAATCCCTTCAGTGGTCAGCCTTATTCAAATCCTCACAAGAGCAGCACACTTTACACGACAGACCAACGTTTTCGCTGTGTGGGATTTACTGTGGACAGGCAGAGAAATTGTAAAATCATATCACATGTTACAGATTCAAAGAACTTTATTGGTATGTACATAATCATGTAAACTCATATTATATTCATTCGTACGTGATATCATTGAATGATGTTTTGTTTCAGGAAATCTTTATACCAATGCCACGCAGGTAGATTTTCTCAAAGATATAATGAGTGATATTATTGATGACTCGCATTGAGACGTGACTGTAAAGATGGTCATAAATTTTTGTGTACCAGTCATTGAATGATAAGGCGCACTTACATCTATAGCAAAATCGCTAAAGATAAATTTTCAAGTGAGTTGTACAAAATGCAAAAGGTGAAGTGAAAATTAAATTTTTTTGTTTTTTTGTTTTTTAATAGCTACTACTTTGACTCATGATTAAACAATCAAATGTACACTGATAAAGTAAAACCGATGATATTGAAGAATATTTTAAATTATAATTATTGTTGAAAAATGTTGAAATAAATTTGCATGATTGGTTGCAAAAGTTACTTGCAACCAACCATGTGATATGAAAACTAAATTGTACCGTTTTTCAAATACGACAACTACAAACTTCTCACGTAACATACTAGTTTTCGGTTTTCTCGTAACGTTTGGTATCTAATAAAATATTTTAATCACAGAAAAGAGCGCGGCTCTAAAACTTAGCCACGGGCATGCGTCGGCGTTACATCAACGGCAAGTTCAAAAGAGAAATAATGCTCGAAAAGCTGCAGCTTAATTACGGTGCTCATCGCAAACGCCAGCAGGAGTACATAGGTATATAGGTACACCCAAGCACGTAATATATATTGCGTACATTTCCGTACGGGGCATGAGAATATATAGGCACGCAACGCCACTTTCTGCTCGGCTATCTTAAACGTCTTTTTTAATCTCCTCTGAAACGCGAGGGACGCTCAGTGCACCATTTTCTCCTAAACTTGTATTTATTCATCCCTCGAGTGCAGTGTTGTTCGCACCGGCCAAGACGCATTTTTTGGAGAGATGAATGTGTTTGGACAGCCCTTATCCTGCAGACTCGTTCAAAGGCAAATTTCATTCAAATTCGTATCGTAATCGTTACCATTTCAATGAAACGGAACGCAAAGCTAATCGTCATCAAGGAAGAGGGCAATTAGCAAGCAGGGCGCCACGACGACCGCTTAATTTAATTACAAGGTATCTCCTTTTGCAGCCCTCGGGTGCTGATAAAAATTGGAGGAAAAAAAAAAAAATTAATTGACCCATTAAGATCCCTTAGCTCACTGGTGAAATAGTTGTTCACTTCCTCAAGTATAATTTCCAGCTGGCCACCGTCGTCCCGGCGCATTAGCTAATCAAATGTACCAACGCCGTGAACCGATAGTATTAGGTTGCACCACGATTATCCTCGTTTCCTATATTTTTCAACAAAAATAAAAGGTCCAACCGTTGGAGATGGCCAATCGGAACACGAGGAACAAAAACGGGGGAGGGAAGTGATATACAAGGCAATTGAAATTCTAAACTCACGCGCGTGCCGCACCGGTCTTTTTTTTTTTTTTTTTTGAATGATTCATGTCGGTGCGACAGCTGCCGGGGAAAAATCAGCGCGAGCGTCCGAGTCAAAAGCACGTACATTAGTTCCGATGTAGGTCGCCTCGTGCGATGATCGTCCACGAGATGCCCTTTGGAAAAAAACCCTCTCCTCCCCTTCTCGTACAAACATATATATATATACGTACATCCGCACGAGGAGCAGATTGTCCACGGATGGATGGGGGCGTATGAATAATAAGTACGCGAGGTAGAAAATTGAATTTTATATCTCCTCGGACGCCCTCCCGAAAAATGCGAGGCACATCTACAGCCACCGCGGGGAAATTTACATCCACCGGACTCAGCTATTTTTTTTTTTTTCCACACTCCACCTTCCACCTCCACGTATATTTCATTGACGAACGAGATTCAATTCCCGTTTCGCTCGTAACTCATACCTCCGGGAGGGAGAATTTACCACGTGATTAAAAACGTCATGGCGCATATACATATATACCTACATTGGCCACGTGGATCTAGGTGACGTATATAGAGTCAAGAAGTTTCGCAAGGAATTAATAGGGGACGGAGGGAGGAAGAAAATAACAATAATATTTGACACCGAGAGAGAGAGAGAGAGCCGCGGGGTGAAATATAAAGGGAAGCGACGGAGCGTACCGGTAATACCCGGAGGGACAGGGCCATCATCCCGGCGCTTAACTCCCTAATTCCGAAAAATCGCGTTTTACCCTCGACTACCGTGGCTGTGAGGATCGAGCCCGTGTATGCGTATATATACACAGTCCCCTGGAGCAAGTATTTAGAGCAGAGAGAGAAGGGTCGACTCGGGTATCACGTGGGAGTACACAATGGAAGGACCCCCGTGAGTGAAACTCGAGAAAGCTGTGCCCACGTACTTATATATATATATTATACTCTCTCTCTCTCTCTCTCTCTCTGATGGAAACCTTATATTACACGTCGCGTCGGGGCTCTCCTCCTCCTCGCCTGCATATACCTGGGCTACACGTGTGTACCGTTGCAGGGCAAAGCAGAAATAAAAAAAAAAGAAGAAAAGCACCCACTCAGTCGAGGAGTAAAAGTCTGATTCGGACGGAGAACGCGTCGGGAAAGAAGAAGGGGGGCAAGCTCCGGGAGGGATGTGTTGTCTTATGCACAAAGGAACGCGCGTCAAAATGCTCACCGGTGGGATATGTATAGGTGCGAGAACAAAGAGCGCATCTCACCGGAGGAAAATCATTTAACCGCCGGGGGGGGGGGAGAAAAGCTCCTCTCCAGTTTTCCGGGGCGTTTTCTCTTGCTCGTACCTGTGCGTGCCCTGCCCTTGTTCCAACTGTATTTCGCAGGAATTGTTCTCGTTATACACCCACTTTCGTATATTACACATTGAATTCCCTGATATATGTATGACAGAGGGAGAGCTTTTTTGCGATCTTGAGAAAATCGATGGACAAACTCAAGGAGGGATTATTTGCCGCGGTGGCATCACGTATACGCCGTGTCTGTGTATTATATTATACGTCGTTTGATTATACACCCATACTCTCTCTCGTGTGTGCAAAACATAAATTATACGTGTAATACCTATATGTATATATGTAATGAGCTTGCGGCCGTGTAACGTGCATGCGAGGCACGTTTAATTAAACCAAAAGACCCCGGCGGATGGGAAAAAAAGACGAGCCGACCGGGACACGTCATGTATATCATATTGCGAGAGAGTTTCCCGAGAGAAATTTAAATCACGTATGGGAAACGCGCGCGTGCGATGGAAAAAAAAAAAAAAAACTTTCCGATGTGCGGTTCCTGATGAAGCGATGGCTCGCATCGGGCGTTTAGCAAAAACACACCCCCACGGCTTTTCGGCAAAGCAGCGCAAGAACGATTCATCACAGGGGCCATGCTGCCGTTGCCGACAATGTGCGGATTAAAAAAATGTTAAAGTCACCCACAAAATACATGATGACGCAAGCGCGCTAATCCTACCGTTGTACGTACGCGGAAAAGTGTATTTACGAGTTCTCGAGCACCGGCCTGTAAAGTTGAGGGAAAAAAAAGGGGCTCGTGTACGCGCGTATAACATCACGTGAGCTCTTATTTCTTTTTAATTAATGCGCATCTGATGTGCTCCGTTTTTTTTTTTTTGTTTTTTTTTTTTTTTCACACGGCGATGCAGCGGTGAACATTCTGTATTCGCGTTGATATCTGGATGTGTGCGAGGGTACACCACGCGCGTCGGTGAATGAGACCCGAGGAGTTCACGGTGCAAGTCGCAAATACACACGTTCCGGGGCGTTTAATTAAAAAATACTTACTTTCCAGCTACGGCATGGCTCTGATGCTTATATATAACGCTCTTCCTTTCTTATTTACTTACTATCTGGTTCTTTTTTTTTTTTTTTTTCCACCCAACATTTTTAAGCACAACCAATACGTCGTATAATCACCTTTCCGTCAGAGAAATGTAAATGCAAGCCCCATGTTTTGCGTGTAATAATTAATGATTTCCAACGGCAAACGAGAGTGACCCCCGTTATTGTGTATATATATACATAATCCAATACTTTGTTGATTACTTTATCTTATAATACTTTGGCTGTACTCATCTATAAAAAAAAAAAACCACAGACTACTCCAGGTATACCAATGTGTTTACAATGTATAAATTGCCCAAACCGTGATGGCACCGGTTGATATAAATTAAAACAACTACCTACATTCGTACTTGATAATTAACATTTGTCTCTGTATAGCGTCCGACGCAAACGTTAAAAAAAAAAAATCAAGCTTCGGCGTTCAACAACATCCATGTATGCAATTTGGAGACGCTTTGCGTAAGTTGCACCTCCAAAGAATATAATGGCTTTTGGCTTGTATTGTATACTGCAACGACAAAAACGCGTGCCGCTAAAAGCGTAATGTTAACAATGAGACAAAAGCGTACAGGCATCATCACTTGGACAAACAAAAACTGATAAGAGACAGCTGCACTTGCTTCCATTGTATATATATATAATAGAGGCGGCACAAACACGACTCTGTGTGTACCCCGATGGCACTTCTCATTCAGGATTTATCTGGCGTTTGAATTCACTGCGAACAAATGCCCGGAAGATTCGCAAACAAAGTAGTCGCATAATAATACCATCATTTATATAATATATATACCTAAGTTGTACAAAGCATTATGGCAGACAAGTAAGTATCTATATACATATACATCATGCTCGTTTCACTTGGGCCGTTTCTTCCTTTACTTATTTGTAACTGCGGTGTACAAGGTATCATTATTATTGTTATCATTTTACGCGCAATGTGCTCGCGTTTATACATTTCCATTAAGCCACCGCGTACCTGCTCGTACAAGATATTATATATACCGCGAGAACTACCTGTAAACTACGTAATATGCGCACTGCACATACAAACAATTTGTCTTGTGGGTGTTATACGGCACATGACCGCGCGTGTACGCGGTGTTCCCTATACTGCTCGTCTTTTCTTCTTCCCTCTCTATGTAAATATGTATATCTATGTATGGTGCATTCACACCATTTGCTACTCTCTTTTTCTTTCTTTCTGGTCGTTTAGCTTTTCTTTCCCCCCCCCCCCTTTTTTTTTTTCATACGCGGCTCTCCCGCCGCGCTTTTGCCGCGTACTTACTTACTCGCGAGAAATTTACTTTTCACGCTTTCCAGTTCACAGCCGGTAAATTCTTGTTTTCATGCGGACTTGGGGCCTTGCCCGTGCACCTACCGCTGTTATTTGTACGCCTGCGACTTTATCGCATTTTTTAAATAGATTTCGTGCCTTGCGCCTTGCTGCTTTTGGGGGTAATGTACAATGACAACTTGTACGCGTAGTGTGTGTATATTTTCAAAGTTTTGGGCCCGAGAAAAATAAATGGCTCATTAAACAAGGATCTGCCGGTGTATATTTTTTGCGCCGCGTCGACGTGAAGCGCTGCAAAGTGAGTTGACGTGATACGGTGAAACGTTCGATTAAGCGGGCGTTTATTAACTTTATCGAACTTAACTCGATTGAACAGGTAGTAAAAAAAAAAAAAAAAAAAAAAAACAAACGTTTACAAGTACCCTGTACATATACCATCCTTTACTGTTAAAATGCAATAAATAAAAAAAATACCGCTGATCAAATACATTCGATGAATTGAGCTCTGTTTAAAAAAAAACGGTGTTAGGTACATGTAATTTACATTGTAACAGCGACGATGCGCTTTGCAAACATTACACATACACATGTACGGATACCGGCAAGATTTTGCGCGTCTACAGATTTCAAAAGCGTGCGATACATGGCGCAAGCACATGGTATATATATGTATAGCATGTACGAGGGGGCTCATTCGTGCGTGTAAAAGCCTTGAACGTTGTTACGTGGGAAGGGGGAGTATCCTTTGGCTCTCTATTAGTAGCCTGCAATTGAATGGAATAGAGACGTGCAAAGACGGGGTGGTAAAGTAATAGCGCAGTAACCTCTCGTCGTAAAACGTCCGCATTAACGAGTCACGTGCTCCTCCCGCACTCCAGTCCATTTCTCACTCGAACACAAGAGAACAAGAGGTAAGTACAGTATATACGAGGGGCTGGAGGGGGGAGGTCAGTACTCGGGCAAACCTAATCAGATTCACCCCACCCCACCCCCCTTCCGACTCTTTTTCTATCTCGCGCCCGTGCATTGCTTATGCACGTACACGTAGCGGTGATTTTTCTCTCCTCCTGCATGGCCCGAGAGCCACCGAATCTCACGCATGTGCCATTCCTCTTCCTTCTGGGTAAGGAAGGATGGAAGAATCAAGGGAGAAAGAACGCGATCTATATAGGTAGGTATACCTCGAGAGAGAGAGAGAGAGAGGAAACGAGGCGGAAGGTGCGGAGGAAAAAAAAGCTCCACCCTCTGCTCTGTCTCTGGTGTTGTAAATATACTTATACACGGGCTTGCACGCGATGGACGGATGTGTGTAATTGTGTATACAACGCGCACACACATACACCTCGATGTATGTGTATTACGATGCGGGGAGGGTGAGTGTGTACAAGTACACACACACACACACCACGGCTGTTCTGCCTCTTTGCTTCCTAATCCTTCCTTTACAAGTGCAGCCATGTGCTCGCGCGGCACTTTTCCCGCGGCGGAGAGGGACACGCGCGAGTACGTAATTGCGTGACTCGCTCCATCGCTTGTACCCGCGATCGTGCCGAAATTCGTGCAAGCCCCCCTCCATTGCGTCCAGACAATCGTTTAAAACCCCCCCCCCCTACTTTTTCTTTTATTTGCTCCAAAGGAAATGTCGGTTTTGTTCTACAACCCCCTCTTCATTTGAGCGGATAAAAATTCCTTACAAACGAAATTTATCGATACAGTATATTTTTTTCACGAGGACTCGAGCAAAGAGCTTCAGAGCTCGTGAGCCACGTACAAGTATGCACAATCTCGCCTGTGTATTTAAAGTGCCTTTTTTTCTAAAAAAAAAAAAAAAAAAAAAAAAAAAGTAGAGGCAAAATCATCACCCCTTGTGACTCTATCGAGTTAGCGTTTCGTTCGGGTGAGCTCGAAAAAAAAAGCTCGCTCTTGCGTTGACTGTACGTGCAATGTAACAGTCGTCTGGAGAAGCACAGGTAGTTAGAGGAGACATTGGGGGATGGGGGAGAATCGTAAAGCTCAGCCGTCGTTCCTTGGAAGGAACCGGAGACACACATATACAAATAGAGAGAGAGGGTGTCCTATATAGCTCATCACACGTATACGCCGAATTGGTCTACGACCCGTATATACCCAAGGCTCGAGCGAGACACAGCTTTTCGGGAGGAGGAGATTCAGGTAGAGTCAGCAGCACATACATATAGATACACGGGGGAGCAAACACCCCGCAAATTCCAAGCTTTTCGTGTATATATATATAACGAGTGCGCGCGCATCATCCCTCCCCCTAACTACCCCTCGTATGTGCGCGTGTGTGCATGTATATACTCTATACAGCGCAAGCGAGGGAGTCAAAGCTCTCCCGATAGCGGCGGCGTCGCCGGCGTCGTTTTTCCCCCATAGTACAGGCCCAACCGACCGATAGGTACACATACCTACTCGCTTATCCGTCGCGCTTCATCCCTCGGCGAGTGCGTGTCTCTCGCGCCCGACGGGGACACATCTCGTTTTTCTTGCCTTTTATTTTTTGATAAATATATTTTTTATACATAGATAGAGAGAGAGAGAGAAAAATAAATAAATACATGTTTTTCCTCCCTTTTTATTATGAAATAACACATTGTGGGGCTCCTAGGGTTGGATAAAGTGCGCGCGTTCGGGGGTGACAGTGCGCGTTTGTCTGTGCCGTTGTCCATGTTATGGTGTGACCGTCTAACAGTGGTGAATCACAATAAATTTACATGCACACACACACGTGCAGCCCAGGTGTGCTAGTTGAACGAGTTGCTCGGAAACTGCGTGTAATATACGGAGCCACCTTGGAACGCCTTAACCCACCCGGAGCACCGGTACGTAAACTTTGGCCCACCAGGGCCGGCACAAGATAAAAAAAAAAAAAAAAAAAAAAAAAAAAAGTGCCGGCTCGTGATCTTTCCTCCACCGATCCCGCTCGTACATGTACAACCCGATACTCTACGCGAGCCGTACACACACACACACACACACACATATATGTATGAGTAAAGTTTTCGCGGTTGTTGTGTTTGCCGAGCATGCACAGCTGAAACAATACCTGCCAACTAAGAGTTTCGATTAAGTTGCCGCAGGTAACGAAGGGGAGACGCGAGTAGGTACAGTTACACTGGGAAGGGGGGGGGGGGAAAGAGTTGAAACGAAAGGAAGAAAAAAAAAAAAAAAAGAAAAAGAGTGGATATACGCGAGATAGCCGAGTGTATACAAGAGTGTATCGAGTGTACGGCGGCGGGACACCCACGCACGTACGTGATATATTTAACTGTGTGTGTATCGTGTACAGCCGCAGCCTCGTGCGCCGCCGAATCCACCCTCCCCCTGATGCGCGCCTGCGTCCCCTTTTCCTTGCCGCTCCCCCCCCTCTCGGCCACCATATATACACACCGCCCTGCCCCAATACACCCTTGTGGAGCGGGCGCGTGTGTGCACGGTTGTTGTACGTGGGTGGCGCTCGCGTTTACACGCCTCGGTGGGAAAAGGACGGCGCATACATGGAGAAGGGGAACGGGCAGGCAGGTCGTATTGATTTTGACGGCGAAGCGGAGCGCGCAACGGCGTGACTCTCTCTCTCTCTTCCTTTTCCTCGACTCTCGCAGCTACTTGGCTGCCGACTTTTCCTCCTTTTGTGCTTTCTTCTCTTCCTCTTTTTTTTTGTTTTCTTCTTCTTCTCTATTTCTTGGCCCTCCTTTTCTTCCCCTTCCCACCCCCCGACCTGCTTGTCTCCCATACACCCCCGCGGAATCGTATACCTATATCCTTCTCCGCGCGCTCTGACCTCTTTGGCCCGAAAAACCCATTTCCTGCAGGGCCCAAAGGAACCTGCACCAACGGCACTTCTCGCTTTTTTCCTAAATTTCGGCTTCTCCGTTCCACCCCCCACGCAGAGAGCCGCGAGGCCGGGATTCATCGAGATATTCAATGCGGTGTTTATTCAGGTGAACGAGCCGAGATTTTTTCCTTCCCGTGCTTGCATATTAGATTAGATTAATTCTTTATTCAAACCTTGTGGTATAACCACGTATGGTTCTCAAATAATTTACAGATAATTAATAGTACACAGCTGTGTACAGGGGGGGTGGCACCAACGTGAATCGCAAGCTAACCGGCCGGCGCTATACTCTTAGACACGACTTTTGTATATACGATTATTTTTCGCTCTGCCGATCTCTTACGCCCGCCCACTGCTCACAGTATGGGTATACGTCTCGCTTTCCTGCGGCTTTTTTTTTTTTATTTTCCATCTTCATTCTTCCGCGTGTGGCTGTCCGTGCATGCTATCGGAAGATCTCTTGGCCGGTGGCTCTTTCTGTCTTACTCCCGCGAGGAAAAAAAAAAAAAAAAAAGAAACAGGGTTACGTGTATCGATCCACGCGCTGCTCCGGGACGCATCGGCTCGCACGTGTGTTACAAGTGTAATGGTCTCGGCTTTGCTCCGCGTGTCACTATTTCCATCTCCAACTTTTTTGCCCCTTTGTTTCGGGTTTTCGGGGGCACGTGGCTTTTGGGAGTACAAGCTGATGCGGGCGAACTTTAATCGGATTGTACGATTTGCGTCCCAACTTTTTTTTTTTTTTTTTTTGGGACCAATCAATAGGTGAATGACGATGGTATCTGTATAGCACTGAATTGATATTTCACGTTGGGTTACTGCTATTATACACGCACAAGTCGCGCCAATTAAACAATGAAGTGCTCGAAATACATCCTCAGCGAGGATTTCATAATTTATTGATGAACTATAGTGAACGACTTTGAATGGTCACAATGATCATTTTTATCATAACTGCGAACAGCATTTACTTTCTTTAGTGGCCCAAGTGAGTTGTACTGTAGGAAAAACGACACTATTCCCACTAGAAGCCTCTCGCAAAATCAAACATTGTTTTTCCTCCTTCGGAAATCAGCAAAAAAATAATCCACTCAACAATACCAACTTGCGTCACAGTGGTTTAGACGAAATCGTACTCTTCCCCCGGTACCCCCTCGCGGAGCTCAATTCACCCCCACGCCTCTTTTTTCCCTATTGCGAAACTTTGCTCCCTTTGTTTGATATTACGTACGCGCGCGAGTCGCAAAAAGTGGTCTCTTTGCCCGAGAGCGACGTTTTTTCCTCTCTCTCTTTATGTTTTTTCACTCGTATGTGTATAGTCTTGCCCAGAGGTGTACACTTCGGGTGTGGCAAATGGACCGCGATGAAACTTGAAAGCGTAATTTCTTATCGGGTCAAAGCGTACAAACGTATCAGCGTTCATTCGGGAAACTCGGCGAGAGCAACAAGTATACACCTAACATCATAGAACGAAAAGCTCATTCCACGCACGTGTATCCCACATTGGGACAAAAAGCTTTGTTTTACCATCATCGAGCCGAACTCCGTGAAGGTCAAAGTAAAACATATTATTTACCTGTTACTCTGTAAATCCAAGTTTCCTTAAATATAAGTACAATACTTCACTAGATCTATAACATGTACATAATATACAAGCAGTATGCTTTACATCCCTGTAGCTTTCGGGTATTAGGTTTTGCCAAGAAAAATACTTAGTACACGTTTCTTTGGTTGAAATGGCTAAATTATTTATGTTTTACATGCTGAAAACAAACAAGACTAAAATCGGGTTTAGTTGGCTGAATTTTTTTTTTTTTTTTTTTATTGTATTGCCACGATGCATTCCGTGGAAACGTAAAAGTTTGATGTGCAGTGTATAGGTACTACTTGTATCGACTACCAAACGAGCCTCAATATATTAGTAAAAAAAAAAACACCACAGGTGTACATCCAACGCGCACTTGGTCAACTCTCGCGTTTTCCGCTCATCGTACGAGAGCACCGAACCCCAACAGCTCACCGGTCCCTCCCCAATCACCTATTCCTCCCATGCGCCAGCCGGCAAAAGAAGGAAAAGAAAACGCAATCCGCGCGCTCGGCGAGGAATTTCGCGCGATCGAAAAGTTGGACGGCTCGAACAAGAGCAAACGCAAAGTAAGTAAGTACAAGGGAGGCAAAAAGGGGGGGGGGAGTTTGGCTCGAGGTATGCGGTCGTCTTAAAACTTTCATCGCGTTCCTCGACTCCGCTGCGTCGGGGCGAGCCGTAACAGCAGCTGCGCGGAGACTTACGCGAGCGACCACCACCGCCACGGGGCCGCAAAAGGCACCGCATATACATATACAAGTGGGTATTATACATGTATACATACATGTATACCTACCCTATACCTCCTATACGTCCTTTGGAAGGGCGACCACCGCCACCGCGTCCTTATACAGCCCCTTTCTCGCCCCCTGCATATCGATTCCGAGACTTTTCTTCCTACAGGTTTCTATAGGTGTACATGTATATATGTACTACACTCTGGTGGCGATGCTTACATGTACGAGGGAGGTATATATAGGTGGGGAACAAACGTCTCTGGGCAATCGAGAGGGAGATATGGGCACGGAGAGGGAAAAGCCCTAGGCTAAGATGGGGGGTGTAGGAGGTAAGGCGAGAGCAGTTTCGTGTGTGTGTATGTCAAGGCGAAGGGCGCCCTGGGCCACGCAATCCCCCCCTTCTCTACAGTATATCCACGACTCTATGTATCTCGTACCTCATGCGTATGCATATATGTATATATGTACACACGTAGACGGGACGAGAAAGAGGCGCAGTTGACTCGTTTACTTTCTTATTGCGGGCTTTAGTGTGCGAGTTGCCACCCTCTCCCTCCGCCGATCGCCCCCTCTCGCCGCCCATTGCCCGCGTATACGTTTCGGATGAAAATGTGCTCGAGCATCGCTTGTCATTTGGAGAAAATGCCTCTCCTTCTCTTTTTTTTTTTTTGCTGGAAACGATATACTCTTATCTTTTATACTTATTGCAAAACGCCCGGGAACCAACCCGGGATTTTTTTTTTTCTTCTTCCTCTCTGTCTCGATCTTATTTGGGTGTATACCTACATACCTTTAACTTATGGACAACTGAGCTGATTTTTCACCGAATGTGTCTTTTCCGCCGGTACATGTTTGTTCATTCCATTTCAGGCGAAACGAGTGCAGTGTACATATATACACTCGAGAGGACTGGCCTGACAATGAAAGGACTCACCCACACGTTTGGAAGTAGGGACCGCACGGCTCACAGGAAGATTCACGATTTTTAGAAGGTACGTATTGTTTTTAAATAAATTTGAAGCGCCCGTTTGTTCACTCGAAAGAAAAAAAAAAAAAACATACAATTTTCCAAGTGGCTCGCGTGCAAGCGATGTTAATGACAAGTATATAATATACCACTGCGAGGGGAAAACACAAACCGATTTGTTGCCATTATACGCCGTTTACCCGTACGGTTGTACGGTATCAGGCAACTTTTCAATGAATGCAGCCGTGAGCGTGTATGGCAGGGACTCGCCGAGCGAGCTTTTGCGTATATACATTGTACACGTGCATATGCACTTGCGGAATAAATTATTTTTTCTAAATGCGCGGGCACGTTTAAGCGCACGCGAGGCGTAGGTAATTAGAAACGAAATTACTATGATCCGAGTGAAAAATGACTTTGCTAATTGAGTTGCTGTGTCGCATATACACACATACTTTACGACTCCAAGATACATCACCGAGGTACACCGTAACAAACCCCTTGACTCTCTTGCACCTCCTCTGATCTGCACCTACCCCCAACCTCAAGCGAAGCCGATAATTTTCATCGCTAACTGCAAGAGGTAGAAGGGGGGGAAAAAAACGAGGCTCATCCCTCACGCTCGATTTCCCCGAAAACTTTCGGGGCATTGTTCAATTACCAGCCCCCTACCCCCTTGGCAATATTCTCATGATTCTCGAGAAAGTTTCCCTCCGGCGGCAGGCTCGCGCGCGCCGGGATTACATTAATTAATTTTAATTTGGATCCTCCGGAGCGTAATCCCTCGCGGAGCCTTTCGTAACGTATACCCCCCGGATCGACAGCTCGCGCGGGTTATCCATCGACGAATTCATCTTGGGATAGTTGAAATTAAAAAAAAAAAAAAGAGAGAGTTGGTGACTCGTCGCGCGAAAAAACAAAGGCGTGAACCTGTAATTTTTCCGCTCTCGGCTCTTATCTCCGCCCGGCGATTTCTCTTATTGCCGAGCGGAGGCGTATACGTATTGCAGCGGCGTCTGGCTTTTTTCTACCCGCGCTCTCGCGCCAACCGAGGGAAGAAGAAGCGCCCGGCGGAGCAAAACAATCTCGAGAGCTCGGGAGGCTTCCCTCGGGGGAAACGACAATTTCGCCCCGCCATATACGAGGGCGCGTTATCACCCCTTATCCGCGACCAGTTCGCTTAGCGTTTGCTCCGCGCGCGGCGCATTAGATCGAGCATCCTTCCCCGGCTTATCATTACACCTGTGTCTTCGTAAGTGCACGGGCGAGTTTTTTTTTTTACTCTGTACACGTGTACGTAGTAATATTTTCATTTCACGTAAAATTTTCTTTTTCGACCCGGTGCTGCAGCAAAGTCGTCTTTGAGTGTCCTCGTCAAACGGATTGGACGCGCACACACACAGATGCTTGGAGTAAAGACAGAGGGTCGGATGAAAGAAGTCGGAAGAAGAGCCAGGAGGAGCGATAGCGAGCGAACAAAGCCCGAGCGGTGTTTACTTATCCGGCAAACGGACCCCCCGTAATCTGCGAAAACAAGGGCTATAGGTGTTAGGTATACATATATATATATCTCTCTCTCTTGGAGAGGGGGGTGGGAGAGAAATTCGCGAGTTCATCGCTCGTCGCGCGCTTTTTGTTTCTGTTTCACTCGGGCTTCGGAATCCACTCGATCTTCATTTCGCTCTTTCAACGTCGGGCCGGGCTCTGGGGGGCACGCCTGTTTGTGCGCGGTGAGTGGTATCCCTTTCGCCCAAAGAGGATAATGAGGGAATCCATTTGCTACGCTGCTACCGCTATATACACACGTACATACACGGCTCCGTGGCACGAGAGGTGATGATCTGCTTCCGAGTTTTGTTCGCGCCTCTGTATGTGTACACCTACCCTGTATATATATACATAGCTTTGGGTGCAGCACACGTAAACGTCTACCTACGATCTTTGCGATACCGGGGGTCGTCGGTCCTTCTTACTTGCCTTTTTTTTTTTTTTTTGAGACCTTTCGTTCTCTCGTCCACAAATACCCCTCACTTATAGGTACGGGTTGAAAGTTATATTTCCTTTGCGTTTGATCCTCGCGATTTATTTCTCACCCTTACCTACGTAATTATGTTGGCAAACGTCACTCGTATCTCTATACCTTATCCTATAGGCCACTAAACTCCTAATCCTTTGAGGAGCGGCAATTAAGCACCGACATCTCGACCTACAGTACTGTTAGCGTTTTCACGTATACCCACTACGACCAATTGATAAGAAAAGACGATAACCTTCGGTAACGAGAGAAATACACACAGTATAATTATTTCTGTGATCACGTAGCCGGGACGTAAGTATGGGTTGCAAAACACAGGGTGTATATATGTATTGTATTTTCTTACATTGTGCCTTTCTACCAGCTGTGCACGTTTATTCATACACATCGTGATATACACATTACACGATATCATAGAAAATAGTCCATCTCATCGTCTGACTTCCCGTCCAAATTTGACCAAGTTTCTTTCGCTCTCTTTTCCCTCTGTGCAAGTACTTATACAAAGCACTCCAAACCCCCTCCGACGGACGGAAGAGCAAAGCAGCCCATAATTATTCGCCTACGCGTGTGTATACCTATACGTGCCCATATTATCCGGATGGTCTTTTCGAGGCTTCGGCATCGGCTGTACTGCTCCCGAGAGGACTTTTCGAGGGTGCGCTCGAAATTTTCATTTTGAAATACGCTCTGCTCCGCTCGCCTTTCTACTCTAGTGGCCCCGTGATTTCGCCAAGACTTTCTGGGACCGAGGTACAACGTGTATGGTGGGCAGGCCACCCACAGGCCAAGAGTTTGCCGGGCAAAGTTTTTTTATTAAACGACGCTCGCTTGTTGTACCTATAGGGTATATGTTGATCTGGCTGGGGCGTAGCCGGGATTTAACGGCCGGCTTCTTGTTGCATCGGGTTTCATTTGATTATACCCCCCCCCCCTCTCTCTCTTTGTCGTCTTTCGAGATGACGTCTGTATTTGCCTCTTGTGGTCGTTTTTCTTTGGGTGTACGACTACGCTTTGTATTTTTTTTTTTTTTTTTTTTTTTAATTGACGGTAACCATTTGGTGTACGTATAAATCTTTACTTTTATGCTGGTCCGAGAGTTACTTACGCTTTATTAAAAGAAATTAAAAAAAAAAATAAATTGAAATTCCATCATTGAAACGAATCAAAAGAGAGATAATGTTCAGCATCAACACGAAAACTAGCAATAATAATAAAAAACGCTTGATTTGAATTTGAGAGCGGTCGAATGGATTCGTAGGAAATTATATACAGCTAAATCATGATCAAACCAACGTAAAAGTACCAAACGTTTATGGCATCGTAGCACGAAAGCTTTGCTCATGCACATCATGAAAAATAATTCCTTTTGTCCCGTGTAGCGTAAAATCGACAACTATACTTCAATTGGCGGCTACATATTCTCAATTTGACATATATATATGTATAACCATTGACGTTTTATATCCATTCTTCCAAGCCTTTTACTCAACTTACGTTTAATTTATTGTGTCCTGTATATTATGGAGCATTGGAATTGTACCAACACTTGCGTACACAGCTAGAGTTGCCGCGTTAACGCACGTAATAGCGGTGGTGATATGTGGGTGGGAAAAAAAAGGCCGACTCGTGAGCACGATGTATATTTATATATGGAGGCAGTCCGACGCGACGCAACTACACTAGCCGCACACGATTATTGGCTCGGGTCACGAGAATTTCGGCGCCGATGTTGCCATACGTATATATATATATGTATGCGGCTGATGTGGCTCGTAGACCTCGTGCCGGCAGCGAGTAAAATTTTCGTCACTAGGTCAAGGCCGTCCACGCGCTTATCTTGCCCACACTCCCGTGTGCCCCCGCTCTCTCTCTCTGGTTGGCGTACTCTTTTACCCTGTGCGGATTTGTCTCACTCTACAGCACACGTGGTCAATTTAATCACTTAGACAAATAACGATAATACGTCCAACCCGAGAGTGGTGGATCGGTGGTGGAGTGAGCCAGGCACCAACAAATGTTTTACTAAACTAGCGCACTTCAGTGGGTTCGAGTCTCATCTCAGACCAAGTTTGAATGCGTGAACGATAAAAATGATGACTCAAGACGACAACAATAATGTTTATTTCGGTATGATAGTGATATATATTTTTGCACATTGAAGAATAAATTTATTCCAAAAAATTTACTTTTTTTCATAATTTCCTTTTTCTTATGATAATGGCTTTTCAAAGTCAACATTATGAAGGTACGCGTAAGGCAATATCCCGGCAATCGAGAACAAAAACGTGGGAACTCGGTTCATGTAATCTAATTTCGCAAAGTGCTCTCACCCCCCCCCCTTACACAATAGTGTATGATAACACAGCCATACGTGGGATCTCTTTGCCCATTTGTTCTCGGCGAGTAGCTCACATATCCCCCAGCTGCGACCCAACGCGTTACATCCACATCGCATGATAATACCCACTTGATATCCGCGTACTGATATTGCGATTTTCACGTCTCCTCGAACTTGTCCCGGCAAATTGCGCTCCGGCGTCTCGACGATTTCCCCTTGCACCAACTTTCTCACTTGTTTTACCTCTAACGTATAACTTGCGCCGCTTTTCGTGATTGTACCCATACAAATACGCCTTTGCTATTATCATCACAAACGGCTCATCCGATGCGATGTATTACCTCGTCGCAACAAATCTCAACAGTCAAAATTCAACAAGCACGGGTTGAAAATTATACCTTAGAAAGAGGAAATTCTCAAACAAGGCCGGTGTACTTTGGATCGACAGTAAAAGGATTACAACTTTTTTTTTTTTTTTCCCAACATCGTTGCTAAGGTCAACAAAAGTGTTCCGATGGATTGACAAGTTATAGACGTCGGAAAAAAAATGCCAGTCACGGTAATGAACTATCGTCGTAATGACGAGTGTCGCTCCTCGAATACGTGTGTTTATATTTTTCATGAGCTCAATATTTTTAGTCGCTTCCTCGAGTGACAACAACACTCGCTTTGACAAAAGGGCGTTACGGTGATTCGTTATTTCGATGACTATATTACGATCCACCAAGAAACTCGTAGCTCTACTTTTTTTTTTTTTTTTATTTTTTTTTTTTTTACTTTTGTTGACCTGAGCGGTATCGGAGTAAAAGGAATATTCGCAGGATACTTTTGACGCAAACTGTACATGAATATCTGTGCCCCTTTCAGCCCTTTTTTGCCCCGGCACACGTAAATGTTCAACGATATTTTCTGTAATTGTGACCCTCACAACCCCCGGGGGGGAGTTTGCTCGGTCGCGAACTAAATCTCAAAATCCCATTAAAATTAAATAGCAACAACTCGAGAACAATTTCATCACGCGGCGGCTAAAATTTTTGAATCGCTCGAGTCAAGGCCGCAAGGGGCGAGTAAGTAATTCGAGGTAACATTGATTTCTCGAGCTCGGCGTCCCCGTACATTATCCATCACGAAGTAGCCACCCGCTCGGGAGCGCGCGAAAAGGGTTATCAGTTATGTGTCGCCAACTTTGCCCACCCGAACTACCCCTCGTGCCGCCTCCTGGCAGTGACGCCCGCGGGTGGCTGTACTTTTTTATTTTATTTTTTATTTTAGTCCGACTCATGAATAAAGTATTACCCACGTTCCAGTTTTACGTGCAAGCGAGCGTGTATATTAATACACATTGTACAAACACGTAAGGGTATATGTGCGCGGGGAATTATTTCGTTCGTGCCACTCGTGGCCCAAGGGGTTGGAGAAACAGTGCGCGTGGCCGGTTTATAACGAAATTTTTCTTCGCCTCTTTCCTCCTCCACAGGTCTCGTTTTTTTTTTTTTTTTACACTCGACTGGCTCTCGCTCGCGCGCTGAATTTGCAAGTTTATTTATGTCCGGTGAGTTTCTCGCGCGGACGGATTTTGATGCCTCATCTCTTTCTTTCTTTCCCTCCTCCCCCTTTTTTTTTCATTCGTTTGTTTGTTCCGTGTTTCATGCTTTCCCTGCGTGTGGTGCCCCCATACCTGTACCTCTCCCTCGGGGTGATAATCGTTTTGTCGATTTTGTTGCTCTCGGCGAAAATTCCGGGGTTAATATGGTAATCATCGGACGGCAAGAACTCCCCCATTGCTGAAATACTTACACGCTTTTCGGACAAACTGGTGATGTGTGCGGGATTTGGGAGAATAAAGTAATTTTACTCGTGCCACGGAAACTTATGGGCCTTAAAATGAGAAAGTCATCCCTGTGAAAAGGTTGGTTTTTAACCGAATCTATAAAACCAGAAAAAATTGTGTTGAATGATAAACTTACGTGGAATGTACAAAGATCCTGTGGATAAAATTCTTTTAGCTGTTCGTCTCGTGAAAATTGTCCGTAAATGAAAATAGTTACGTCGAGCAATCGAAAAAAGCGAAGCTTTTCCACCCCCCGCACGGCGGGTTAAATTCGCATTAACACCCCCCCCCCGCAGCTGGGCCTAATAGATCCAGTGGAGGCGAGTAATCAAGACGAGACAATAAATTGCATCCGATATTCCAATTAATTCCCCGCAACCAGCGGCACACCGCCTGGCGGCTAATTGGCCGAAGCCTCTCCGATGATGACAAGAGCGTGTGTACGCTCACACGGAAGAAGGAAGGGAGGCTATACGGTGCTCCTCGAATCCCTGCTAAACTGCGGAATGTATATATTATCATTGCTATTCCAAGGGTGGCTCGAGCAAAGAATCCACCCAGGCCCGTTGTTTTTTTTTTTTTTTTTTCATTTTGTCCCCTCGTTCTCCCGGTACGGAGGTAAACATTTTTAAAAGTCAAATGAAGCCGCGCACCGCCGTCCAACCCTATATAACCACCTCCACAGTTATATATGTATGTATAATATGTACAGAGAGGAAGGAGGAGCGTCGATGAAAATCGATATCTTGCGCGCGCGTGGGAGTAAGGGAACGGAAGGTGCAGAGCTCCCTACAAACATATACGGCGCACCAGCGTGGTCAATCGCGCGTGTCTATGACTGTATACCGCAAGGGGGAGAGACCGGCGTCAAACTTTTTTTTTTTTTTTTTTTTCCTCTCTCTCTTCCGCAACTATTTCTCGCGGCCTCGAATCGCCATCCAAGTCGTCGCGAGGGTGTATATACGTACACGCAAGAAGAGGAAGAGGCTGCAGACCGAGATTATAAAAATATGCGCTCGGCACAAAGTTATTCGGTGCGCCGCATCTTCGCAGGAGGGAGTTTTTGCAACTGTATGGAGCTCTACCGGTAAATATATACGTTTAGCTGACGTGACAGGCTCGCGGGCCACAAGGCTATGCATATTATTTTTTTCCGATGTAGAAGTAGATATATATTTTCGATACGTGGAACGCATTATTCCCTCTCACCCTTGGACATGTTGCAGTTTTATTTAACACTATAAGCACATTATATTACATACTGATGGATTCAAATTATTTTAAAAATAGGAGACACAATGAGCAAACGCGGGAGTGAAGTTACAGTGGGAATACGGGATGCAGGGGGAGGGGGGATGTTTTATTTACCTCACTTGGAGGGCATAGGAGACTTCGCTGGGGCGTCGACGCGACAGATGTGGAGATCAAAAGCTCCGGAGGGCAAAGAGAGAGTCCTCCGCGTAACAGCAGCGGGTCGCGAAACAAAAGTCAACCTCGGATGCGCGGGAGAAGCGTATCGTCACCGTCCGAGTGTCGACTCTCTTTCCCATACTTACCCCTACACAGCACACGGTAAAAGACACGCGTGTGCGGCCGAGCAAGCGAAAGGGGAAGCACAGCCGATCGCCCGAAAATCCCGAGATGTATAGAGACAGGAAGGGAGAAAAAAAAGGCGAGTGGAGGGGGGTCCAAGTGTCCTAATAACTCATATACGGCCGGGGGGATTTCGAGGATTTCCCGTGCTCCACGGCCCATGGAACACCGCGACAAATGGAAAACCGATACACACACGCCGATCTTGTCTGGTTACGTTGGCTCATTTTTTTTTTTTCATGCGATCGTGACTCTCTTCTCCTCCAAAACCAAGGAACGGAAAAACCTGGTCTTTCATTTGGCTCGCTCCTTTGCGCCGCACTGCAGCCTTTGCTACTTTAAAGAGAAAAAAAAAACCCCCCACGACGCACTCCCTGCAACCCCCATTTATTCGTATATACACTCTCGTGTTTTTCCTTCCGGATAATGCAAATGTTCGCTGCGGATTGTAGGATTATCGAGCTTTCAGGATTACGGATTTGTTTTGCGCTTTTTAACTGCTCTGTTCCCCCCCGATGCTCATACTACACTTTACAAGCACCTGCATCCCCCCTCTCTCTTTTAGGGTAGCGCTCGGCCTTTTAGCGGAATCCGCGTTACATTCTCGAGGAGCAAGCTCTTTGTCGCACGGGAAAAACATTTGTCCTGCACGTATCGATGCTTGGAGAATTTTTTTTTCATCCCGAGGATGTTGCCGTCAAGAGAGCCCAAGGGCTTTTGAGGGGCACACATAAAAAAAAAAAAAAAAAAAGGCTGATGCTGGGTGTACAAGCACGCAAGAGAGAGAACGAAGGGAGAAAAGCTCAGCTCGAGACTTTGCGCGGCTCAAAGTTTAAATTGCACTTGGACTTTGGAACATATTAAGTAAGCATGGGGGGGGGGAGGGAAAACTTTGGCCGGCGTTTTGCGCCCAAAAGCCCCTCGTTACTTGCGGTCGGGTGCACTGATACTACTCCCCTCGCTCGTTGCAACAATCGGAAGCGCACTGGTTGCAAAATGATTTTATCGCAAGGCAAAATGTCCATTTGTGTTTCAGGAAGCGGGTCATGAAGCGCTGGACTAATGCAGTGGCGAAAATACGTGCACATAAAGTACGGTGGTCGAGTCGGTCAGGAGCAGGAGGAGGAGCAGCAGCAGCAGAGGGGGAACTGCGTTGTAAGGGGAAAGCGAGTGTCAGCGGCGAGGGAAGAGCCTCATCAGGAGCGGCCGCTGCTGCAGGTGCGGGGGGACGCCAACGGGGGTACGCTTGGGTCAGGTTATCAGCAGCAGTCCCTCGTTTGGTCGTCTTTGCCGGAGCCTCGACACCACCTACGACGTAGCAGCAGCGTCGCAGACATGCTCTGCTGCGGACGCAGAAAAGTAAGCTCATCATCCCCCACACGTTATCATATTTTCATATACATGTTCCCATATCATACATACTTTTACACTTTTTTGAGTGAGCTAATTTTTTTTTTATGTATACCGCCATGCGTGTACGTTATACATAATTGCTTGAAATTGTCTCGGACCGAGTGGGGGAAGTACAATTTTACGCGCGAACGCTTCGATATATGAGGCTATCATTGATGGCTTGCGAAACATATGCCAAAAGCACTCTGGCACCCGGCGAGGCTCGAAAAGAGCCAAGCGTCGCGGGAGACTCCTTTTGTTCCTCCCCACCCTTTTGTGCTCGTATATAGGTGCATACACGTGCCGCGTTATCGACGGAGAGGGAGCCAGACGCGATGGAATTTCCATTGGCTGCCTCGTGTCATCGAGAAAGTATGGGCACCCACGCGATAATCCCCGAAGAACAAAAAATGATGGAGCCGATGTTATCGACCCCGTCTCTTTTTTCACACCCCCCCCCACCCCCGTACACGTGCACTCCAACAAAACTCCGCACGCAGGGTGGCAAGAGGAAAAAAAAAAAAAAACAGCGAGAAAGGAAGAAAAAGTGGGGATAGACGAGAGAAACCGGAAAAGGGTGTCGAGGTGCTGGAAAAGCCGTAAAGTAGCTCTCCCCCTTCTCCCCCCCCAGATATTTCCCAATGCGCCCTCGCGCTCTTTTTTTTCCCACGCAGCGGAGCTTTGTCCCAATTGGCCGTATTTTTCCATCCTATATGTATATTTTATAACAGCCGACCAGCCACCGTTGCGTGCATTTATATGAAAGTTGGTACCATTTCGGCGGCGTTTTTGGCTATCGAGCCTTTTCAGAGAACGCGATTGGACACCCCATCCGATTTTCAAGTACATGTGCCTCGAGGATACATATCCCTAAATCTACAATACAACGTAGGTATATTACGTCCGCATTCGAGATTTCACTATATAGTTACGTATGCGTACGAGCGATTGGACACTGTGTGCATCAATTGTTCGATGTCCAGGGGGCGTGTATCGGCTCTTGCGTAGGTATATGTATATACTATTGAGTGTCCAATACTTTATTGATCTCCTCTGACGTTTGATTAAAAATACACGGGGCACTGCTGTTTTGCCGTGCAACTAGGCCGGCCCGTGCACGCAACTGACCCACAAAATTAAAATCCATAGCGCCTCAAGTGTTCCCGGAAGGGGATTTACGAGGTACGCTTACCGGGTAAGGGTGTTTTTCAGAGAAGCGCATCATACGACCACCCCCGCTTGAATGTTTAAAACACGGCGTATAGCTCGAGTTCACGTGAAAAACCCAACGCTGCCCCACATAGGCGCATATATATATAATCGATGGCTCGGAAAATTTGATTGTCCAATAACCCCCCGGAAAATTGTCAGAACGATCGAATACATCTACCGTCTCTGAACTCGGCTCCTTTCTCCCCATACCCTCAAAGTGACGATGCTTAAGGTAAGCCGGCGCAGCCGCTCCATCCCGATTTCCACGGATATTATTTCCCGCGCTTCCGCGAAAGCTCTTTACGGCAACGTAGTCGTCTCTCCCCCGGAGCAACACACATACTTGGACAGTGGCACAAATTTATGTGTGCACGAGCTCGTGTGTATACAGCTCCCCGTGGAATAGCCGCGTTTAGGGGGCTCGGAGCGGCAGTCCATGCGACCGCGGCACGCGAGCCGGAAGTTTCGTAAAATATCCTCCCCCTGCTTTTACTATTTTCCGTTTCTCTTGCCCGAGTCGAGTGTGGTAATGCTAGCTGTTTCGTGTACATGTATATTGTATGGGCACGCTGCAACATTTATCCCGCGAGCATCGGCTTAAGCAAACAACGAGGGGCTCGGCTGGGTTTTACTGCTCTCTTTTCGCGGAAGACATTGATTTTACGAGCCGCTAGCTGGTGTGAGCTGGGACAACGAACGAAAAAAAAAAAAAAAAACACACACCTTGACACGCGTCGCTGAGTGATTTTATTTACGGGCGCGTGGGTTTTTCCGTTTTTCCCACCCCTCTCTGGTACGTATGAGCGGTAATATCGAAGCGAGCGGGGGCTCGGAGCCCGTAGCTCATCTACGGACGATTAATTTTCGATGCGCGAGCTAGTAGTGCTGCGGGAAAAGGTTGCGCGCGCGTTTGATCATTTGCCCCGTTGTTTTAATTAATCCATTACCCCGTGGGTCCGATCTCTGTGTACCTCTACGTACCGAGTAATCAATGCTTCGATTGTACCATTTGGGCGAGGGGGAATCCATCGCTACGTGGCTTTTGATGTCAATGCTTGGTACGGGGAAGAAAAATGAAAAAGAATCATTTCAGTGCATCCCTCCGATGGTGCGACGAGCTTCGTATGTCGAGCAAATCAGGACACCGAGAAATCGATGGGTCGCGCATACGTATACCGCGCATTGTGCGGCAGCCAACGTACAAGTGGGTGCACTCGAGTCGGCCTCTCTTGTATAATGGATGTGCCGGGATAAGGGGAGCCGGCGGGTTGATTCGATTGACTTTTTTAGCGATGTTTAATTGGAGTACAAAAATAGGTACGCGCGTGACCCCAAAACCGATGCTCGTTTCGTTAAAACTGATTAATCGGTTCGACAAATTGTCGTACTCGGCGATGAGAGTAATCCTCTATACCGTTGCTTCAACATTAAACGAAACGAAAGCAAATCGAAGATTCAATTTTCACGGGCTCGTGGATGGTAAACGTGCACCGGCACCGCTAGCCGGGGGCATGTTTAATGCAAGCCTCAAAACGGCCGAGCTATATGTGTTATAACGAGAGCGCGCCGTGGGCCGACCTAACGATCCAAGTTATCACTGGTGTGTATATAATACACGGGTGTCGGACTATGCGCCGAGCGGCACTACTGGCCTCGCTGAGATATCGCGGGCAAGACCTCGTGTATATACCGTTATAATTACGAAACGGCCGCCGAACGAATTATTCAGGGGCAAGAGAGAAACCGGCTACAGCAAATGATTTGCATCGCGGCGAGGAGGCCAGAGCCACGCCCGAATTTTCATTTTTCCATCCCCCGGGGAGCTGCGCGCGAGTTTGCTTTTACGCTGATTGTGGAGCCGAGATTAAGTTTTTCCCCTTTTTATTGTACGGACGCGCAGTTACGGCGCACGCTAGCCTAACAAAGAGTCGGTGCCTTTTTTTTTTTTTTTTTTTTTTTTTTCCTTCGTGGGAGAGAGAATTTCGGCGATTGGTTTCTCGCGTTCGTCCAACAGCGGGGCACTGAACCCAACTTTACCCCGAAAACAATATCCCTGTGTCATGTGCGGTGTCCTGCCACGGCTGGCGCGAAAACGCCGGTGAAGAGCTCCTTGCGAAACGAGGGGGGAAAAAAACGCTCGGTCTCCTCGGGCAAGACAAATCGCGGCTCCCGAAGCGTAAATACACTCGGAGTGGGCGAAAAATTACCTGCAGCCGCGGGTATACGCTGGATCTCTACGCCGAGATTAAACGCGGAGGCCACGTACGTGTGGGTGTGTGTCAAACCGTGCGTGGCACGCGAGCAAAAAAGAGTACAGGGAGCGTTAGCCGAATGGTTTTCCGGTTTCGCTCGTTTTTCACACCGCCTCGCGGTGGCGTCTCCTCGAAGAGCGGAAGGAAATAAAACAACCCCTCCCGAGCGCATACAGCTCTCGGCTAATTGCCTCTCCGAGTCTGGAAATTTTTTTCCGAACAGGAAATTTCACTCCTCGTTGTCTGCATCGGGATACCACCGTTTGTAATCTCGCGGATTTTTAAATATTTACGCTGCCTTGTACCAAAGTGATACGTGCGACCGGCGTTTTTGTAGGTACATCGCAATTTGATTACGTTGGAGCCGCTGTCGGCGTTTACACCGTAACGTCATTTTCGGGTTAATTGACCGGCCGATGGGGTAAATCGGGAGGGTACGAAAATACAAAGGAGCGCGTGAAAATCAAACTCCCTCTGTTGCCGGAGCGCTCAAAAATTTTACGCGGAGCCATTTTTCTTTTTTTTCGCCAACACTTAGCAGCGCTCTGGAAATTTTGCTCGCCTACCGTGTTTGCATGCAAGTTGTTTCGTCGCCACGGCGCGGATGTGCCTTTTTTTTTTTTTTTTCTTCTTCCTTTCAACTTTTATTGCGGGTACGACGAAAATGGCTAATGCCCCTCGACACTTTGAGAACACTAAAATTCTCCCTTGGCAAAGTGTTCCGGCGTTAAATATCGATTCTCGGGTACTTTGCGTAAACTTCCACGTCGTTTTCGGCCATCGTTTAAAATCGGTAGAGTATATAAGTTTTATCGTCATCAAATTTACTTTTGCACCAGCAGTGGCTACTGCACTGTAAATTCAAATATCATAAAACGCTCGTTCGGAGCTTTTAGTTGGGTAGATAAGAATTTTAAGAACAACCAAATCTACGGTGCACCAAGTTACACCAAACTAAACACATATAAACGTAGGAAGGCTGTGGATCGAAAAAACTTGGCTGCTATACAGATTAAAGTTTTTTTTAAATTAATTTCTTGTGTCAATCGCAAAAGAAAATCAATAGTTTGGTTCAATGGGTTTGGCGAAACAGCTCATCGATTTGGTTCTTCTTAAAATTCTTCGCAGAGCATAGTACGAGGAAAGTAGGATTTAAAGTGAGTTGAAACGATGCCGGATTCGATATCGATTAATTCACCTACAAGACGTAGAAAAGCTCTCATGGGGAGAAACAAACACGGCCGAAAACAATCAAGCGATCACCGGGACGATAATGGGAGCGAATGGAAAAAAAGCCCATCAGCCGGTCGGATCGCGAGGGGTTTGTCAAAAGATAATTAGATATTGATTTCGCATTAGAGGCTGGCTGCACTCGTTAAATCGCACCTCCCCTTCCACCACTGCCTCCTC
This sequence comes from Copidosoma floridanum, assembly GCF_036245765.1. Classification (NCBI taxonomy): domain Eukaryota; kingdom Metazoa; phylum Arthropoda; class Insecta; order Hymenoptera; family Encyrtidae; genus Copidosoma; species Copidosoma floridanum. The sequence continues at coordinate 1,339,256 of NW_028321891.1, forward strand.
CGATACTCTAAAAAAAAAAAAAAAATCCAAGTCTCGGGCGTATCTCTCTATGCGCAGAGTCCCTCCCGTAAATCCCGCTTTATGACTCTCCTCACTCGCGACCGAGGGGCCACTGTCTCCCCCGGCGTGATTCTCGCGGCTTCTATACGCGTGACGTAGTATTTTTGCTCCGAGTTTTTAAATTTATGCGACACTGCCGCCGAGATCTTAAAAGGGGAGCCGCGGGACGAACTTTTATGCGGCTTTTCCGTGGGGCGTGCGTACGGTATATCAAAAGGCTCGCCGACTTTTAGGGGCTAAGTATATACCGTCTGGTCGGACCGCGACAGACGGAGAAAGGCCATCAGCGCGCGTTTGAAATTTTAATCGAGTCGAGCCGCGCGACAGCTATTAGACGGGGGTTTACATAACGACCCGATCATATAATATTATTATATATATATATAGGCGAGAGAGAGTGATATTGGGGGGGTGTTAATAGCGGATGTACATTGGTAAAATTTGGAGTCGAATGGGAATACATCGGATATATCTAAGTCGTGTAATTTTAATTGAATCATTGGGCGCGTGAGTGTGCGTCGATCAATTGCGGTTGCTCGGGCAGAGAGCACGTAATTACAGCTAATCGAACGCCGCGTGTGTGGTGGCTTTGTGCGAGCTCTGTGTGGGGGTTGTTTCTGTAGATACACTTCAAAAATCGTCTTTTCCGAGTTGACCCACGGGAGTAATTGCCAGCTTCGTTCGATGGAACCGAATGAACTTGTTTCAGGGATGCTATTACGGAGATTAAGAAAACATTTTTCAATGCCAAAGGTTTGAGTGTAAATGGCTACATTTAATCAGAGGTGGAAAAATTAGTGATTTTATTACCCAATTACGATAGAAAATGGGATACTCTAGTGTCACTAAATTTAACGTGTATTTTTATTGAATACTGTATTTGATGCGCTTACGTGAATGTGTGACAAAAAAAGGGTTAATAATAGGTCCGGTGACCGAACAGATAAACCACAAGGGGTAAAAGAAAATATTTTACGTGTTACAAAAAACAAGAGTTCCCTCACGTTTGCTCATAAAATTTAAAAATAATTCCTTATAGTTGGAAAAACTAAAGTCAGATAAAAAACAGAAAAATCGATTTTTTTACATTGGCGTTTATTAGTTTGTATAAATTGACATCCATCTGAGGTAATGAATTTCTATAACTGTACTTTGTTCATAAATATGGATATTCCGAAGGGAGTGCTCTTACAAGTATTTAAAAGGTGGTATTTAAATATTAATTGAATGTTAGATGCTGATGGGAAGGGTCCACGGGGTGGGGTAGGATGTAATTATTATTTTTATTTAAATACAACTTTGACGTGAAATTCGTGTTGACAAAAGGATACTCGATGGGTACCACTGTCAAGGACTGCATGATAAAATTGAGAATAAATGATGTCATGTACAATTGAAACAATAATTTTTGAGAATTTCTATAAACATGAAATAATCCCATCGTAACCCTGACCAAAATATTCAAGACAAATGGAGCGTTCAAAAGACTTTAAGCACTTCAATAAGTGTATTTCTCAACAGCCCACCCTCATGAATCTTCGAAAAAGCTCTTTAATCCGGTACCTTATGCATATTTATTCAGTGGGTCAAGCTGGCGTTCAAACATCCATCCCTTGGCCTCCGAACACAACAATTAGAGTACATACAGGTGACACCTACATTTAGACGTCGCGCGACATCGGAACGAAGTCGCCGGTATATTTTATTTCGTTGATACCAAAAATCACCCCCCCCAGTTAACCGAACAACAGTCCCATGCTCGAGTTCGACTAACGAAATACTGTATACGACAAGTAACAATATCACGCGATAGTCTGGGGTAAAATCTCGTAACGTATTATAGAGGTATACGGTATCACAAGCGAGGCATGGGGCATACATGTATATACACGTAGTTTCATAAATTTTTTCCGGGTCACTCGGCCAATGGCTCATACTCGATTCAGGGGTAATTATGGCTTTTGCGGTGCCCACGAAAAACGTACACGGACGCTCGGACGGGGGTGGCAAGGGATATATATGAAAGGAAAAAAAAAAAATATATGATGCCGGATGGGAGGAATACATAAAGCCGCGACGAATGAAGGGCGATAGGTCAGAGGGATCGAATGAGGCAGCTGGGCCGAGGGGGTGGAAAAAAGTGGAGAAGCAAGATAAAAACGGCTGGGCTCTTCTTTTTGTTTCTGTATATGTGTGTGTGTGTGTGTGTACTGCGCGCGCGGAGGGCGCTGTCGGGGAAACGAGGCGAAACAGAAATTGCGGCCGAGAGCGCGCGCGCAGGTCTCCCTTTGATTCCCGCAATTATCTCGCTGGAATATCACCCGGAATCTGGAGCGGCTTTTCAGTTTTTCTGTGCTGCCTCCCCCCCTTCTTCTCATACGTACGCGGCTTTTTCCCCAATTTTTTGCGCTTCTCTCTCTTTTTCTCTCTGCTGTGCTGCTCGTGTATATATACTGGTGTTTGCTTTAGCATGCATATGCGAGATACTCTTTTGCGGGAGTAACAATGTTAATTACTAGAGATACACTGGATGTTTATGCCGTGAGGAAGTTAGTACTTGTTATGTTTGGATTTTTTTTTTTTTTCACTCGCGAAGAGCAAGAATATTTTAATATTTTTCGTGACGTTTGGCTGTCCGTATCGCGCGAGCTTTGCATCAGAAACGGGGTTTACAACTTTTTTCCGATTCGCTCGAAATTAGGTATATTCGCCAAAACTCTTTTTTAGAAAATTCGACTTTGCATGGGTTGACGCAGCTGCAGGTTTTTTAATCTCAACTCCGAGTGTATATTTATAGGGTAACGGGACCAGCTCTACCTCGTCGTTTCCCTGTCCTTTTTTCCTCCTCCGTTGTCGCTGGTATCGACCGCACGTCGATAAGATGTTTCGGCTCATCGTTTCCTGGATATTGTGCCTCGTGATGCCAAATTAGACGGCATTCACGGCCCGTGTTTTTGTTGTGAGAGTAATTTTTTTTTTTTTTTTTTTTCCCCAAGGCAAAGTCACTACAGCTGTGTTTTTTGTTTGGAAGCACATTCAAATGCCTGTCTGCTCTTTTTGAATCATACAAATGGCACACTTAGAGGTGATTGAAAATATTGTACCTCCAGCTCGAAAAAAATAGTGAATTTCATAAAAAAAATCTTATAGACCACTTGAAACCTGGAAATTTTTTGCAAATTTTATCGAAAACCTATACACTAATATTATAAAAATTTCATGGTAAATATATGAATGCGGTTCGATAAAAAAAAAAAGTAAAATATGTGAACGTAAATGATTTATCGTTTCCGCTATTTATTCGAGCAAATAAAAAAATATAACCGGAAATCCATAGTCCTCTTTTCATAAGACACATAGGTGCATATATAATATATTATTAAACATGGCTATATATGTGCTTGTTCGGTGTATACTTATGAAGCTTTCTCTGGTAAAACTCAAAAAAATCTTTCTAAAACGTTTCACGTGATCAAACAAAATGTACAACAATCTTGGATTGGTGTCATGATTTACTACGTCTACCAAGTATACACCTGCGTATACACCTGCAGAGAAGGTCTACCCATAGGTCATTTTTGTCATATTTCCTGTACTCTGTACAAATCGTTTACAGCAGCACGTATACGTACGATAATACTTTTTATTTCGATGTCTGATGTATTACTCGCGTGTTAACCCTTACACGCAAAACCGTGGTATTTAGCCTATAGTTTTTATATCCTCTGATACACTCGAAGCACCGGACACTGAAAGTGCCAGTCCATTAATTTCTCATATAACAGGGAACAACAGCACTCGCGTCACGTAATAAAATACTTGTATATATATATATATATATATATATACATCGAGGAACGTCGACATGGGTTTTCCACGCCCACTTTCACCAGCAGCCCCATTATCGAGTCCAAGTGACGCGCCGGGGATTCCAAAACGCCGAGCAGCTGCAGCTTCGCGAAGAGCGATTAAAGTTCAGCGCGGAAAAGTGCTCGGCCCTCGAAATAAAAGGAGGACGCGGACGGTGGTTGCGGTGGTTCGTGGTGGCACTACAGCTCGTTCACCTCTCCCTCACCCCTTTCTTTCTCTTCCTGTATATCTCCTGACTGGAGTGCCAACCGAAGACTCGCTCTCCTCCATCCAAGTGCCGTTCGAGCGCTCCTCCTCGAGCGAACGGGGCGAGATAGAGAGCGCCTCTCTCTCTCTGTGTGCGCTCACCAGACCTTTTTAACTCCCTTTTCCTCCTTCCTCCCATTCTCTCTTTCCCACCCCCCCCCCCGTCACTAATATTCGCAGCACCACCAAGGCCTATTGGCTTTTATTTGCAATTCGAGCCTCGAATGATTCGACGGGGCTTTCATCCCTCCGTGGGTGCCTCTGCTATGGAAAAGAGCCTGGATCCTTTTGTCGGTTCCCTCTACCTTGGATCTCCCAACGCGCGGGTATTTTCTTTTCCTCAACCTCCCGAGGTCTGCGGCTCAAATTTTTGCTGCTAATAATTTGATTGACACGTATATCTAACATTTTTCAAGATTTTTCGAGCGCAAAACAAAAAAAAAAAAGGAAGAGAATAACGAGAAAAAGAGTAGAAGGGTAAAAAGAAGACGTCCTGGAGAAAAGAAGCCCCCCCCCCATCAGTGGGGCTGAAGGATCGGAAAGAGAGGAGCCGCGTCATCGTCCGTTTCTTCCCCTCGGTCCACTCGGCTGGCTGTTTTTTCGCCGAGGCATCATCCATTTCCCACTCTCCTCGCGACGATCCCTCGTTTTCTGCACTCCGGCAAACGGCTTTCACTGTATAGAGAATACGGACCGTAATATATATATATACATACATATAAATACCCAGGTACATACATCGCGCACTTGACCCTCGGCAACTTTACACGCATACACATACCATCATCCCCTTTGCTCCCTCCGTCTTATTACATTATCCACACACGTGTATATGTTTCTCCCCTTTTCTTCTTCTTCTTCTCTTTCCATCGTGGCGTTGTACAATATATATACAGAGGGACACGAGCGTATATCGGCTCCTATCGCTACACGTATATGTAGAGCGAACCTTGTTTCGTCCCCTCTTCCTTTGCTCTCTCTTTCTCTCGTCCCATATTGCTACCGTCATTGCTATCGCCGTATAAACTCTCCGACGCTTTCTCTCCCAATCGGATGAATTTTCCGTCGAGCTCCTCGTGGCTTTGTATACTATATATATAGCACGTGTGCGTATAGGTAAGCTGGGGAGGTTCGTATACGCCGCTTTTCGTACAACAATAGCATTAAGCTGGCCGCCGCTCCGAGTATCATTACTATTGTGCACCGTCGAGTGGTTGCTCGCTACGGCTAACGCGATCATTGCAAATGAGTATTTCTCCCTTTTTTTTTCTCTCCTCCTTTTTGTCTCATTGTATCGCTCGCCGCTAGACAAACTTACGTTGTACATCCATACACACACACAGAGGAGGCTGCATTAAATGTTACTCGTGACATCCGATGATGGTACTTGTACCACTCTCGCGAAGCGTATTTGTATTTGTTTTTCGTTCGAACAACCGGAAGCAGCTTACAACGTGACAAACACCCATACGATGCGCAACGAAACGAGGGCGCGATGGGTGTAATTTGAACGACATCGATGGATGGGTGATCGCGGATTAAACCGTCCCCCGAATCCACGAGCGATTTATCATGGTTTGGGACACATCTATCGAGAGCAGTCCGATTTTTTACTGAGAGAGAGAGAGAGAGAGAGCTGCAACATTATGAATGTCTGACCATAACTTGGTTTACTCTACTTTCTCGCGATTCGAGGTTTTTTCCATTGCTCCCCGCGCTGAAAACATCCGCGGAATCTGAAACAAGCGAGTCGCGGTGGCTTTCAAAATTACAGATCTCGGAAGCTCCCGGCATCCTCGGCGTTCTTGCAAAGGGGGGTGGGGGTGGGAGGGGGTAAATTCCAATAAAACGATGGAAGGAGATCAGAGGCCACGGCGAGTCTTTCGCGCCCACGAGGAGGATCGCATAACCGAGGAGGCCCCCACGGGGGCGAGAAAAGAGCTGCACCCGCGCGGAAAAGTTGTAAGCGCCGGCGCGCCTATCGATCCCCGTTGCTGCGAGCTCTCCGCCGCGGCCATCGAGCGGCTCGCCGTACAGCCTGGGGAGGGAAGCCACGAGCGAGAGTCAAGTTTGCTACCCTTCCTTACGCGGCCCGTTACTCATGCTTACCCTCATTACGGGCCCGCGCATGATACGCCCGTGGAATTTCGAAGCCCCCGCTTAGCGCCCCCACCCCCTCGACATTCGTACGCAGTTGCCGTTAAAACTTGCGAAATTCCCGATGGGGCGTAAATTTTCGGGAATCGCGTCGTCGCACCAGGTGGCTGTGGGATTTCTAATTTTCCGAGCGACGAGCGGTTGTAGCAGTCGAGGCCTATACACACTGTAATTGAAGGGCGAGGTCTGGCGGTAATGTTTCAATTGCCGTGAGCCGAGGGGGTGCACGGTTAATACAGTTGGCGGGGATGCCTGTGGTGTCTCGCGGATGCGCCAATCCGGTGGATCGTGTGCGTGTCGGTGATCCGGAAAAAAAGGTGTGGGTTTTAATTGAACATGCGAATCGGCTGGTTAATCGTCCCTGAAGCCTTTTAGTGCGCGTACGGAGGACACGGGACGTTACGCTTCAAAACATGCAAACGACTCTGATGCGAGTAAATAGTAAACGGGATATGGGACAATTTAACGACTTTGAAAATTTATCGTGAGATTTTTTTTTTTTTTTTTTTTTTTTTTTTTTTTTAATACTCGCGAAAATATATCAATATCTTGCACAATTTTTTTTTTTTTCTTTTTACGAAACCTTGAATCAAAAAATAATTTATGTCTTTTATGGTATGGTGATCCAATACATTCTTTTGACAAAAAATTTCCAAACAGGTTTCCAAAAAAACTCAAGTGATTTCTATCCGATTGAAATTTTTAAAAGGACACTAGGGTCGCAACTGAAGAGGTTTAATTGAAGGAATAAAAATTACTTGCTAGTTTGCTGCTAAGTTTCAAAGAAAAAAAAGAATCTCTTAAAACTTTGCTAAGTGACGTTTTGCAGAAAAAAGTTATAAATCTTATTGAAATACAATTTCCGTACCTTTTACACTTTTATCTAGTAAATTAAATGATCAATCTATAATGAAGAATAAATAAATTCAGTTAAAAAAAAGAAAAGAAAAGTTTTTCTTCGTTAACAGTACATAATTGACGGTCTACAACAAAGTGTCAAACGCAAGACCTTAGGTGTATACACCTTTCAGCATCAAATTTATTTCTATAAAATATCAATTTAACGCTGCACAAACTGTTGCTTTATCTTAAGGAGATTCGTGTATCAATTTAAACTTTTTCTTCTTTATAATCTTAATACTTAAAGAATACATTTTTACTTTTTTAAGGATTGTTAAAAAAATTGCACAGTATCGTTTGTAATCATTTTTTAAATAAGGTTCTTAGGAGAATAAAGTATAATTTAAAAAAAAAACTTTTGCACATGACATCAGCCGCAGTAATGCATCATTCGTCCCGTTCAATCACCATCAAAACAACGAACAACAAAACAAAAGCTAATTTTTTCAAAACAAAGTAGAAGAAAACTTTGTGCCGATTCATTAACACCGGCTTTTCATATCGTGCCCCCCTACTGCGCGGTTGTAATAGTCCGAATAAAATTTTACGATTACTCGCAAGGGATTCCCCGTCCCTGGACCGCCGCGCGTAATAGTTTCATGAAGGATCTCACCGGAGTATCCATTAAACTCTTGTAGCTCCGTACAAAGTCATCCACGACGCGCCCTAATGAACCGACACGCTCCCACGCAGGTATTGTCCTTTGTAAATTTGTTTAATACTATTAGTGACAAAAACAAAAATATTTTTCCATCGTTATCGGAGTCAGTGACGCGCAAGACAATACCTACGGCGGCCTCGTACGCGGTCAAGCTAAGCTGCGGGGAGACGAGGATTTTTACGAGTCCCTTCTATGCCATTCCTGCCGCGTTATGACTTTCCGCTGACGCCCCAACGGGATGAAAAAAAAAAAAATTTACGATCCTCCCTTGCAGCCTCGTGGACCTTTTCGGCAAGTGAAATCGTACACGCCTGCACACGAGCACCCCCGTATCATATACACTCAACAGCGGCAGCCAAGTGAATTTTTTTGTAATCGTCCCTCCCGAAACTCCACACACAGTACTCGCTCGGCGAATCGAACTTTTCGTCCCGACTCAATCGCACGTGCGCGCAATAACGAAAAATCAATCGAAACACGGCCACTACGGGCTTTTTTACACTCGATAGAGCGGCCGCTATTTAAAATCCTCCACACTAGTACTGCGTAGCCAAGGGGTGGGGGGTTATGAATTTTCGATAACCGGCAGAACGAGTTGTGCCCGTCTATGGTGGGAATTCTCCAATCGAGTCTCCGGTATATGCAACCTATACACTGTTCGAACGTCGATAGCTAAAAGGGAGGGTACGCGTTGAACATTTGAAATATTTTCAATCAGCCCTAGAAATCGACGATCCAAAAATACCTGTGCACCCTCGATTTTTCCCTCTCCACGGCACGACATCGCAGAGGACACTCGGTTAAAATAGACCGTCAGACCCGGTGTACAGCCGTAGTAGTGTAATCTCGTTGAAATTTTCAAAACGACAAGCCCCCCCTTTTAGGTATTCACTACGTGCCAGGGCGTTTCGCGTTCGCAGTCATTAATAAGTGCTTTGTGGCTGATGGCAACATAATTAGTTTTCCCCCATGCATGTATATATATATACGTACAAGAGAGTACACGCACACACTTACTAAACTGTGCGTGTACACTCTCGCAAGCCAGCAGATATTATTATAAACTCGCTCGTACATGCATGCATGTGTGTTGTACAGGTATAACTCGCACTCACGAACCGCGAGGCTAATGGTTTCCAAGGTTACTAATGGCCGCGTCATCGTTATCGGTCCTTTCGAACAAATAGATCGATCGCCCGCCCTATACCCGCCGACCAGCTGTGCTCGGGGTACTGTACCCATATATACGTATACTCCATCACCGACATATGCTCGGACACTAGAGATTACAGAGTTTTAAATACACGACCAACTCGTGTTTCAGGATCCCCTTGTCTCTCTGTTCGGGAGAAGAGCGCACAGCGGAAAAGGGATGTATATATATATATGGAGCAAAGTTGGCTCATCACCGCGGTTGGAGCGTTGCCGAAATTTTTTTCGAAACTCGGCCACGCGCAGCTTCGCAATGAGCACTTTTCGCCGCAACGATTCCGATGGGAGAACGCGCGCCCAGCCACCCATTTTTTGGGGGAGGGGAAAAATATATATATTTTTTTTTTCGGTTCACACGTCGTAAAAGCCCATCCTTTTTTTTCCTCCCTGCCCATACGAACCCCTCCCGTGATCGCGTCGGCCAATAGACCGGGAATAAGCGTCGATAATCCCCCGGCGAATCGATCCCCCCGTATACACACGCCAGCGCGGAATAATTAAAAAAAGCTCCACTTCCCCCGCTCTGCCGGGCGATACACCCACACGAGAGAGAGAGTCTGGGTCAGCTGCACAGCTACCGGCTCCATTATATACACACCGAGGAGCCTCCTGCAGTCAATTTTAATTCACGAGCGGCGATGCCCGCGTATACGCCTGCGTATTGACCTCCACCACTCGATCCGAACTACCCCCCCTGCCCCCTCCATAACCGCGCAATCTCTCACAATAGTCGTGCGTGTGTACTACCGCGTGCCGGCTACTTTATGCCTCTATATGTGCATGCTTTGCTACGCGCAAGGCTCGCGTGGTGGTTATACACGCGCACTCGTATGGAGAAAATAAAGGACGGCGAAGGGGGGCAATACGTACCGCGTAGGTACGGGAAGAGCTGTGACGTCGTGATTAATGGCCCGGCCCCGCTCTATATATAGCTTTCGACGAGCCGCCGCGCCGGCCAAGTATTATCAAAAGGGAGAGAGAGTAGACGCGTGTGTGTCGCGATGAGCGATGGCTGCTTCTCTGCTTTTTGATGGACCACTGCGAGCATACGCGTATTGTGTTGTATTTACGATCCACCCCCACGTGCCTGCCTGATGTGTGCACCGCAGCACTTGCGTTACGATGTGCCATCGTCGTGTATGTATACAGCCGTCATTTGAGCTCGGATTATCGTTACCGTATAATATATTATTGTGTACACTCGTCGTCGTCGGTACCTCGTGCAACCATACCGGGAAAGGGGGGGGGGGATCTTTACGATCTGAAAAGCTACGAGCAAGTAGGTAGGTACACGCGCGTACGAGCGCCCGTCATATTTCATTCGGGACATTCAAAGCGTCTAGCTGGTTGTAACGCCACGGCGCGCGAGTAGACGTGCGCGTCACCTGTACACACACACACACACACATATATATATATATATACACGGGTTGTAAAAATAATTCAGCGCCGTGTAATGGAATGAGGTGCACTGCTCGTAAAAGTATTCTCTATTCATCGGCCTGACGCTGATGGGTGTGCACACGTCACGGGGAGGCCCCTCCAAACGCGCGTCCTTTTTGGTCATGTATGCCTCCGTCTTCGCACTCTCGTACACGTCCGCACCAATAGGTGCGTTAGCAACCCCTTACTCCCTGCTAGGTTTTTTGCAAGTAGGACAAAAAAAAAAAAAAAAAAAAAAAAAAAAAAAAACAGGTTGGATATGTTCTTATATATCCATCCCCCCAAGGAATTGTTCACTTCACAATAAGATGTTGCACCGTGTTCATGGGGGGTAAAAAAGGGTATTGATGATGTTGGGCCTCGGTTGGACTCGCGTGAGCTGTAATTGTAAAAACAACGGCAAGAAGAAGAAGAAGAAAAGCAATTAGCCGCTAGTGCAACATAAAGACGAGAGAGCCGGCAGAAGCTATCTATGTACGAGACGCTTTGTGAAAAAAAAAAAAAAAAAAAAATGAAAATCGATCCGACACACACGCCGAGGAGAAATTAAATTAAGCGTGTACGTAGTCGGCGGTGCTGTTGCGGGCTAATTGAATTTTTCGCGCCTAATAGATGTACATCTGGTACACGTGTGCATGAAACAACAATCGCGGCCCCAGCAAGGATATGTGTACCTATACACCGATATTCCCACGAGTGGTAGCCTCCATTGCCCGCGAGCTTTTCTCTTGGTAAATCGAGCAAGCCGTGCAGGATGGCGCGCAAAGGGAGGTGAGCCAGGACACAGGGAAAAATGAAAGAGGGTGGAGGGTCGAGAGATCGACGGGAAACGAGGTTTCGGGCGGGGGGGGGGGCTGGATATATTCTCAAACTGATGTGGCTACGAGGCAACGGTCGCAAAGACACGAGTAAAGGGGGTCACAGGGTCGGTGGTTTATGGCACACGCGCGCGGATATGATGGACACGCCGCGTCGGGTATAATGATATGCAGGACGCCCGTTCCCCCCTCGTGAAGATGCGAGAGAGAACCAAATGGCTGGGAAATGTACATACACGATGTATCTATGTATATACACCTATATGGGTATATATCCACGGGCACCGATATGTGGGATACATTTGCGCGGGAGTGTATGAATGAAATGGCGCTTGCTAGGGGGGGGGGTGGCTTATCGCTGCCAGATGAAAGTTTATTTTCAAACGAGTCGTCGTCTAATGATTTATACAGCCCGTATCGCACGTGAATAATCCCACGTGTACACTGTATGGCCCCCGTTCCATCTTCATTGCGCGAGTATGCTGTATAATTGAGACTAATCACTTTGGATTTGCAATTATTGCCGTACATACGCGTACGAATCGTGCAGCTTACATTTACGCCAAGCGTCAAATGTTGTAAACACAATATTTCATCGTCAATGTGGGCATATACATATACGTATAACGTATACCTCATAGCCGATAAAACGATCTAATTTACCTGTATAGAGTATATCCATACCGTATATACTTACACCAATCAACATATCATTATACATGTATACGTAACGACGCACGTGGGTTAAAACTCGCGAGGGGCATATACTATATACATCTCCGGGTGGAGGCAACGTACGTATAGTTATGAATGCCGAGCAGCAGCGAAGTCCACCCCCCCCCTTCTACTAGTTATTATACATTACCGGCCATCAGCGCGTGATTTTATCCCTATTCTCGAGTACGATGGAGGTCCGAAAAATCAAGCTGCCCAAGCTCCCCCCCTACCCCGTATATATACACGCGTGTACGGGGAAGGGGGGTAAAACGAAGCTGTAGAGATTCGAGTAATGGAGAGCGTATACGCTGTCGAGCAAGAATGAAGGGGGTCGGGTATTGCACGGCCCACACGGTATATATAATATCTACCGTTGCAACGAAGGCGCTACGTACACACATATTTATACATACATATGTATGTAATGTATACACGTATGCGAGCATTCGTGTGTGTTTGTGTTTGTAGAGAGCAACGAGGTGACGTCACAGTGGGTCGATAACCCATAGAGACCCAACCTCCCTCGCGCTACTACTATAGTATACTACCGCTTGCTACACATATATACTTGTACCCGTAGCCGCCTGCGCAAACCACCCCTGCGCACCTACAGCCCCTCGTAGCTCTTCTTTCCACCCTCCCTTCCTCAGTAAGTATGTGGGTGTGCGTGTGTGTGAGTGCGTGTGTGTATTTCCTCAGCAGCAGCACCGTCGTCGTCGCGGTTGACGGCCTCCTCCAGTCGGCGGATCCCCTATACCTGCAGGCTGGACTGGTGCCATCGTCAGCAGCAGCGGGGCCGAAGCTTCCCGCCATATAAGCCGTGATCATGGGGTAGCGCGGCGACGGTGGTGGTGGTGGTGACGCACGATGTGCGACAGGGGCGGCACGGGCTGTTTTTTCTACCGCAAGCAGGTATATACCTACCCACACGGGGGAAAAAGAAAGAAAATCGAAAAAGTGGAGGAGGAGGAGGAGGTTAATGTGACGTTCCAATCGGGGTGCAGTGCGCGCGAGTGAAGTTGCGTCTCTCCGGCTAGCGTGGGCACGTATCCTACACATAATATACCATCGGCGAAAGCTCGCGATCGTTGCACCTGAAATTCTCGTACAGGCCAACAACGTGGCGTGTGCGTGAGCGCGCCTGCATGCGCACCTGTGTATACATGGGAGTCGAGCGAGGAGGAGGAGGGTCGGGGTAGGGGGTGGAGAGTGGCGGGAGGGGGAGAGGGTGAACGCACGACTAGGAGCCCGGACGTCGAAAACGAGGGAGAAAGAAGGAAGGAAAGAGAGAGATAGGGTATAGGATGGGGGGGGGGTGAGTCTACCTACCTGCTCCTGGATGTGTGTGACTGGGGCTGGGAGGAGGAGGTGGGGTTCGCGCAAACACGAGAGAGACGAGGGATATAGTAAGCGGGCGTACATTGTACGCGATGCTGCGCGCCGTTGCCACCGCCGTGGCTGCTCCTGGCTCGTCCACCCACGACAACCACCATCCCCTGGAGGTCTGCTGCTTCTGTTGCAGCTCGGCTCGGTGATCCGGTGCCCTCGCCCCCCCTCCGCCCACCGCCACGTCCACCACCTACTCGGTCGGGATGTGCGGTGCCAGGGCCTGGCTGCTCCTGCTGCCGCCGTGCACGGGGTTGCGCTCCCGGTGTCTACGGCTTGTGCGCGCCAGCGTCGGACGAGAGGTCGGTGGTTATGATCCTCCGCTCCTGGGAAAGAGTGTACGGTAGCTGTTGCTCGTCCGCGGATCGGGTCATTATTTCGCGTGTGCGCGCTCTCTCGAAATAATGGACCGGCTGGGGGGAGGGCTGCTGCGACCCGAGCCAAAGGGGTTTTTTAAAAAAAAATGTTTTTTTGGTATATACATACTGCCTCTCTCTTGGAGGCTGGTGCTGTGTTTACCTTGACTGATTGGGTCTCGCGCGTGGGCCTATATACGTATGTGCGTATGCCTGTCCCCCCTCCCTCACTCCCGTCGTACTGCTCGGGTTTCCTATTGACTCGTGGAAGTTTGCGCGCTTCCAGACGGCACCGAGGAAATTTCAAGCAAACCTTCGGGACTGTAGCCAAGAGAGGGCTAATTGACGCGATGGGGGGAATCTTTGTCACTTTGACGCGTGTGTACAAAGTTGGAGGTGGTTTTTTCTTTTTTTTTCCCCCCCAAGGATTAATCGATGTCGATCGAACCCGCTTCCCTTGGCGAGTGTAATCGGTCCGTGTATAGGGTGAATCGAAAAAAGAGACTCGTAATCTGCATCGTAGCACACTCGTTGGGATTGTAATTTTTTCTTTTTTCGTTGGGTCGGAGCAGTGGAAACGTGGGAGATTGGAAAAGGGAGAGGAAGGGAGTTTTCACGGTGACACGCATAACACTGGAGCGAGCGACACACAATGGATGGTTGGGGGGGAGGTGGTGGGGAGAAGGTAGATAGTTGTAGGGAAAGAAAATCGGCGTTACTAAAGCGAGGCCGATTGGATATGTTTATGATTGCAGGAGGGGCGGGGGGAAGTGAACGACATAAGCGCGAGTCCAGGGAGGCAGGTGCCCGTCAACCAGTTGCGCCCGAAGGAGCCTCCCCCTGTGGTCTTCCAGACGGACTTCAGGAAGGTAACCAACCGCTCGCATGGACCAACTCGTGCTTTTACTCAGCTTCGACTTACTTATATACACTTGCACGTACATTAATCGCACCGAATGCCTTCTATACTGACATTGCCTTGAAAACAAACATCTTTTCGAGTTTTCGTTTTTGAGATCGGGCTTTTGGTTAAACTTTGGATGAAATAAAAAATCCTTTAAACGAAAAAAAAGGCCCAATCGCAGAATCAATCGGCGATTTCCAGAGTAGTCCTTGTATTAGATGTGAAAGGACAAGTATTCCCAGAGCGAAGAGAGACCGAACGAAAAATTTCAGGTCAGCGGGATCACGGGCGAGATATTCCGGCAGATCGAAGCTGTCGAGAATGACCACGACGCGTCGACAGCGTCGGCCCTCGAGGCGGTCGAGAGGCACGGCGAGATGGTGGTCAGGATCGTCGAGCCCCGACATCTTGGCAGGCACGTGTCCGAGGCTGCGAAAAAGTTCATCGCCTCGCAGGTACTATCTAGATCCTACACATTTTGGAGCAATACTGCTTTATGTGTACCCTATGGCGTGATGTGAAAAAAAAAAAAAAAAAAAAAGAAACATATATGTATACTTGACTCGTGCACGCAGATGGAGTATTCACAGGACCCCAAGATGCCGATCCAGTTTGTCGAGATCATCAAGAGGCCTGGCCAGACTCTGGGGTTGTACATTCGCGAGGGTAACGGCGCGGACAGGTCCGACGGGGTCTTCATCTCTAGGATTGCCGAGCAGACCGCAGTTTTTAGCAGCGGTGTTCTCAAGGTATGAGTGGGCCCCTTTTTTTTCGTTTAGTTTATTGAGCTACGGGTGAATAGTATTGTATAGCTCGAAAAATCGAGTACCACGTTTTTAATGCAATTTTTGCTTGTTGTTACTGCATTTGATTGACGTAGTATTAAATTGACGCGTTTGTACAAATGTGGTAATTTGATGCTGTTCGGAGATGAAAATTCGGTAACAAATAATCGGTAGTTAATCATTTTCCTGATGTATATTCATTTGTTTGAGTAATTGGACGAAATTTACTGAAATCCAGTGAGGATTAATGGAAATCAATGGGTCGAACGGTGTCAAGTTCCATCTCGTTGCGTGTGAGAAATGATCTTTTTCGCGCAATATTATAGTAAAATAACTTGCTATTGAAATGCCGTGCATATCTTTTTTTAATAGATAGTTAAATCATAGATTAATAACTTTTTGTATTGCTTATTTGATTTTTTTCCTCACTAATTTTAACCAATTATCGTTGTTTCGCTGTAATAATACGATAAAATCTTACGACGTAATGGTACAATAGATGCAGTGAAAATTTTATTATTTTACAATTTTAGCCTTTGATTCCAAAATACGGACGGAGATAAAATTTACGTAATTTCATTCGTATCTCTGTCAATATTGAATTTCAACGGTAGATGATTCGTCACATTAAAATCCCCCCACCAATTTGGGAAAGTTATGGTACAGTTACACGTATGATATGAATAAAAAAAATGTCCCAATAATTTTAATGATACACACGAAAGGTCAATTTACGAAATATGAATAAAACGGCGTTTCTGTTATTTCGTGAAATAATTCTTGTAACCCATAACCCCCTTTAACAACAACGATAGATCAATTAAAAAAGCAGCTGTTAGTGCCTTAAATTTTCACAAACTGACGACTAGTCAGCAGAATGTTACCTCAATTTCATCAATCAAATAAATATTTATCTTTTCGATTGTAAAAAAAATGAAATGTGTATATTTTTATACGTGACTTAGCCTTGACACCGTCTCAATCCGTGTTCAATATCAACAACTGAAATACTCCCATATAAGTATAAACACAACTTCAGTTCGTGCTCATCAATGAATAACAATATTAAAGTAGTTGACGGCAACACGTTAAAGTACATATACCTATAGGCCATTCATCGACACGTGTTTAGGATGGTATATGTAATTTAAATTGTATCAACCTTCACCCTCACTGTAACCGTCATCGGACCAAAGGTGATGGACGAGATCCTGGCGGTCAACCTGGTGGACGTGACGCACATGAGCCTCGACGACGTGGTGATAATAATGTCGATACCGAGGCGGCTCGTGCTCGCCATCAGGCACGGGCCCATCAACCAGATAATCCCGATGAACCGGGTTAACGAGCACAAGGGGCCCCCCGTGGTCGTGATAAAGAAGGAGCTCGACGACGAGGACAGCAGCGAGCACATGGGTAATTGTCGGGGCTCGCAGCAGCTGAGGGACACGGCGAGTCGGAGGCGCGGCGATGGCCGGGAGATGCTGCCCTCGCGCTCCAAGCTCGGGCTTTCGGGGCTCGGCTCGAGCCAGGACATCGCGGCCAGCAACGGCGACCTTTACTACAACTCGAGGCCCGAGAACCACATCGGCTGGACGTACCAGCCACCCCCGCCGCCCGTCATTACTCAGCAGCCCAAGCCGGGGTCGACGCAACACTTCCAGCCGTACGAGCGCGGCTACCCCAAGACCCTCGAGAGCCTAGCCGAGAAGGTGAGGCCTTCCCTATTGCCACTCGTGTATTTTCTCTCTGCTCTCGACTCTATATTCCACCACCATATACAGTGCAGTGAGTGTGTGGGTGTGCGCGCGTGTCTGTCGAGGTTCGACTTGTTCTACTGTTTTTTTTTTTTTTTTTTTTTTTTTTTTTTATCCATGTACATATTACATTTATGGAAAACGACAGTCTCGTCGTGTTATCATCATCATCATCATCATCATCATCTACTTATATTATCATGTTTGTTTTTTACAATCGGTGGTTCGACTTTCGTGCGCTATGTCTGTGTAATATATATCACAGTGACGTGGTTATCGGTTTCAAGTAGAAAACTCGAGATATGGTCAGACGTCAGCCGTAAACGAAAATCGAGCCACGCGCACAGAATATTTGATATTATTTAAAGCACCAGTGAGAGTATAACTACATATATACAATAGAGGAGAACCCGTCAAGTTTGACTGTTTGTATTCTGCATTGGATATAATATTAGTATATATTTTACGAATGACTATTGAAAGCACAATTTTTTTTTCCGAAGGAGTCTCTTTTTTAGCCCACACGCATAGATGTCTTAGACGATGTGGATGATCGAGCACCTTTTTATTTTTCACTTTTTCTTATATGCACCGTACCACACACCACTGTGCCTGCCCTTCACTTTCCACGATTTATCGCTATTATATATTTATGCAAAAATCTACTCATCAATTTTTTTTTTTCCCCCAAAAAGCGGCAGCTCGTACTACTTGTTATTAGTTGTTGAAGAAATATTGCAGTGCAATATTTGTATTGTTAAAAATGTTTTTTTCAAAAAAGCATCACATTTTTTTGCACAATGAAAAATATTGGTGGGAACACTTCACGCGTTTTACAATATAGTTGTAATTCAGACGAAGAAGAGAGATAACAGGAAAAGAAGGTATCGATTGGAGAAAAAAAAAGACCATTGTGAGGGGGGAAGTGCGAGCTGGCCGACACACGCTAAAAACTCTACTCATAAAACGAAAGAGATAAAAAAAAAAGAAAATCCAATCTCTAAATTACGATTTACCTATATATATATGTACATGTATGTATATCGGACTTGTGTTGTCGGTTCTCTCTCTCTATGAACGAACGCTCCATTGAATCGTAAACCCAGGATTTCACGAAGGTAATAGCACTTACAAATCTTCTTGATAATCTTTTATTACTATACTATTACTATCGCTAACACTGCCACCGTCACTAATATTATCCACATAGTTGCCCTGTGTACGATATAACGATTGAGTAGACGAGGCGGCGCGCCGCGAGTACGTGCAATACATGGCTGGCGGCGCGCTGGACCGTAAAAAGATGAGCCTCTTGCCAAACAGCTGTGCTCGCCCATCTACGCGCGTTCATCTCAAAGGAGACGTGTATTAATAACAATAACAACACTTTGTCGCCTTCGGAGTAAACGAGCGCCCCGGACGCTCCCTTCCTCTCTGAGAGAACGCGCGGAATTTCCTCCGTGCCATTACGAACCTTTTGGGCTCTTGGAGATTATACCAAGTACTTTTCCGCTTTGTCAAAATAACGAGATGGATTTTACATATACAATGATACAGGAGTTACAATTTTAATAATGCGATTTCAAGCTGTTTCGACAAACTTTTAATGCAATTATCAATAGAAAGAGTTTGGAAAAAAAAAATTTGTATCACGAACATATAATGTGAATATTATCGGTAGGTAAATGGTTAATTGAATAATGGCGTTCTCTCGGGGTAGGTGTATGTATACAGGCGCCGTTTCTTAATGATGTTTTGCGCCGTTGGTATCGACTTGAAGATTAATCATCGGTATGCTGGTGTACAGCCACACTGCGGTTTATGATAAAACGTCGATAATTAATCAAAAAGTTTGGCAAGATAATCATACCCCTTTGGTCCCGAACGCACCGTAGTGACGTAGCAATAGAACCCCCCGCTCGAGAGCCCATAATCCATCCTCGTTGTTATTGTCTGTTGTTTTGCACGTTTACGTAGTACATCATGAACGCCCCTCTCCGTCCATTGTAGGTATGCTGGCATGGCTCACCATTTTTCGTTTCACTTTGTATACGTGTGTACATCCACATATATTTTTTACGAATAATTTGCATCGATCTTTCGTTCCGTTCATTATATTTGTCGTTTCACCGTTTTGCAATTCTTGCTCGTAACTAAGACGAAATATGATACCGATCCGCGATGGCGAGATCGTTTTACGGCTCTTTAGCATCCAATAAAACTTTGTTCAGCCTTTGGAGGGGTAGTCGATGGCACCGAGTGATATTTCGATCAAACGACTGCGATGCCTTTGAACCGATGAGAACAAGTGCTATTTATTTCCTTGCAAAGAGTTTTTGCTCTCCAATTTGTCGTCGTGAACGACGTTTCTTTAAAAAAACGGGAATTATTATACTAAACTTTCAATCCCCTTATGATTAAAAAAAAAAAAAAGAAAAAAAAGATCTTCGCGCTCTTGGTAGTCCGGATAACGAGCTCCGTCGCGACATAAACGAAGCATCGAACCGTTGCTGAAAAGCCGTGCCCGGGAGAGTAAAAAAAACAACGAACGAAAAAAAAAAAAAAACACCAAAGTATTAGTTGATCCGATCTTGGAGAGCGGCTCCTAAATTCCAATTCTCGCAGGTCCACTCGTTTTACCCGCCGACGATGGCGTCCAACGGCACGCGTCGCATGTCCGCCGGCCCCGGCATGCAGACAGCCACGCTCGGCCGGCACTACGGCACCTCCACGGCTTACGGGTCCCACTCGGCGTCCCCCGCCCCGAGCCGCATGATGCCCCGAAGTGGCTCCGACCAACACCTACCCCGAGTCGATTACACCAGCATCACGACCCCGGCCAGGCACACGCTCCTGCGCTCGAGTCTCAAAACCGGTGAGTCACTCTTCACTCGAGTGTTGCTCGATTTGGGATCGATGACCGATCGGTGTGTGCCCACAGGCTCGTCGGGGCTGCGGTACGGCAGCCGGTACGCGACCCAGAGCGACGCCCTGGTCACGGCTGCGGCGGTAGCGGCGGCCCAGCGCCAAGCTCAGTTTGGCACGCTGTCGAGGCGGGCGCACCGGCCCTCCTTGGACTACGCCTCCGACACCGAGGCCACGTGCTCAAGCTCGCCGCGCTCGGCGTATTACTACTACAGGCAAAACCTTGGCAATCCGGCCCAGAGCAGCGCCGTGTCGCACTTGGCCACCCTGTCGCGCTCCCAGATTGGACAGAGCACAGGTGAGCGGCATGGTTTTTTTTTTTTTTTTTATGTAGGAAAAGAAGAAAGCGGCGCATCATCCGGCAAGCCCGAGGATTTGTTCCTCGTTTCTTTTATAATCTTTAATAGCAGATACATGCATACTTTTTTTTACTCTTTTTTACATTGTGCTCATGAAACTACAAACATCATATGTGCAATCGTCATTGTCTTACACTTTATCATATTATATAGTTGTCGTTTATACGTTACATACATTACAATATCAACTGACTCGGCTAATGTGGCACTCTAAGTGTATTTTTTTTTTTTTTTTTTTTTTTTTTTTTTCTTTCTATACGTAACTTTACTGTTTGTACTTTATTTCTCCTTTTTTCGATATTTAATTCTCATAGTCTGTTTTTAGCAAGTTCTTAGCCATATATTCACGATAGATTTAGAAAAAAAGAAAAAAAACCAGAAGCTGATCAAACACTGAGTCACAGGAGGTGATACACGCGTACACAAAAAGTTCTGGCATGTGGAAAGTTTCACGAGGCTCGTAAAAAAAAAAAAAAAAAAAAAGAAAAATAGAAAGAAAAAACAATTCCTACGGCAACGTCCACGTCCGCTCTCGCGCACACGTATCCCGCGCGTACTCGCACAGGACGCAACGAGTCGTTCGGGCTTCTTTAGCGCTCTTTTACTCGTCTTTTCATTTTTTTTTTTTTTTTTTTTTTTTTTTTTTTTTTTTTTTTTTTTTTTTTTGCACACGGGTGATATTGGCATCGTTTGCCGTGATGCTGGCATCAGTCATAGTTATTTCTCTCTCATTGAAAAATAAAAGTTGGCTCTCTTTATCACCATACAAATAAAATAAAAAAATTAAAAAAAAGTTAATAAATAACAGTACCAAGGAATAATCAGAGCCCGTCGCGGCATCTAACATTAACATTTTTGGGGGGTACATTCAAATAGAATATAATCTCAGAGTGTAGAAACGCAATAGTAGCGCAAAGGGGCCCGAGGCTCAAGAAAATATATACCGGTTGTGGTGCAATATCGCAGTATCACACGACGGAAAGAAAGAGAAGGACAGCTCTCGCGCATGTTTTAGGGCTGAGATCGAACTCGCTGCCGCGAAGCAGCGGCCGGACGTTGCCGCAGCAGCCGAGCCTCAGGCCGGGCCTTAGCACCGTAGCCTCGGGTCTGATCGACCAGGAGGACAGCGACGGAGCCCTCTCGGCTCCCGAATTACCCGCCATGCGACGGGATCGAGGTAAGGATTTAATTCTGCTCTCTCTCTCTCTATCTGTCTTTTTTCTCCTCTTTCTCTCTTTTTTGGTTTATACTCGTTCGTACACACCTTATACGTATATACATCGACACTCCCACTTATCCGTTTCCCCAAGCTCTGGTGCACATACAAGTGTAGCAGTAGCTCCTACGCCCCCTATACGTGTACAATACAAGAGAGTATATGCACAGAGGAACTTCGAATGGGTGTGTAGCAGCTCCAAGGAAATTTCGCTCCCGGAATTGAAGGGCCGCGCCAAAGGGCCTAACTTCAAAGTAGGAGTACCTCTTGGCATTGCCCTGAACGACTCTGCACACAACGATTGTCCCACCCCCCCTTACTCCTCCGCCTTTCCTCGCGCCACGCCCACGAGTGAAGTTCCCTTGGAACTTTGATTAACATACCCATTTTTTGATCCGCACGCGCTTCAACATCATACGTACACATACATATTAGTTATAGTGCGCCGCTAATGCCTTAGTCTTTTCGTTTTGAGCTAATGACTGTTGGTGATCGATATTTTCTCTTTTCGCTAACGATTTCTCTACGACAATTATTTACACTATATGTACATGTATGTTCTTTTTTTCTCAATTCGATCACATCTTACGCAAATATATCGATAGTTCGGGGAAGAAAGCGCTATCTCAGGCGTGATTTGTTATCTCTTTTAACTGCACAGGTTTATCGGTGCTGTTTTATTGATGATTGAAAAATATTTTGTAATGATAGTCTCCAAAGTCTTTTCCTCAGTTGATCGAGATAGCGCTCCCTTTCTCCTATATTCGTCGTTGATAGACGCCACTTAATTGTGTGTTATTAGCCTGTTGGTATTTTTTTTTTTTTCTTTTCTGCAGATTATACACACATAAACAACTTTTGAACTATAAATGTACACTCCGCGGCAACATTTGACTGTCACATAGTGCTTCCTCCTCACGGGTTACCATTTAATTTTACGACAATTAGTACATGTAACCGCAGTGTACATTACAACATACGATTACTCATTTACGAAAATTACTCATGTTACAATGCTGTGAACTAGTTTAGTGTTTAGAGGCACATGCATTTACATATTAGATATTTACAGTCGATATTTTAATGAAACAATGGACGACTCGCAACGGACCAGATACGTAATCGTAACTACTTACTAATTATTCTAGCGCTGTGTAGTACTGTACCGATCTCGTGATGACGAATATGTCATATAATTATATGTATTAAAATATCCAATTCGGAAAAGTATATGTATGAATATGCAATTGTAGCACAATTGTGCACCATCGAGCGTGCGCTATACAAAAAAAAAAAAAAAAAAAAAAAAAAAAAAAAAAAAAAAAAGAAAAGAAAAAATCGTTAAGGGCAAAAATAATTAACCTTGCGATCGGTTACGACGAATCGCAGGTAGGATACCATCGTCGCCGAGCATCTTCACGTCGGACGAGTACCGGGCCTGGTTGAGCCGAACCCCGAGCACGTCCGCCCTCTACGAGCAGATACGATCTACGGCCAATCGACCGCCCCGCTACACCTACAGCGCCGAGAACATCCACGCGGCCGTGAACCAGGTACTTAACTTAGTAAGCATACGACATTCTATCTATACCTTAATACTATGACCAGCAATTATAGAACGAGAGGAATACGCCGGAACACACGTACACCATCCAATAAATACATATATACCGCGCTACGGGGCAACAATAACACACGACCTGTATATGTGTGTGTGTGTACGTAATTGGCGTAAGCCTGACTTTCCTTCCTTCCTTCAGTTCCGACGCTACTAGGTAGTATACCCACACACGCTGCTATTTGCAGTCCCGACTGTAATCAGATTGTATTATAGACACACGCGCACACATATAGTATATATATATATACATACAACATGTGTGTGACGCGTGCAAGCGACGGTGCATGAATTCGAAAGGCTCCGATACCAGCCGCCACAACTCACGATCCGCACAGCTACGCTGCATACATTATTATGTACATATATATTGTGTTATACCCCGCATAGGGAAGATTATATTGAACGCGCGAGATTCAATCAAAATCGTAATTGATACGCACTCGTAGTTGATGTACCCTGTACACTCTTGCCTGACATTAAATTTCAAAGACGGAAATAGAGTCTTGAGCTTGCAATCACGCGGGCGTTACATCATATATATATACACGTAACGACTCCTTTGATCATTACTACATACCCCATTTTATATAGCTTGCGAGCTGTAGCTGCTAAATTAACCCATACGCGTAGATCATCATCTAGAGCTTTAGAAAATCCGCACACATGACACGTAGGCTATATAGTCCCAGCTGAAAGCAAAAAGCGCAGCAACGAAAGTTGAAAAAAAAATTCAATCCTTCGTGTTTGTGTTCGCGCGACTTCCCCAGGCCGACTACGGTGGGTACGGTTCGTACCGGCCAATGGCGAGCAGCACGCTGGACAGGCTGACCACGAGGTCCGCCTCCGCCCAGCAGGTGAACCTGGCTAACCTCCGCGCCAGTACGGCCATAAGCTCGTCGAGCGCCCACAGAGCGGGCTCGGGTGCGGGGACCCTCGGGGCCCGACCCTCCTCCGTGGCCTCGAACGTGAGGTCGTCGCTCGTCACCCAGAAAGCCGGGCTCACCGGTGGACCGGCCAGCCAGCGCGCCAACAACGTCCGCCGGATGCGCAACATCCTCGACCTTGAGCAGCAGGCTCGCAGCATACCCACGCCCACGCCCACCCGGGCCATGGACCAGAGACTCCTGGACATCAATCCTGCCGGTGAGTGCGGGAATACATTTACTACTACGCTCTGTCTTGCGTTTTTACAAAAGTTAAGAAAAAAACAACAAAAAAAAAAGCAATTTTAACTGGGGCCCCTCGTTGGTTTACTACGTTTAAGCGTAGGGAAAAATGAGGGATGTTTTCATGCTGCGTATTCGTCTCTTTTCTACTGCAGGTTAATAAAAAAGTGCTATTACCGTAACTGTGTTCCATTTATTCACTGCCAAATATAAATGTGCTAATCGTTTCATGACCTTTTCCACGAATATCGTATATTTGTGTGTTAGTACGTGTTAGTACGTGTTGGTACAAAGTTGCTCAAATTATCAATATCGATTTTGAATACACAGCTTGTCACAGTGTTATTGTGCTCGATAAAACCTCGTTTAAAATAAAACATTTTTAAATCACGCGCTTGGACCAACCATGTGTTTAATTTGAGTAAATAATCCAATCTCAAATGAAGAGGCTTCACCGCGTGATGAATTAATCCTTAAAAAAAAAAATAATGAATAAAATAAAATACTTTTTAAGTCGACGTAAATCGTTAAGCTTAAAAATTTTTTTCTAATTTTCGTTAAAATAAGTAAA
Organism: Copidosoma floridanum; assembly: GCF_036245765.1. Taxonomy (NCBI): domain Eukaryota; kingdom Metazoa; phylum Arthropoda; class Insecta; order Hymenoptera; family Encyrtidae; genus Copidosoma; species Copidosoma floridanum. The sequence continues at coordinate 1,364,386 of NW_028321891.1, forward strand.
TAACATTACCTTCAAAATGTAGGAGTTATAAAAAATTCGTTTTTAATAAATTGAAAGGAAAATTTTTTTTTTTTTTTTTTTAAAGCAGTGACTGTTTGATACTTTTGATCACGTACAAGCAGAGAGTTTCAGTACTTGTATTAGCACTTTTATCTCAACTGCACATTGTTATATGATATTCTATGTAACAAAAAAAAAAAAAGCTGACATGAAACTCTAGAGGCAGATATTTTTTGTAACGTGGAACTTTTATTCAGAACATACAGAAGTTTGAGGTCGAGGAAATGAAAGGATATATTTACATATATTGGTTCATTTGACAAATACCAAATCAATTTGGCATATCAAAATGAAACTTTAAATATCAGACCTACGTGTAATCAAGAAAATATATTGATTTTAACGAAATAAATTTTTTTACATTGGCCTATAATATACATATGACAAGAAGAATCAAAATGACAAAAAAAATTATAAACAACAAAGAGGCAATTTTTCGTTCATAACAAAAAAAAAAAAAAAAAAAAAAAAAAAAAAAAAAAAAAAACATTAAATGGCAGTGTCATGAATACACGACTTGCTGATCTTCAAAAAATACGTATTTTTATCTCATTATGTCAGCCAAAAGAGATGAATTGAAATAAAACGTTAAGAGATTTAAAATGATGATTGATTCTCACAACAGCTCCAAGAATCGTGATAAATAATCGAATTGACACCAATGTCACGTTATTTAAAAAAAAACTCTCTTCTATTCTATTTGTACTTTGACAAATTTTATCTTTTCGGCAGCTAAAAGTTTCGTTAATTGTTTTTGATAATTGGTAGAGTTTACTGCGTATACATTTTTCATGACTTGATGAAACCCTTAGTAAAGGAAAAAAACTTCGTCAATATGATAATGAATATGATAATGAGGTATTTAATACTATCTACATGATGTTGGTTTCAATTCATTAATTTACATTCATTATTTCAGTAACATTAAAGTTTCATACTTGAAGTTCACGTAGTGTCGATAAAAGCAGAAAATGCCGATAAAAAGAAAATCACATCTTTCTCTCCCTTGCAAGAAATTCACTCTATAGTTAAAACCCCATGCTTTATTTGCCAACGAGTACTTTTTCGCCTACCTATAGTTACTTGCTCATCACTTTTTGTTCAATCGCATACAATGGTGAGTGTAAGGGGGGTTGATTAAAACGTGTTGGAGCAATTCGACGCACTGACAGACGCGATGCAATTATTGTACTTATCCAGCAAGAAAACATTCTTGCTGCTTCCTGCAAAGTAAGAAAAAAAAAAAAAACTAAATTCGCTCCAAACTACACGAAACCAAATTAAAATCGTCCGTCATCCCGACTGTGATGCCCAATCGATTTTTCTCGCGTTCTACCAAAGCCGCTTGTAAGTACCGAGCGATGTGCGAAATTGTGTCGGAGATTTTCTTCAATTACTTTCCTATTGCAATCGAAAAAGCGATTCAACTACCACGAATTTTCCAAACTCACAGAAAACTCAATTGCAATTGTAAAAGAAAAAAAAAAAACCATACAACAGCCCAAATAACCCTCCGAATGATGCCCCACCAGAGTTCCTCAAGTACAAGCTGGAAAAGCCGCAGCAGCAGCAAGTGGGCACCCCGAGTTCGACGAGCTCTCTCCTGAGCTCGATAGCGGACGGCAGCGGGGTAGGCGGCAACTCGGCACCCGGTGACTTCTCCACCGGCGTGAGCGGCCTCCTATGGGTGCACCTACTCGCGGGCCGGGGTCTGCGCGCGACGACCGCCTCGAGCTCCACGGCCACAACCCCCTCGACACCCTCGGGCCAACCAAGCCTCGTCAACTGCAGCCTGCGCGACCTCTACTGCGTCCTCGAGTGCGACCGGGTGCACAAGGCGCGCACGGTCGTGCGCACGGGCGACCTCATGTTCGACTGGGACGAGAGCTTCGAGCTCGACCTCGTGGGCAACCGGCAGCTGGACCTCCTCGTCTACTCGTGGGATCCCCAGTACAGGCACAAGCTCTGCTACAAGGGCTCGGTACACCTGGCCACTCTGCTCAGGGAATCGCCCGTTCACCAGCTCGCCGTCAAGGTCGAGCCTCGGGGCACCATATACCTCAGGCTCAAGTACACCGACGCCGGCCAAACTTTCCGCAGGCGGGGACTGCCCATCATATCCCTCGCCACGAGGATAGCGCCCCTCTTTGGCATAGACCTCGACACTGTTGTACGTATATCCACGTAGCAGGTTATTGTTATTATTATTATTATTATTATTATTATTAAAAAATAATTTGTACCGCAGGTGGCTCGGGAGAGCAAAACTGGCGGGGTTCCAGGAGGTGTGTCGACAGCTCTGGCGATGGGTGGCAGCGGCGTGCCCAACGTCCCGATAATCGTTTGGCGCTGCGTCGAGGAGGTCGAAAGACGCGGCCTCGACATAATTGGTAAATTGAATTCTAAAAGTACCTGTCCATTTAGCCTTTGACCCATACCCGAGCCTGCGGACCTGTTAAACTTCTTGCCTTTTCGTCCGACAGGCTTGTACAGGTTGTGCGGATCCGCGACCAAGAAGCGCATACTGAGGGAGGCCTTCGAGAGGAACGCAAGATCGGTCGACCTGTCCTCCGACAACGTGCCGGACATCAACGTCATAACTGGTAATTACCACCCTTTGATAACAGTACTCCAAAGTATATATGTACACACAAAACTGCATCCAATAATGTTATGGCTCTTGTAGGTGTGTTGAAGGACTACTTGAGGGAACTGCCGGAACCACTGTTCACCAAGTGCCTCTACCAGATGATGGTCGACGCGCTCGGGGTCTGCATACCGGACGACCTGCAGGGCAATGCAAAGTTAATGTTCAGCATACTCGACTGTCTGCCCACTGTTAATAAGGTATACACACGCCCACACGTTATCATTTTATTGCCCGTATAACTGTGATGTTGGGGGACACATTGTTTGATTCGAATCAATTGCCTTGCAGTGCACGTTGATCTATCTGCTCGACCATCTGGCAATGGTGATATCGCAGTGCAACAAGATGTCGCCGGGTAGCCTGGCCATATGTTTCGGTCCTGTGCTGATGCTCCACTCGGACGACTCGGGGGCTCCCCTGGACTTCCAGCAGCCGATCGCCGTGCTCAAGTACCTACTCGAGATCTGGCCCGTCAAGTCAGGTAATGTGATCATTCCGACCCGCGGAAGCTACGCTTCGACATTCACCAATCACCAATGGCAATGCTTTTTTTATTTCCTTTGATTTTTCACTCTATATCATTAAATTTGTTTTACCGTTATCCAACAATTTTTTTTTTTTTTTTCAACTACCTATCGTACATACGTTCACCTACAATTTTTATACACGGAGATAAGTGGTGGTAGTTTAAACTACGAATGAAAATTACTGAGATCACTGTCTCCGTGTACACAATTACTTTTTTGATCATCGACACATTAAACACACATACAACAGAATTTTACATTATTTTTCACTGTGTACGTTGCACCAGTACGTTTTATTTGAGCTATCAGAGCTTTGGTTATTTTTTAGCACACACTTTAGCAACACTTGATTAACCATGCCTCGAGCTGAATTATATATTTATAACTTCCAGTCGTTGCACACATACGATGAATAATTTTCCCCTTCCACATGTGATTAAACAAAGAGAGGAAATAATAATAAGTAGCCGTTGTTGAGGCTCTTGCAAAAGCAATCCGAGAATGGTATTATATGTATATATTTAATGTGGTTATTGGGGGTCTAGGGGTTGAGGATTGCTTTCGCAAAGAGTTGACTAGCAATAGTGTCCCACTCGATAGACCCCACAACCCTGCAAGGGCCGAATAATCAGTAGCTCATTTCACAGACAGTTCGGAAGATTTCTTCAATCGGTTCAACGCTTCCACGAGTTACCTCGCTCGGCAGTACCAGCAACAGTGCTTCGCACCATCCTGTCCAGGTGTCAACTGCCTCTCAGCTGTTGCACCACCATCAGCAGCAATTGCAGCAGCATCATCCAACTGTATCAATGCAACAGCAGCCGAGTCAGCAGCCAATTCAGCAGCAGCAGCCATCGCCGCAGCAGCAGCCGCAGCAGCAGCCAACCCTGGCATCCCGCCAAGCGCAGCAGCAGCAGTCGCAGCAGCAGCCGGCAACCTTGCCTCGAACAGGGCTGCCCTGGCAGCAGCCACCCTCACTTCATCATCATCAGCAGCAGCAGCAAACAGCCTCAACCATTACAACTACCTCGGCCGCTCGCCCGTATATACTCCCGACTGCTACCCTAGCCCACCAACAGCTCATCACAACTCATTCGTCGTCCCGGCCTCATCCGCCACCGCCGCCGCCGCCAATCAAGCCGCGTCAGGTTTGTCTTTCGAAGGTCCTTCCCTCTTGGAGCTTTGCTATTTTTTCATCTCTCACCCCTATACTTGATCAAAGTTCAACAATCAATGTAACACCGTTCAATTTGGCTTTTGCTCCTTTTTTTTTCCTTCAAATTTTATTGTCTCGCAATAAAATACATTAATGAAAAGTACATCAGCCGTATACAAAAAGTTGTTTTACAATCAATAAGAAAATTTGAGAATCTTAATATAAGAAAAAAATAAAATAAAAAAAAAATCTTTGTGTAACTTTGACAATAAGTTTTGGTAATTCTGTGTGTTACAAAAAATTTTTCACCGAACACACCCTTGACTATGCCAATAGAAAAAGAACATACCAATAGCACTACTAAAAACACAAAATTTTGCTCTTAAAACAATGCCAGAACAGTGAACGCATGTATATATCTAAATAACAAAGGCATCGAGAATTAAGCGATAGTTTCAGCTCATACAAATCATAGAATAATTCTTTTTTAATGAACATACTCTAAACTTCGGCGATACTTTAAAGAAACATTTTAACAACTAGAACTACGTCAAAACAGGCAACTATATCACTGCGAACGACTACAAAGCCATAATATAACGGTAATGTCAAAAATTTCGGCTAAACGAATAGCCGAAATATAAAACACCCGTATCTCCGTAAATAATGTATATATAATGCGAAATAAGAAAAAATATAAGATCATTAAAGTTATTAAAAATTTATTTAGGAATTTAATCAAACTATGCACTAGCCAGCAGTAAGAAAAAATATAATCTTCTAATAATCCTTTTAGACAATCTACAGTATCTATCTAAAAGACTACAAAGCCATATTGATAGTGCCAAATAAAAATTTTTTGTTGAAAAAATTGCCGAAACTTAAAACGCCCGTATCTCCGTAAATAAGAGAGATGTCAAGATATTAGCTGTATTTTAAGATCATTAAAATTTGCAAAATTATTTTTTGTATTTAACTCAATCTATGCACTTACCAGCATTAAAAAAATATAGATAAACCAATAATATGACTTTTAGACGGTCTACTGTGTCAATCTAGATGACTACGAAGCCGTACTATTACTGCCAACTTAGAATTCTCACCTAAAGAAATAGCCGAAACTTGAAACGCCCGTATCTCCGTAAATAATGGAGATATCGCAAAATTAGCTATAATTAGAGATCATTAAAATTTATAAAAATGTTATTTTGTATTTAACTCAACCTATGCACTAGCCAGCATTAAAAAAATATATAATCCACTAATATTACTTCTAGACAGTCTACTGTATCAATCTAAACGACTACAAAGCCATTCTATTTCTGCTCACTGAAAAATTTTAGGAAAAATAATAGCCGAAACTTGAATCGCCCGTATCTCCGTAAATAATAAGTTTGAGATCATTAAAATTTATAAAAAATTTTTTTGTAATTAACCCAAACTATGCACTGTTCAGCATTTGGGAAAATATATAATTAACGAATATTACTTCTAAACAGTCTACTGTATCAATCGTAACGACTACAGAGCCATAGTATTACCGCCAATTTACAATTTTTGGCTAAAAAAATAACCGAAACTTGTAACGCTCGGATCTTTGTAAACATAAGAATATAGCAAAATTAGCCATAATTTAAGATCATTTGAATTAGAAAAAAATTCCGTTTTGTATTGAACTCAATCTATGCACTAGCCAGCATTAAAGAAATATAGATAATACAAAAATATTACTTCTAGACAGTCTACTGTATTAATCTAGACGTCTACAAAGCCATACTATTACTGCAAACTTAAAATTTTCGGCTAAAGATATTGCCAAAACTTAAAACGCCCGTAACTCCGTAGATAATGAAGATAGGGCGAAATAAGCCTTATTTTGGGATCATTTAAATTTTTGGATAATTTTTTTTTTTTTAATTCGAAATGTAGGTTTTTGCCATCGGTCAAAAAACATTTTGAACTTTGTCATCAGCCTCTGGGATAGTCCCTTGTATTGCTAAGGATCTTTAGAGAGCCACAGCATTGTCAAAAGAACGGAATATTAAAAAAAAAAATGTCCAAAACTTCAAACGCCCGTATCTCCGTAAATAATAGAGATAGGGTAAAATAAGCCTTATTTTGGGATCATTCAAATTTTTAAATAATATTTTTTTTTAATTTAAAATGTAGGCCTTTGCCATCGGTCAAAAATATCTTTAACTTTGTAATCAGCCTCTGGGAGAGTCCCTTGTATTGCTAGGGATCTCTAGAGAGCCACAGCATTGCCGATAAGAGGAAATATTATAAACAAATATGTCCAAATTTTTAAACGCCCGTATCTCCGAAAATAATGAAGATAGGGCGAAATGAGCCTTATTTTGGGATCATTTAAATTCTTGAATAATTTTTTTTTTAATTTAAAATGATGGCCCTTGCTATCAGTCAAAAAATATTTTTAACATTATCATTATCCTCTGAGATAGTCCCTTGTATTGCTAAGGATCTTTAGAGAGCCACAGCATTGTCAAAAGGACGGAATATTAAAAAAAAAAAATGTCCAAAACTTCAAACGCCCGTATCTTCGTTAATAATGGAGATAGGGTAAAATAAGCCTTATTTTGGGATCATACAAAGTTCCAAATAATTTTTATTTAATTTTAAAATGTAGGCCTCTGCTATCAGTCAAAAAATATTTTTAACATTGTCATCAGCCTCTAGGATAGTCCCTTGAATTGCTAGGGATCTCTAGAGAGCCACAGCATTGCCGATAAGAGAAAATATTATAAACAAAAATGTCCAAAACTTAAAACGCCCGTATCTCCGTAAATAATGGAGATAGGGCTGAATAAGCCTTATTTTGGGATCATTTGAATTTTTGAAATAATTTTTTTTTTTATTTCGAAATGTAGACCTTTGCTATCAGTCAAAAAATATTTTTAACATTGTCATCAGCCTCTGGGATAGTCCCTCGTATTGCTAAGGATCTTTAGAGAGCCAAGGCATTGTCAAAAGGACGGAATATTAAAAAAAAAAAATGTCCAAAACTTCAAACGCCCGTATCTCCGTAAATAATGGAGATAGGGTAAAATAAGCCTTATTTTGGGATCATTCAAATTTTGAAAAAATTATATTTTTTTTTAATTTAAAATGTAGGCCTTTGCCATCGGTCAAAAATATCTTTAACATTGTCATCAGCCTCTGGGATAGTCCCTTGTATTGCTAAGGATCCTTAGAGAGCCACAGCATAGTCAAAAGGACGGAATATTAAAAAAAAAAAATGTCCAAAACTTCAAACGCCCGTATCTCCGTAAATAATGGAGATAGGGCGAAATAAGCCTTATTTTCAGATCATTTGAATTTTTACATAATTTTTTTTTTAATTTTAAAATTTAGGCCTTTGCCATCAGTCGGGAAATATTTTTTACTTTGTTATCAGCGTCTGGAATTGTCACTTGTATTGCTAGGGATTTCTAGAGAGCCACAGCCTTGCCAAAAAGAGGAAATATTATAAACAAAAATTTTTAAATTTTCAAACGCTTGTATCTTCGTAAATAATGGAGATAGGGCGAAATAAGCCTTATTTTGGGATCATTTAAATTCTTGAATAATTTTTTTTTTAATTCGAAATGTAGGCCTCTGCTATCAGTCAAAAAATATTTTTAACATTGTCATCAGCCTCTAGGATAGTCCCTCGTATTGCTAAGGATCTTTAGAGAGCCAAGGCATTGTCAAAAGGACGGAATATTAAAAAAAAAAAATGTCCAAAACTTTAAACGCCCGTATCTACGTAAATAATGGAGATAAAGCGAAATGAGCCTTATTTTGGGATCATTCAAATTCTTAAATAATTTTTTATTTTAATTCAAAATGTAGGCCTTTGCTATCAGTCAAAAAATATTTTTAACATTGTCATCAGCCTCTGGGATAGTCCCTCGTATTGCTAAGGATCTTTAGAGAGCCAAGGCATTGTCAAAAGGACGGAATATTAAGAAGAAAAAATGTACAAAACTTCAAACGCCCGTATCTCCGTAAATAATGGAGATAGGGCGAAATAAGCCTTATTTTCAGATCATTTGAATTTTTACATAATTTTTTTTTTAATTTTAAAATTTAGGCCTTTGCCATCAGTCGGAAAATATTTTTTACTTTGTAATCAGCGTCTGGGATTGTCACTTTTATTGCTAGGGATCTCTAGAGAGCCACAGCCTTGCCAAAAAGAGGGAATATTATAAACAAAACTTTGTAAAACTTTAAACGTCCGTATCTCCGTAAATAATAGAGATAGGGCAAAATAAGCCTTATTTTCGGATCATTTAAATTTTTAAATAATTTTTTTTTTTAATTCGAAATGTAGGCCTCTGCTATCAGTCAAAAAATATTTTTAACATTGTCATCAGCCTCTGGGATAGTCCCTCGTATTGCTAAGGATCTTTAGAGAGCCAAGGCATTGTCAAAAGGACGGAATATTAAAAAGAAAAAATGTACAAAACTTCGAACGCCCGTATCTCCGTAAATAATGGAGATAAAGCGAAATAAGACTTATTTTGAGACCATTTTAATTTTTGAATAATTTTTTTTTTTAATTTGAAATGTAGGCCTTTGCCATCGGTCAAATAATATTTTTTACTTTGTAATCAGCGTCTGGGATTGTCACTTTTATTGCTAGGGATCTCTAGAGAGCCACAGCCTTGCCAAAAAGAGGAAATATTATAAACAAAAATTTTTAAATTTTCAAACGCTTGTATCTTCGTAAATAATGGAGATAGGGCGAAATAAGCCTTATTTTGGGATCATTTAAATTCTTGAATAATTTTTTTTTTAATTCGAAATGTAGGCCTCTGCTATCAGTCAAAAAATATTTTTAACATTGTCATCAGCCTCTAGGATAGTCCCTCGTATTGCTAAGGATCTTTAGAGAGCCAAGGCATTGTCAAAAGGACGGAATATTAAAAAAAAAAAATGTCCAAAACTTTAAACGCCCGTATCTACGTAAATAATGGAGATAAAGCGAAATGAGCCTTATTTTGGGATCATTCAAATTCTTAAATAATTTTTTATTTTAATTCAAAATGTAGGCCTTTGCTATCAGTCAAAAAATATTTTTAACATTGTCATCAGCCTCTGGGATAGTCCCTCGTATTGCTAAGGATCTTTAGAGAGCCAAGGCATTGTCAAAAGGACGGAATATTAAAAAGAAAAAATGTACAAAACTTCAAACGCCCGTATCTCCGTAAATAATGGAGATAGGGCGAAATAAGCCTTATTTTCAGATCATTTGAATTTTTACATAATTTTTTTTTTAATTTTAAAATTTAGGCCTTTGCCATCAGTCGGAAAATATTTTTTACTTTGTAATCAGCGTCTGGAATTGTCACTTTTATTGCTAGGGATCTCTAGAGAGCCACAGCCTTGCCAAAAAGAGGGAATATTATAAACAAAACTTTGTAAAACTTTAAACGTCCGTATCTCCGTAAATAATAGAGATAGGGCAAAATAAGCCTTATTTTCGGATCATTTAAATTTTTAAATAATTTTTTTTTTTAATTCGAAATGTAGGCCTCTGCTATCAGTCAAAAAATATTTTTAACATTGTCATCAGCCTCTGGGATAGTCCCTCGTATTGCTAAGGATCTTTAGAGAGCCAAGGCATTGTCAAAAGGACGGAATATTAAAAAGAAAAAATGTACAAAACTTCGAACGCCCGTATCTCCGTAAATAATGGAGATAAAGCGAAATAAGACTTATTTTGAGACCATTTTAATTTTTGAATAATTTTTTTTTTTAATTTGAAATGTAGGCCTTTGCCATCGGTCAAATAATATTTTTTACTTCGTAATCAGCGTCTGGGATTGTCACTTTTATTGCTAGGGATCTCTAGAGAGCCACAGCCTTGCCAAAAAGAGGAAATATTATAAACAAAAATTTTTAAATTTTCAAACGCTTGTATCTTCGTAAATAATGGAGATAGGGCGAAATAAGCCTTATTTTGGGATCATTTAAATTCTTGAATAATTTTTTTTTTAATTCGAAATGTAGGCCTCTGCTATCAGTCAAAAAATATTTTTAACATTGTCATCAGCCTCTAGGATAGTCCCTCGTATTGCTAAGGATCTTTAGAGAGCCAAGGCATTGTCAAAAGGACGGAATATTAAAAAAAAAAATGTACAAAACTTCAAACGCCCGTATCTCCGTAAATAATGGAGATAGGGCGAAATAAGCCTTATTTCCAGATCATTTGAATTTTTACATAATTTTTTTTTTAATTTTAAAATTTAGGCCTTTGCCATCAGTCGGAAAATATTTTTTACTTTGTAATCAGCGTCTGGGATTGTCACTTTTATTGCTAGGGATCTCTAGAGAGCCACAGCCTTGCCAAAAAGAGGGAATATTATAAACAAAAATTTGTAAAACTTTAAACGTCCGTATCTCCGTAAATGATAGAGATAGGGCAAAATAAGCCTTATTTTCGGATCATTTAAATTTTTAAATAATTTTTTTTTTAATTCGAAATGTAGGCCTCTGCTATCAGTCAAAAAATATTTTTAACATTGTCATCAGCCTCTGGGATAGTCCCTCGTATTGCTAAGGATCTTTAGAGAGCCAAGGCATTGTCAAAAGGACGGAATATTAAAAAGAAAAAATGTACAAAACTTCAAACGCCCGTATCTCCGTAAATAATGGAGATAAAGCGAAATAAGCCTTATTTTGGGACCATTTTAATTTTTGAATAATTTTTTTTTTTAATTTGAAACGTAGGCCTTTGCCATCGGTCAAAAAATATTTTTAACTTTGTAATCAGCGTCTAGGATAGTCCCTCGTATTGCTAAGGATCTTTAGAGAGCCAAGGCATTGTCGAAAGGACGGAATATTATAAAAAAAAAATGTCCAAAACTTCAAACGCCCGTATCTCCGTAAATAATGGAGATGGGGCGAAATAAGCCTTATTTTGGGATCATTCAAATTTTAAAATAATATTTTTTTTTAATTTAAAATGTAGGCCTTTGCCATCGGTCAAAAATATCTTTAACATTGTCATCAGCCTCTGGGATAGTTTCTTGTATTGCTAGGGATCTCTAGAGAGCCACCGCATTGTCTAAAAGAGAAAATATTATAAACAAATAGTCTAAAACTTTTAACGCCCGTATCTTTGTAAATAATGGAGATAGGGCAAAATAAGCCTTATTTTCGGATCATATGAAGTTTCAAATAATTTTTATTTAATTTTGGAATGTAGGCCTTTGCGAACGGTCGAAAAACATTTTGAACTTTGTCATCAGCCTCTGGGATAGTCCCTTGTATTGCTAGGGATTTCTAGAGAGCCACAGCCTTGCCAAAAAGAGGAAATATTATAAACAAAAATTTTTAAATTTTCAAACGCTTGTATCTTCGTAAATAATGGAGATAGGGCGAAATAAGCCTTATTTTGGGATCATTTAAATTCTTGAATAATTTTTTATTTTAATTCAAAATGTAGGCCTTTGCTATCAGTCAAAAAATATTTTTAACATTGTCATCAGCCTCTGGGATAGTCCCTCGTATTGCTAAGGATCTTTAGAGAGCCAAGGCATTGTCAAAAGGACGGAATATTAAAAAGAAAAAATGTCCAAAACTTTAAACGCCCGTATCTCCGTAAATAATGGAGATAAAGCGAAATGAGCCTTATTTTGGGATCATTCAAATTCTTGAATAATTTTTTATTTTAATTCAAAATGTAGGCCTTTGCTATCAGTCAAAAAATATTTTTAACATCGTCATCAGCCTCTGGGATAGTCCCTCGTATTGCTAAGGATCTTTAGAGAGCCAAGGCATTGTCAAAAGGACGGAATATTAAAAAGAAAAAATGTACAAAACTTCAAACGCCCGTAATTCCGTAAATAATGGAGATAGGGTAAAATAAGCCTTATTTTCAGATTATTTGAATTTTTACATAATTTTTTTTTTAATTTTAAAATTCAGGCCTTTGCCATCAGTCGGAAAATATTTTTCACTTTGTAATCAGCGTCTGGGATTGTCCCTTGTATTGCTAGGGATCTCTAGATAGCTACAGCATTGCCAAAAAGAGAAAATATTATAAACAAAGATGTCCAAAACTTGAAACGCCCGTATCTCCGTAAATAATGGAGATAGGGCGAAATAAGCCTTATTTTCGGATCATTTGAATTTTTAAATAATTTTTTTTTTTTAATTCGAAATGTAGGCCTTTGCCATCGGTCAAATAATATTTTTTACTTTGTAATCAGCGTCTGGGATTGTCACTTTTATTGCTAGGGATCTCTAGATAGCTACAGCATTGCCAAAAAGAGAAAATATTATAAACAAAGATGTCCAAAACTTAAAACGCCCGTATCTCCGTAAATAATGGAGATAGGGCGAAATAAGCCTTATTTTGGGATCATTAAAATTTTTGAATAATTTTTTTTTTTAATTTAAAATGTAGGCCTTTGCCATCGGTTAAAAAACATATTTAACTTTGTAATCAGCCTCTGGGATAGTCCCTTGTATTGCTAGGGATCTCTAGAAAGCCACAGCCTTGCCGAAAAGGAAAAATATTATAAATAAAAATTTGTAAAACTTGAAACGCCCGTATCTCCGTAAATAATGAAGATGGGGCGAAATAAGCCTTATTTTGGGATCATTTAAATTTTTGAATAATATTTTTTTTTTTAATTTGAAATGTCGGCCTTTGCCATCAGTCAAAAAATATTTTTAACTTTGTAATCAGCCTCTGGGATAGTGCCTTGTATTGCTAGGGATCTCTAGAAAGCCACAGCCATGCCGAAAAGAGAGAAAATTATAAACAAAAATGTCCAAAACTTTAAACGCCCGTATCTCCGTAAATAATGGAGATAGGGCGAAATTAGCCTTATTTTAGGATCATTAAAATTTTTGAATAATTTTTTTTTTTAATTTAAAATGTAGGCCTTTGCCATTGGTCAAATAATATTTTTTACTTTGTAATCAGCGTCTGAAATAGTTCCTTGTATCAATAGGGATCTCTAGAGAGCCACAGCCTTGCCGAAAAGAGAGAAAATTATAAACAAAAATGTCCAAAACTTTAAATGCCCGTATTTCCATAAATAATGGAGATAGGGCAAAATAAGCCTTATTTTCGGATCATTTGAATTTTTAAATAATTTTTTTTTTTTAATTCGAAATGTAGGCCTTTGCCATCAGTCAAAAAATATTTTTAACTTTGTTATCAGCCTCTGGGATAGTGCCTTGTATTGCTAGGAATCTCTAGAGAGCTACAGCATTGCCAAAAAGAGGAAATATTATAAACAAAGATGTCCAAAACTTAAAACGCTCGTATCTCTGTAAATGATGGAGATAGGGCGAAATAAGCCTTATTTTCGGATTATTTAATTTTTTTTTTCAATTTTGAAATATAGGCCTTTGCCATCGGTCAAAAAACATTTTTAACTTTGTAATCAGCCTCTGTAATAGTCCCTTGTATTGCTAGGGATCTCTAGAGAGCCACAGCCTTGCCGAAAAGAGGGAATAATATAAATAAAGATGTCCAAAACTTTAAACGCCCGTATCTTCGTAAATAATGGAGATAGGGCGAAATAAGCCTTATTTTGGGATCATTAAAATTTTTGAATAATTTTTTTTTTTAATTTAAAATGTAGGCCTTTGCCATTGGTCAAATAATATTTTTTACTTTGTAATCAGCGTCTGGGATAGTCCCTTGTATTGCTAGGGATCTCTAGAAAGCCACAGCCATGCCGAAAAGAGAGAAAATTATAAACAAAAATGTCCAAAACTTTAAACGCCCGTATCTCTGTAAATGATGGAGATAGGGCGAAATAAGCCTTATTTTCGGATTATTTAATTTTTTTTTTCAATTTTGAAATATAGGCCTTTGCCATCGGTCAAAAAACATTTTTAACTTTGTAATTAGCCTCTGGGATAGTCCCTTGTATTGCTAGGGATCTTTAGAAAGCCACAGCCTTGCCGAAGAGAAAAAATATTATAAACAAAAATTTGTAAAACTTTAAACGCCCGTATCTCCGTAAATAATGGAGATAGGGCGAAATTAGCCTTATTTTAGGATCATTAAAATTTTGAAATAATTTTTTTTTCAAATTCGAAATGTAGGCCTTTGCCATCGGTTAAAAAACCTTTTTAACTTTGTAATCAGCCTCTGTAATAGTCCCTTGTATTGCTAGGGATCTTTAGAGAGCCACAGCCTTGCCGAAAAAAAAGAATATTATAAACAAAAATGTCTAAAACTTTAAACGCCCGTATCTCCGTAAATAATGGAGATAGGACGAAATAAGCCTTATATTGAAATCATTTGGATTTTTGAATAATTTTTTTTTTTAATTTAAAATGTAGGCCTTTGCCATTGGTCAAATAATATTTTTTACTTTGTAATCAGCGTCTGGGATAGTTCCTTGTCTCAATAGGGATCTCTAGAGAGCCACAGCCTTGCCGAAAAGAAAGAAAATTATAAACAAAAATGTCCAAAACTTTAAACGCCCGTATCTCCGTAAATAATGGAGATAGGGCGAAATAAGCTTTGTTTTAGGATCATTAAAATTTTAAAATAATTTTTTTTTTAAATTCGAAATGTAGGCCTTTGCCATCGGTTAAAAAACATTTTTAACTTTGTAATCAGCCTCTGGGATAGTCCCTTGTATTGCTAGGGATCTCTAGAGAGCTACAGCATTGCCAAAAAGAGGAAATATTATAAACAAAGATGTCCAAAACTTAAAACGCTCGTATCTCTGTAAATGATGGAGATAGGGCGAAATAAGCCTTATTTTCGGATTATTTAATTTTTTTTTTCAATTTTGAAATATAGGCCTTTGCCATCGGTCAAAACACATTTTTAACTTTGTAATCAGCCTCTGTAATAGTCCCTTGTATTGCTAGGGATCTTTGGAGAGCCACAGCCTTGCCGAAAAAAAAGAATATTATAAACAAAAATGTCTAAAACTTTAAACGCCCGTATCTCCGTAAATAATGGAGATAGGACGAAATAAGCCTTATATTGAAATCATTTGGATTTTTGAATAATTTTTTTTTTTAATTTAAAATGTAGGCCTTTGCCATTGGTCAAATAATATTTTTTACTTTGTAATCAGCGTCTGGGATAGTTCCTTGTCTCAATAGGGATCTCTAGAGAGCCACAGCCTTGCCGAAAAGAAAGAAAATTATAAACAAAAATGTCCAAAACTTTAAACGCCCGTATCTCCGTAAATAATAAAGATAGGGCGAAATAAGCCTTGTTTTAGGATCATTAAAATTTTAAAATAATTTTTTTTTTAAATTCGAAATGTAGGCCTTTGCCATCGGTTAAAAAACATTTTTAACTTTGTAATCAGCCTCTGGGATAGTCCCTTGTATTGCTAGGGATCTTTAGAGAGCCAAGGCATTGTCAAAAGGACGGAATATTAAAAAAAAAAAATGTCCAAAACTTCAAACGCCCGTATCTCCGTAAATAATGGAGATAGGGTAAAATAAGCCTTATTTTGGGATCATTTGGATTTTTGAATAATTTTTTTTTTTAATTTAAAATGTAGGCCTTTGCCATCAATCAAAAAATATTTTTAACTTTGTAATCAGCGTCTAGGATAGTCCCTTGTATTGCTAGGGATCTCTAGAGAGCCACAGCCTTGCCGAAAAAAAAGAATATCATAAACAAAAATGTCTAAAACTTTAAACGCCCGTATCTCCGTAAATAATGGAAATAGGACGAAATAAGCCTTATATTGGGATCATTTGGATTTTTGAATAATTTTTTTTTTTAATTTAAAATGTAGGCCTTTGCCATCAATCAAAAAATATTTTTAACTTTGTAATCAGCGTCTAGGATAGTCCCTTGTATTGCTAGGGATCTCTAGAGAGCCACAGCCTTGCCGAAAAAAAAGAATATCATAAACAAAAATGTCTAAAACTTTAAACGCCCGTATCTCCGTAAATAATGGAGATAGGGCGAAATAAGCCTTATTTTCGGATCATTTGAATTTTTAAATAATTTTTTTTTTTTAATTCGAAATGTAGGCCTTTGCCATCAATCAAAAAATATTTTTAACTTTGTAATCAGCGTCTAGGATAGTCCCTTGTATTGCTAGGGATCTCTAGAGAGCCACAGCCTTGCCGAAAAAAAAGAATATCATAAACAAAAATGTCTAAAACTTTAAACGCCCGTATCTCCGTAAATAATGAAGATAGGGCAAAATAAGCCTTATTTTGGGATCATTTAAATTTTTAAATAATTTTTTTTTTAATTTTAACATTTAGATCTTTGCCATCGGTCGAAAAATATTTTTTACTTTGTAATCGGCGTCTGGGATAGTCCCTTGTATTGCTAGGGATCTCTAGAGAGCTACAGCCTTCCTGAAAAGAGGGAATATTATAAACAAAAATTTGTAAAACTTTAAACGTCCGTATCTCCGTAAATAATGGAGATAGGGCAAAATAAGCCTTATTTCGGATCATTTAAATTTTTAAATAATTTTTTTTTTTTAATTCGAAATGTAGGCCTTTGCCAAAGGTCAAATAATATTTTTTACTTTGTAATCAGCGTCTGGGATAGTCCCTTGTATTGCTAGGGATCTCTAGAAAGCCACAGCCTTGCCGAAGAGAGAGAATATTATAAACAAAAATTTTTAAATTTTTAAACGCTTGTATCGTCGTAAATAATGGAGATAGGGCGAAATAAGCCTTATTTTGGGATCATTCAAATTCTTGAATAATTTTTTTTTTTAATTCGAAATGTAGGCCTTTGCTATCAGTAAAAATATTTTTAACATTGAAATCAGCCTCTGGGATAGTCCCTCGTATTGCTAAGGATCTTTAGAGAGCCAAGGCATTGTCAAAAGGACGGAATATTAAAAAAAAAAAATGTCCAAAACTTCAAACGCCCGTATCTCCGTAAATAATGGAGATAGGGTAAAATAAGCCTTATTTTTGGATCATTTAATTTTTTTTTTCAATTTTGAAATGTAGGCCTTTGCCATCGGTCAAAAAACATTTTTAACTTTGTAATCAGCCTCTGGGATAGTCCCTTGTATTGCTAGGGATCTCTAAAGAGCCACAGCCTTGCCGAAAAGAGGAAATATTATAAACAAAGATGTCCAAAACTTAAAACGCTCGTATCTCTGTAAATGATGGAGATAGGTTGAAATAAGCCTTATTTTCGGATCATTTAATTTTTTTTTTCAATTTTGAAATGTAGGCCTTTGCCATCGGTCAAAAAACATTTTTAACTTTGTAATCAGCCTCTGGGATAGTCCCTTGTATTGCTAGGGATCTCTAAAGAGCCACAGCCTTGCCGAAAAGAGGGAATATTATAAACAAAAATGTCCAAAACTTTAAACGCCCGTATCTTCGTAAATAATGGAGATAGGGCGAAATAAGCCTTGTTTTTGATCATTAAAATTTTGAAATAATTTTTTTTTTAAATTCGAAATGTAGGCCTTTGCCATCGGTTAAAAAACATTTTTAACTTTGTAATCAGCCTCTGGGATAGTCCCTTGTATTGCTAGGGATCTCTAGAAAGCCACAGCCTTGCCGAAGAGAGAGAATATTATAAACAAAAATTTTTAAATTTTCAAACGCTTGTATCTTCGTAAATAATGGAGATAGGGCGAAATAAGCCTTATTTTGGGATCATTCAAATTCTTGAATAATTTTTTTTTTTAATTCGAAATGTAGGCCTTTGCTATCAGTCAAAAAATATTTTTAACTTTGTAATCAGCGTCTAGGATAGTCCCTTGTATTGCTAGGGATCTCTAGAGAGCCACAGCCTTGCCGTAAAAAAAGAATATCATAAACAAAAATGTCTAAAACTTTAAACGCCCGTATCTCCGTAAATAATGGAGATAGGGCGAAATAAGCCTTATTTTGGGATCATTTAAATTTTTAAATAATTTTTTTTTTTAATTTTAACATTTAGATCTTTGCCATCGGTCGAAAAATATTTTTTACTTTGTAATCGGCGTCTGGGATAGTCCCTTGTATTGCTAGGGATCTCTAAAGAGCCACAGCCTTGCCGAAAAGAGGGAATATTATAAACAAAAATTTTCAAATTTTCAAACGCTTGTATCTTCGTAAATAATGGAGATAGGGCGAAATAAGCCTTATTTTGGGATCATTCAAATTCTTGAATAATTTTTTTTTTTAATTCGAAATGTAGGCCTTTGCCATCGGTTAAAAAACATTTTTAACTTTGTAATCAGCCTCTGGGATAGTCCCTTGTATTGCTAGGGATCTCTAGAAAGCCACAGCCTTGCCGAAGAGAGAGAATATTATAAACAAAAATTTTTAAATTTTCAAACGCTTGTATCTTCGTAAATAATGGAGATAGGGCGAAATAAGCCTTATTTTGGGATCATTCAAATTCTTGAATAATTTTTTTTTTTAATTCGAAATGTAGGCCTTTGCTATCAGTCAAAAAATATTTTTAACATTGTCATCAGCCTCTGGGATAGTCCCTCGTATTGCTAAGGATCTTTAGAGAGCCAAGGCATTGTCAAAAGGACGGAATATTAAAAAAAAAAAATGCTTAAAACTTCAAACGCCCGTATCTCCGTAAATAATGGGGATGGAGCGAAATAAGCCTTATTTTGGGATCATTTAAATTTTTGAATAATTTTTTTTTTTAATTTTAAATGTAGGCCTTTGCCATCGGTCAAAAAATATTTTTAACTTTGTAATCAGCCTCTGGGATAGTCCCTTGTATTGCTAGGGATCTCTAGAAAGCCACAGCCTTGCCGAAAAGAGAGAATATTATAAAAAAAATTTGTAAAACTTTAAACGCCCGTATCACCGTAAATAATGGAGATAGGGCGAAATTAGCCTTATTTTAGGATCATTAAAATTTTGAAATAATTTTTTTTTTTAATTTGAAATGTAGGCCTTTGCCATCGGTCAAAAAATATTTTTAACTTTGTAATCAGCGTCTAGGATAGTCCCTTGTATTGCTAGGAATTTCTAGAGAGCCACAGCCTTGCCGTAAAAAAAGAATATCATAAACAAAAATGTCTAAAACTTTAAACGCCCGTATCTCCGTAAATAATGGATATAGGGCGAAATAAGCCTTATTTTGGGATCATTTAAATTTTTGGATAATTTTTTTTTTTAATTTAAAATGTAGGCCTTTGCCATTGGTCAAATAATATTTTTTACTTTGTAATCAGCGTCTGGGATAGTTCCTTGTATCAATAGGGATCTCTAGAGAGCCACAGCCTTGCCGAAAAGAGGGAATATTATAAACAAAAATGTCCAAAACTTTAAACGCCCGTATCTCCGTAAATAATGGAGATAGGGCGAAATAAGCCTTGTTTTAGGATCATTAAAATTTTGAAATAATTTTTTTTTTTAATTCGAAATGTAGGCCTTTGCCATCGGTTAAAAAACATTTTTAACTTTGTAATGAGCCTCTGGGATAGTCCCTTGTATTGCTAGGGATCTCTAGAAAGCCACAGCCTTGCCGAAAATAAAAAATATTATAAACAAAAATTTGTAAAACTTTAAACACCCGTATCTCCGTAAATAATGGAGATAGGGCGAAATAAGCCTTGTTTTAGGATCATTAAAATTTTGAAATAATTTTTTTTTTAAATTCGAAATGTAGGCCTTTGCCATCGGTTAAAAAACATTTTTAACTTTGTAATCAGCCTCTGGGATAGTCCCTTGTATTGCTAGGGATCTCTAGAAAGCCACAGCCTTGCCGAAGAGAGAGAATATTATAAACAAAAATTTTTAAATTTTCAAACGCTTGTATCTTCGTAAATATTGAAGATAGGGCGGAATAAGCCTTATTTTGGGATCATTCAAATCCTTGAATAACTTTTTTTTATAATTCGAAATGTAGGCCTTTGCTATCAGTCAAAAAATATTTTTAACATTGTCATCAGCCTCTGGGATAGTCCCTCGTATTGCTAAGGATCTTTAGAGAGCCAAGGCATTGTCAAAAGGACGGAATATTAAAAAAAAAAAATGTCCAAAACTTCAAACGCCCGTATCTCCGTAAATAATGGAGATGGGGCGAAATAAGCCTTATTTTGGGATCATTTAAATTTTTGAATAATTTTTTTTTTCAATTTGAAATGTAGGCCTTTGCCATCGGTCAAAAAATATTTTTAACTTTGTAATCAGCCTCTGGGATAGTCCCTTGTATTGCTAGGGATCTCTAGAAAGCCACAGCCTTGCCGAAAAGAGAGAATATTATAAACAAAAATTTGTGAAACTTTAAACGCCCGTATCTCCGTAAATAATGAAGATGGGGCGAAATAAGCCTTATTTTGGGATCATTTAAATTTTTGAATAATTTTTTTTTTTAATTTGAAATGTAGGCCTTTGCCATCGGTCAAAAAATATTTTTAACTTTGTAATCAGCGTCTAGGATAGTCCCTTGTATTGCTAGGGATCTCTAGAGAGCCACAGCCTTGCCGTAAAAAAAGAATATCATAAACAAAAATGTCTAAAACTTTAAACGCCTGTATCTCCGTAAATAATGGAGATAGGGCGAAATAAGCCTTATTTTGGGATCATTTAAATTTTTGAATAATTTTTTTTTTTAATTTAAAATGTAGGCCTTTGCCATTGGTCAAATAATATTTTTTACTTTGTAATCAGCGTCTGGGATAGTTCCTTGTATCAATAGGGATCTCTAGAGAGCCACAGCCTTGCCGAAAAGAGAGAAAATTATAAACAAAAATGTCCAAAACTTTAAACGCCCGTATCTCCGTAAATAATGGAGATAGGGCGAAATAAGCCTTATTTTCGGATCATTTGGATTTTTAAATAATTTTTTTTTTTAATTCGAAATGTAGGCCTTTGCCATCAGTCAAAAAATATTTTTAACTTTGTAATCAGCCTCTGGGATAGTGCCTTGTATTGCTAGGGATCTCTAGAGAGCTACAGCATTGTCAAAAGGACGGAATATTAAAAAAAAAAAAATGTCTAAAACTTCTAACGCCCGTATCTCCGTAAATAATGGAGATAGAGCGAAATAAGCCTTATTTTGGGATCATTCAAATTCTTGAATAATTTTTTTTTTAATTTTAACATTTAGATCTTTGCCATCGGTCGAAAAATATTTTTTACCTTGTAATCGGCGTCTGGGATAGTCCCTTGTATTGCTAGGGATCTCTAGAAAGCCACAGCCTTGCCGAAAAGAGGGAATATTATAAACAAAAATGTCCAAAACTTTAAACGCTCGTATCTCCGTAAATAATGGAGATAGGACGAAATAAGCCTTATATTGGGATCATTCAAATTTTTGAATAATTTTTTTTTTTAATTTGAAATGTAGGCCTTTGCCATCGGTCAAAAAATATTTTTAACTTTGTAATCAGCGTCTAGGATAGTCCCTTGTATTGCTAGGGATCTCTAGAGAGCCACAGCCTTGCCGTAAAAAAAGAATATCATAAACAAAAATGTCTAAAACTTTAAACGCCCGTATCTCCGTAAATAATGGAGATAGGGCGAAATAAGCCTTATTTTGGGATCATTTAAATTTTTAAATAATTTTTTTTATTTTAATTCGAAATGTAGGCCTTTGCAATTGGTCAAAAAATAATTCTACTTTGTAATCAGCCTCTGGGATAGTCCCTTGTATTGCTAGGGATCTCTTGAGAGCCACAGTATTGTTAAAAGGACGAAATATTACAACAAAAATGTCCAAATTTTCAAATGCCTGTATCTCCGTAAATAATGGAGATATCTCGAATTTAGCCATAATTTTAGATCATCAACATTTATTAAAATTTATTTTTGTAACTTACTTAATCCATGTACTAGACAGCATTAAAAAAATATGATTCACTCATTTTACTTCTAGACAGTCTACTGTATTAATCTTAACGACTACAAAGCCATGCTTTTACTGCTACCTTAAAATTTTTGGCTATAGAAATTGTCGAAACTTAAAACGCCTGTATCACTGTAAATAATGGAGATATCGTGAAATTAGCCATAATTTGAGATCATCAAAATTTATAAGAACTTTTTTTTGTAATTGAATTAAACTATGCACTAGCCAGCATTAAAAGAAATATATACTCTTCTAATATTACTCTTAGACAGTCTACTGTATCAATCGAAACGACTACAAAGCCATACTAATACTGCAAACTGAAAATTTTCGAGTATAGAAATTGTCGAAACTTAAAACGCACGTATCTTCGTACATAATGAAGATATCGCAAAATTAACCATAATTTGAGATCATTTACTTTTATAAAATTTTATTTTTGTAATTTACTTAATCTATGTACTAGCTAGCATTAAAAAAATATATAATCCACTTATATTTCTTCTAGACAGTCTACTGTATTAATCTAAGCGACTACAAAGCCATTCTATTACTGCTAACTTAAAATTTTTGGCTCAAGAATCCTCCGAACCTTAAAACGCCCGTATCTCCGTAAATAACGGAGATATTGCGAAACTAGCCATAATATCGCCAAATTAGCCATAATTTGAGATCATTAAAATTAAAAAAAAATTTTCTTTGTATTTAACTCAATCTATGCATTAGCTAGCATGAAAAAAACATATATAATTAACTGATATTACTTTCAGAGAGTCTACTGTATCAATCTAAAGGACTACAAAGCCATATTATTTTTGCCCAGTTAAAATTTTTATTTAAGAAATAGCTGAAACTTAAAACTCTCGTATCTCCGTATATAATGGTGATATCGCATTATTAGCTGTATATTCAGATCATTAGAATTTAAGAACCTCTTTTCTGTAGGTTAATTAAACTATGCTCTAGCTAGCATTAGAAAAAATTTCAAACAGAAAATATTACTTTAAGACAGTCTTCTATATTATTTTCAACGACTACAAATCCATAGTATTACGGCATTTTTAAAATTTTCGGCTATAGAAATATCCAAAATTTTTAACACCTGTATCTCCGTAAATAATTGTTATTTGAGACTAATAAAGTTGAATAAGTTTTTTTATCTTAATAATAATGAGCTTAAAAAAATCGTTTGTTATTCTATATAATCTGGCCTCTAGTCATTTTTTGTAAAACCCATGGCAATCTGGATAATATCTATTAGACAGTTTACTGTGTAAATTCTATTGACTACACAGCTATTACCTCACTTACAATTTGAAATTCTAGGTCAGATTAACAGATTATTCTTTTAGTGCTGTTATGTAGCTTACATTTGACAAAAAAATCTTTTTATAAGTACACAAAATATTTGTTTTATAGCCTTATTCAAACTTTCATCTTACACTATTTATGCGTATTCAGTATTATCAGTTTAAATAAGTCGAACTTCATGTTATTGTTATTTATCATTTATTCATAATTATTTTTACCACTCTCTGAATTATTTTATCAATGTAGACTTGGTCTTTTGTAAGTATCACTAAATACTGCATGACTTTGCGATCGAGGAGAAAAGATCACTATGTACTCAAGTTCATTGTCTGCGCATAGCATGACAGTTACAAGTTTAAATAATTTTTGGATTTTATCTGTTCTTACGCGTTTT
This sequence comes from Copidosoma floridanum, assembly GCF_036245765.1. Taxonomy (NCBI): domain Eukaryota; kingdom Metazoa; phylum Arthropoda; class Insecta; order Hymenoptera; family Encyrtidae; genus Copidosoma; species Copidosoma floridanum. The sequence goes on from NW_028321891.1 coordinate 1,388,233, forward strand.
AGTGAATTAAATAGAAAGAAAAAAATGATGTTGCATAAGTAATGTTTTTACGCTCTGCTGCTGTAAGATGTCTTTTTTTCCTACTGTCTAGTACGATAATACCTGTAGACAAGTACCTGTTTTGCCTTGTATTACCAATAACCGCAAATGCTTCTGTTCTCGGTTTTCGGAATTACGCATAAAAACTTTTCGTACCTATGATTAATCAGTTACCCAACTAAATCACCTACGTCAATAAGTGATACTTTTAGCGAGACATTTAACTGGCGATGAAACTAAATTGTATTTGGGCATCGAAGAAGAAAATAATAAATAAAAAAAATTCTCTTTGTCCTCTTCTCTGCAGCAAGTGATAGTCTCCTCGCCCGGTTCACCTAGCAGCGAGGACTCGAACAGCTACCAGGAGTCAGTTAAGCCGAGCCGCAGCCCAGTCGCGTCCACGACGCCACCGACCATCATCACAACAACCAGCGGAAGCCCGTCAGCCCCAGTGACGACGATGGCCCCGCCCATCAAGCCCCTACTCCACTCGACCAACCCTTTCCTCAGTTCGATGAGCAACGGCAACGGAACTAGCGGCGGAGGTGGTAGCGGCATCAGCGGCCTCATCAACTTCTTCGGCAACGGCTCGGCCGCGACGGGTGCGGGAATGAACAGTAACAACGAGCAGGTCACACCAGCCAGCAGCGTCGACACGGAGGAGGATGGCACCGGCGTCAACCACGCCGACGAGGAAGCCGAGAACGAGGTCGAAGCCGACGCCGAGGCCAGTGACGACGATCGCCTCAACGTAGGTGGCAAAAAGCCAGCAGCGAAGCCACCCCCTCCGCCCCTATGAGAGGACGAGTCGGGGGTCGCGAGAAGCAGGCGCCCCGACTACCGCTACATGAACGGCGGCCTCTAAGCGTCATAGTTTCTGTAACTATTGTTGAGGCACGCCATATAAAAAAATACGTACATTTGTCATCCATACGATGCATTGAAAAATACAGATTTTCGCACCTGTGCAACGGACGCGCGCGCGATGTTACACCAGACCACAGGAGCTCGCTACGTACTCTTCTCTGTTGTTTCGTACGCTTGTATACCACGGGGTACGTTCCATTTTTGGGATCCCTCCCTTCCACCCCCCGCTATTTATCCGCAGTATAGCATAATATCGTGTACAGAGAACCAGCACCTATATCGTCGTCGTCGCCTGTCCGATGTCACACGGCTGGTCCGAGAATCGCCGATCGAACGTATAACCGGGAAGAGCTAAGAACCTCTGTCTATGCACAGAATAATATAATTATGTATACTTACGTGTGTCCGTATACTTCACGCCGTGTGTATTATATACAAAAAAAAAAAAAAAAGAAGTGTGTGCGCACTAGGAGGTAATAAAAAATACATGATAAGTACATACGTAATATTGCGAAAGGATGAATATAGGCGCGTGTGTTTGCGGGATGCGAAACGAGTTGCGCGCGCGGAATGTGTAGGTATTATTATTTTTGGTTTGTTGATAAAAAAGTAAAATCGTTAAGGCTTCGGTGTTTCGCGAGATGTATAAATATTGCTGAGAAGAACGTGCGTCAGATCACGAATGTGGATCCATACTCAAACATTTAATGAGGTAACGCCCTCTGATATTGACGAATGAATCGCTATAACCGTGGGCTTAAATTCGCAAGACTGGGGTCATACTAATAAACATTTATCATATACCTATACCTATAATATACACATACACCGTAAAGCGTAATGGGAATCGGCCGAGAATATAATATTAAATATATTATATGTATGTAATAAAGTTTGATACGTCAATGTGCAAACAGTACGATATATAATACATGTGCAATAAATTAGCCTGAAGTTGAACTTCAGTTTTGAAAAACGCCTATATACATATATGATACGTATCGTTATGTATGCATGACTGTGCAACGGTGAGGTAAAATTCTGCGAGTTCATAATACACGTATGCTTCGGAATTTGGGAAATATTACTACTGCTGAATATTATCTACTAGAAGATCACACGATATCGGGATAATGCGCGAATACACGTACATACGTTTACTGCAAATAATACATGGAAATAAAACGTGGGACACGATGTATACATATTATACACTTAAATTAGAATTCAAACTGTCGAAAAGTTTTGACAAATTTGCAAGATAATATAAATTATTTATAAATGATTTTTCTCGTCAAATCGAATCATGCAAACAAATATGGAATTTTCCCAAGCGTTTTGACAGTCGAATATAGCCGATTGGTGAATGTACATATACGTGTCCTGCTCACAAAAAACTCAAGTTTTACATATAGTCTTTTGTTAAAGGAGAAACAAAACATAAAAGTCTGATTACTGTGAGTTAAACCAAAAATTAAATAAACTGAGACGAAAAACGTATTATAAAGGATGACACGTATACATTATGTAATATACATATGCACACATTTCCAAAAGAAACAGGTAATTGTCAAGTTTTTATACCAAATCCTATAGGGCAGAATTTTTATCGGACTTATTATCTTTATCTCTTTTTACTGCAGAAAACCAAATACACAAGTATATGTAATGAAGAGAAAGAGAAAACAAACGATAAAATCGCAGCTACAAAAAAAGTCGCATCACGTTATATGGATAACAAAAATCAATACGCATAAAAATTTATGTATCTATATACATATAATATACATAAGTATAATCGTAGAATAGCCACACGATATAAATGTGCTTTTGATAAAGACTATTACATTGTAGTGTGTAAGCCAAAAAGCAGATCGTAAACATGAAAAAAAAAACTGGAGCTAAAAAAGTTGTATTGAAAAAGTAAAATCAGATAAGTACAGATAGCTTCAACCGAAACTGACGAAAAGTACAATTTGAATACACTTTTTTTTCGATGTAAGTAACTTATGGTACTACGACTTAGAAATTCTATTCAAAGTTGCCATTGTCTGACCAAAAAAAAAAAAAAAAAAAAAAAATGAAGCATGAGAAACGCATACGTATATAGAAAAGAAAAAACAAAAACGTATGCACATACTAAAGGAATAAAGCAACAACGAGGTAAATAAATAATATAAAAAAATCGAGCGATCAATGGGACACGTGCCCCACTGCGTCGTTTGAATGGACTCACAAGTTGACAATAGAAGCGACAGAATTTTTGAAAAACTGTAAAAACGAGGTGATTGCCTGGAACGATAGTGACTTTCGTTGCCACAAGTACGAGCAAGTTTGAATTGCAAAAAAATGAATAATTAAGTGTAAAACACAAAAAAAATAAGGACAAAATGAAAAAAATAAATCCACCGAATATACAGTATTATTAGTGCACACGCCTAACATGCAAAGGAACGCTTAGTAGCAATCATTGTCTGTTACACAAGTGTTGATAAAAATAGTAAAAATGTTAATATCGTTGAAATAAGAAATTGACGTGTTTAAATGAAATTCATATAAATAATTCCATTTTTTTTTTTCATTGACCACATTCAAATATAGAAATACACAGCTGTCTAGTCATGCATCGGAAAGTAAAGTTTTGTCTTTCTCTATCGTCCTTTCAATAAATTTTTTTCCTGCTCGCAAGTAGTCCCAATATGTGTGCGTAGTAATAAAAATAAAAATAAAATAAAATGAAATAAAAAAATAATAAACTTACAACACATGACTGACAGATGCTCTAAGTTAATTTGATGAGAAAAAGACTTGACTAATTTTTCAAATACTTCTTCGTATCGGAGGAAAGTGATATCCTTTTATATTTTAACTTTTTACATCTCATATTGACTACAAGCATGTTTCAAGTGGCACTACGAGTGCTGGAGTCATACACTAAATTTTCCTGCAAAAAAGCGTCCTAACTCATGATAAAAATATTTTTACTTGCTGTGACTAGATTCTTTTGAAGCATAGTACAGTATAGGTATTTTAAATAAGACATATATTATGTATTTGTCCAAAAAAGTACTTCATAAGCTGGATCTAAAAAATTCGTATGATGCAATATGTTTTTGATAGATCAGCAGCTGGACGAACAGCCGATATATTGATTAGTGACACACCAAGTACAATACGCTGTAATGTAGGTATTGTTGTACCCTATCTGAATTACAAACAATATGGGCCACTACTCTAGACAAATTGTTAAATTTCTAATGAAAGACGAATTTCAGTGACTTGAAATTGTGTTTTTTCTACAATAAACTCATGTACCTATCTTGTTTAAAATACCAATTCCGGACAATATGAAAAATAAAATTACTTCTTCCATATCGAGTTTAGGACTCCGGTACTAGCAATGCTACTTGAAATACGTTTGCAGTTAATATAAATTTCAAACAATTTTTGAATCTAATTCAAACGACTCCAATTGTTCAAACATCATATTCATTAATTAAACATTAAACACAATACAATCATTAATTCATCAAACACAGGGTTCTTATAGAATTCTTAAAACCTTCATTAGAACATCGTATAGACATCTTAAAGTCTCTACATTTGTCGAGACATTTGTCTTCAGAAGATATTAAGAATTCTATGGTTAATGAGACATTGATGAAGTTTTATCAACATCTTTATTTTAAGCTCACAAATTTTGTGTGTAAAAAAGTTGTTGCAGTGACATTAAAAGTGTGCGCATCGATCAAAGATTAATGAAGTTTTTTCTAATATAAAAAATGAAACAAATTTAAATCCTCGACACTATCTTACTAAAAGTAATTGAGTCATGTGGTGCCAATCGCGTTGACTTTTCAAGCACAAATCTCATGTTTACATATAATGTCATCGTTCCATTGAACTAAAGCAAATTCTTTGTTTCCCGTTTTTAATACTCATCCAAAATCGCGTAATATTAAGTACTGGAACTAATCGATATTATCACTAACATTTTGTACTTGTTTCTGATCTTAGACATTAAGTTTGATGGTCACATTAAATTATATAATTCTTGAGCGATATTGTTTTGTTACTGTATTTCGGTACACTAAAATGTCGGACTAATGTAGATCAGTTCCTTAATTTAGTATAGCAAAAAATAAATGAATCATTCATATGAACAATCACATACCAGTTCTATTAAGAATTAAACATGCCAAGTACTGATTATATAAGGTGCTGAAAGATGTATAAATGTTATTGACGTAATCTAATAAAGCTCATAATTGTCAGTACCCATAATTTCAAGTGACGGTCATTAAAAGAAAAAAAAAATAAGTAAAATAGTGAAATAATAAATAATTAATACACAAAAGCAAAAAATGTTCATTTTTTACAGGAAATTTAAGAAAAAGTTAAAATGAATAAATGATACTGTATAAAGCACACTGCCACATTTTGTTAATCGATTATTGTCACACGTGTATTTATTGTGTGTATATTTAATTCATGAAAACTGAAAGACCGAACGCGTTATTATATGACAAAGTAAGTGACAAGATAAATCGTTTCGGAGTCCCTCGAAAGATAAATACAATATATACTTGGACAATACAGATGATTATTTGAAAGATAAATGCAAAAATACGAAAGGTACATTTACTACTGCATTTATCAAGTTCAATAATCGAAAAAGATTTTGATCGTCTTTAAAAGCAATCTCATTTGCTTTAAACCCCATGTATGAAATAATAAAGATGTGTATATTATTAGGAGATTTAACGACTTTCGAGTGGCTTCACAGTAGTGTACTGCATACGATTTCGGCACAGCACGTATACATAAATTAATCGCGAATTTTTTGCTAGTTTTATGGAATTTAGTCATACATGTACAACTAGCAATCGGTTTTTACAATGAAGTCTTCTGAGCGCACATTTTCGATACTAATTATTAATGATTTTTTCCAACAATTACCTATTTCTCTTCCGTTAAAATTAAGTCAAACCTTACATTTTATTCAATAATCAAATTACGCAAGTACGAAAAAGCTATAAAAGTAAACAAAACTTTAAACACCAAAATAATAAACACGAACTTTTTAAGATTTTTACACTTGTCCAGAAAATTATAACAATATACTCAATTATTTTACAGGATTCTTCAAAATATTTTCAAGCTGAATCTTTTTTTTTAATTTTCCAAGTACATCAATAAATTTTTTTTTTGAGAAATTATTAAAATATGTCAATGTGGTAAGAGAAACAATATTGGGTTCTGGCCTATGAATGCGTTAGTTGTGAAATTTTGATCCATACACATGAGCTGTTAGATTAGTCAAGTGAGAACTGAATGTTGGAAACAAGTATTGTAACTCTTTTTCAAAGTTCGAAGCTTTTTACAAGATTATTAAGTATTGTGCTTTTTACTAGAAATAAACACTTATTAGTTTTTCTTGTCAATTTTTGATCATAATAAATAAGTTCGATTTTTCGTCTTCCTTAACAAAAAGAATTAATACATTGAGTTCGCGTTCTCTACTTACTCGAGTAAACTCGATGGACCACAGTTTAAAGCACACAGATAATAAGATTTTTAAATAATAATTTTTAAGTAGGCAAGATCATCTTGTTTAAAAGATTTTTCTAAAATTACTTTTGAAGGCACGAACAATTCGATTGTCATTCGCGTATTTGCTCATAAAATTTCGGCAACTTTTTATTACCTTCGACAGAAACAGAAAACGATAAAAAGTTCGACTTTAACAATGAAAGCAGCCAAAAGTTGCATAATTTTTACTGAACCATTGTTCGATGAAAAAGAAAAAAAAAATAGTCGACTTTTGCGATAATAATTAAGAAGTAAGCGATTCTCCCGTCGAACTTTTCTCGATTTTCTTGATAAACTGCTCATATAACAATCTTAGTAAACAAATAAAATCTAATAAACGTATTACGAAAGAATGTTGAACATTGCGCTTTGACGAAAGATTTTTTATAAAGAGTAAATACGGCTAGAGGTTTTTTATCAAATCGCATTTTTCAGAGACACATGAAGCATTTAAAGCAATTTTTTAATAAGAATGATGATAAAAATGAATTTTTCGCGAGTCACCGTAAGTTTGCTCTTTGGGTCCAAGTGATAAACGGTGTTCGCTGAACATATTATTCAACCCGCATTAAAACAATATACATATATACATATATAAATATAAAATACCGTGTAAAAAGGTTGCTAAATTATTAGTTCTAAGTTTATTGATTAAAATAATGATCCGATAAGTGTGACATAGTAGCTGTCGGAAATCTGAAAACTCAATCAGGAGTAACTTTTTCATCGCATTCATCATCTTTCAATCCATCGTACGGTCTAACAATTTGATAATTTTTCTGCATCATCACTTCTAAGCTAATTAATCTAAGCTTCTAAACACAAATATATGGCATCTATTAAACTGATATTTTTTTAATTTAATAAAAAAAACCATGTCGATCTTGAATTAATACAAATCCAAAAGGTGAAACAAAAAGTTAAGATGACTGAAAGAATGTTGTCAGAGAATCTTAGAGCTGTTACAGCTGCGATAGAAGAGTATTGAGCTTGAGACAAAGAAAAAATGTAAATAAACGCGCTTGAGATTATGAAATTATCAAGCACTAAACGAGCATACTTTCTCGTCACCGTTTAAGTAATATAATATTGGTTACAAAAAAATAAATCATAAAATTAATACAAATTAGTTGAATAATTGAATATCATTCACAGGTAGCGTGGCTTTGTACGTGTCCCAATTGCTAGAAAAAAAGGTTAATATAAAGTATCTAAATATCTGCTTCCTTCTTATATACCGATGATAAAGGAATGATTGATGAAAAAAAAAAAAAAAAAAAAAAAAAAAAAAAAAAAAAAATAACATATCCCTACAAGTTTGTTGATTCCTCTGATGTGCATTACGAAAAAGTATAAGAAAATCGCACCTATATCGTGACACTATGCTTGTATTATATTTAATGATGAAAGTACATACATCATAAAAAACACATGGAAACACCGACACACATCATTCATTCTTCATCTTTACATTTTAAATGAACACGCAATCAGTATTTTTCCCTAGAAATTGTGTAGATAATGATAGTATAATCTACAAGATGTTTAATTGTCAAAAATTATATAAATTTTACTTGACGTTTATGCAAAAATATTGTTAAACTGTTTCGTTGTAAAAACCTTTTTAAAAAAATTACAACACACGTTAGCTCCAGAAGAAAAAAAATAACATTAATAATTTCGTTAGAAAATCTTCATAATTTATTAAGTAACGTAATTTTAAAAGAATTCTTTTTTTTCAATTATAGAATAAATTATAAAAGAACTGTCAAATGCGTGTAAGGGTCATTTCTTCTAAATTGTCGTACATATCATAAAGTCATATATTAATCGTAGCAAATGGATTTGCTGTTCGCAAGCCTGTCAAAGTACAGAAATTATATTTATATACATAAAAATCAATTCATAGCATAGAAATTTACATGACTAGAGCAAAAAAAAAAAAACGAATTGAAAGTGGTAATTATGTATGCGGAAGCAAAACAAGAACCGACTTTGGACCTTCACAACAATGTTAGTTTGTTACATAAATATTATCCACTGTGAACGTAATAAAAAAAACTTTAGAAATGTTTCTCTCGATTGTGGGTCAAGTTCACCGCTCATATTAGCATGGCCAAAAAATAGCTAAAAATAAAGTAAAAGCTATGAGTAGCTTTAATGAATTCAATCATCTAATTCCAAGAATTATTATTCAGTTTCAAGTAAACCTTGATGTTTACGATCTTATTTTCGCGAACTGTCCATAAAAATCTGCTGATTGAACTTATTTGTACATTTTAATTTTTTTTTTTTTTTTTTTTATAAATCAGTAAGGCTAGCCTACCGCGGATCCATTTTGTACAAAAGTACACAAGTTCTGTAATTATATCGCTAAACAGAATGTTGCTGCGTTATGATTTCATCACATATACATATCTGCATATTAACAATTGAAAAAAAGTAGGGTCAATTCGTCCTTGAAGAGCGATAAAAGTGTAAAACATTATGTATAGCTGTATGTACAATTACAACATACAGTTATATCGTTATATACATAATTTATATATATATCTCCATAACATCACCAAGGACGACCACATTGACATAATATCATAAGCCATTACTACACAATCCATCATCAAATCTCATAATCATGGCTGTATATCATTAATAAAAGCAGGGAGAGAAAGAAATAAAGTAAACCAAATAAAACAAATGCGCGAATATAAAATGCAAAAACTATGTTAATATTATTTATAAAATAATATTTATAATAAAATAAAAATAACAATGCAAATAACGAAGAGTGAGAAAATATCAAGAAAATAATGTACCAAGTATGAGTAGCCCCGTGCGTATAGCTTGTCGCGATATCTAAAATTATAAAGAAAAAATAATGATGCGAGAGAGGGTTTAGAACATGAACCAAAACAACGTATTCCCATAATCATAAGAGGAAAGAAAAAATAAGTAATAAAAACGATAATATCCAAAGGGAACATCGTGATTGACAGAAAACGATTGTAAAAAACTATGAACTACTTAGTTTAGATCTCATATGCGTTTATGATGGACATTTGGGCTTCTTTCGACTAGTCACATGATTTATCGTAGAAACGTTATTCGATTGTTAGGTGTGACGAATGCAAGGTAACATAAAGCAAACAACTACTTCTAAAAGTAAAAGCAAAGCTATTACGTGATTTGTGGCACTAGAATGCCACAATAAGCAGAAAACGAGATATTGATTACAGAGGTAAGAAAGGGGTGTACGAATCGCTCGAGAATTGAAAATTCTAGTACATATAAATATTTATAAATATGTGCGAAAAGTGAGTGTGCCATGATAAGTATAATTATGTATTGCTTGTTTGTGGGATATTGAATGATACAAAAGTGATGAAAATTAACATAGTTAAACTTAATTAAAGCAACAAAGAGGTAAAGAAAAAATAAGATACGATTATAAAAATCATAAAGGAAATTGAAATTATGATTATTACGAGCGCACCGATAGAAGCTGTGTATTGACAAACCCATTATTCTCCATCATCAGTATTTATTTCCTAGTTGTAGAATTTTCTTCCCTCCGTTTAGATACATGAAAAATAAAAACCATGATGCATATTATACATATACATATACATATTATACATATGTTACATTATACATTGTATATTATAATTATATAAACAAATGCGTGCATGAGTTACTGTAAGAAAAAAACATGTATAGGAGAGCGCGAGTCAACAGAAAAAAGAATATTCGCCTGATGCAAGGTTGATCACTATCATCATTATGTAATCGTTACTATTATCGTTAATAAATTGAAATAACATGTCGTAAGGACTCGAGGGTTAAAAGTGTATCGATATAATGATCGCTACATGTGAAGAAAGACATGAGCGTATGAAGTACACCTTGAAAAAAATGACGACCGACCGCAGGCCCACTGAAACAATGTAATTTGTAACGTTGATATAGCCGTTAAGCCCTTGCCCACGAACGTGTGTCATCATCATGTGGAATCAACAGGTTCACTAGTATGTCGTACCATTTTGTTTTAATTCAAAATTCCGAGGCAAACTGGTTTGTCGTGGAGCGAAGTCTCTCCCAGTACCTAATAAAGAAGTCGTTTCAACCTTTTTTAGTATCGATGGAAAACTGTTCCACTCTACTAAATTTAATTTTTCTTGGGGAAGTAATTTTAATTGTTACCTTGAAAAAGTTATTCGTTTATTTTAATTTTTTTTTCAAGCGAGCTTCAATAATGGTAGAAAATTTGTTTGAAGGGTGCACGGAAAAATTCAAAGCTGAGCGAAAAAAAAGATTAACAAAGAACAGAGAATAATTTATGTAGGGAGAAGACGTCAATTGCAACTCAAATACTATAGTTCAACCTAAAAATAAAAATACAGAGATATAAATGCATATACCATACGTAGATCGAAATGCTTCGTATTAATCGATTGTAAAGCTACAAGTATATAGTAAAAAAATATTGTAAGTCGAGGAAAAAGTATAGACGAAGAAAAAGGAGAGCAAGAAAATTATAAGCTCGTAGTATATATCGTTGTTTTGTTGATTGTTTATTAGATTTTATTGATAAAAATGAAAAAAAAAAAAAAAAAAAAAATCACAACAACTACAACCTTGACCACGTCTAGCGTATATCCCCACGTACATATATGTAGCAATCATTTGCGTGAAAATATCTTTTTTACGTCGATTCTCATACCGAGTACCTACATTGTATTATTGTGTATACTGTTACTGAAATGTTTAAAGATAAAAATGCACTTTGACGAATCGTTAATTATTCACGAATATAGTATAGTATATAATATGTAGAGTAGTTGTAATTCTTTGTAAATAAAGTTGTAGTTGTTAATCATTTATAACATTACTTGTTTCGACAGTTTCATTTATTTGAAGAAGCGAGCTGGTGGACATGGAATTGAACGTAGAGTGGAGTTTGGTTTTCACAATTATGGTAAATTACAACATTAAGCACGTGATAATTTTGTTTGAAAAGTTAGATGGCGTTATTTTATTTCAACGACAAAATAATTAAGATTTTTTAACGAGCGTTGCTCAAGTAACAAGGTGCTAATTATAAAGATCTTATACGAGCTAGAACCCGAGAAATTTTTTGGTTCTTAGAGATTTTGTAACTCGGATTCATGATTATTTCAAAAGTAGGTATTATAATATATTTTAATTGTACCTGTTCCGTAAAGCAGCCCGGAAGATATGTTAATAATGTGGTCGGATTGATGAATTTGAATTCAAACGTAACCGAGTATCTCAAATATTTTTAGGTGAATTGGAATTTTTGTAAAATCTAAAAAATTGACTGATAAATATTATGTACACGTAATATATAAAGAAAGAAAAAAATTAACTAAATGGTTGATATTGATGCTATTATATGATAAATATTTATTATAAATAAAACGATTAAAATAGTCGCAAACTCCAGTTTGATTGAATGTTGTTAATAGTAGTAGCCTTAATTGAAAAAAAAAAAAAAGATGAACAAATCGTAGACGAGTTTGCGAGGTAACGTTAGTCAATTTGAAAAGTCAAATTCACGTGGAGGAAACTGGCGAAAAATTAGCGGACGCGAGGTGTGAGCTCAAGTAAATTCTTAGTCGCCAAGTAACGTTGTGTGCACCATTAGCGCAAGACGTGGTCACGGTTCAGTGATAGGACTATTTTTCTAAGTTGCAAAGTATAAAAAAAATTAAAAAAAAAAAAATTAAATAATATTGCATAATTGATAACTTAATAAGGTTGCATTGTCGTTATTAGAGTATACATATATTAGTGTGTGATATATGTGTACGTACATGTGTGTACACGCATGTACGTATACGTATACGATTCTATTATGAATATTTTAAATGGAAAATGTAACTATAGGCAGAGCGTAAGGGAACGTTAGAGAGTAAGAGTTTAAAAAAAAAAACTTAATGAGCTGTTTATGCAGGTTAGCCACGAGCGGTCGGTCGGTCGGTCGGTATCAAACGAATCTTGAATCGTAAAAACGGCAATTCGAAATATACATATAAATATAAATATACATACACATATTCGTGATTATGTTCATCGATCGAAATATCGATACAGCGCGTTGGTAGATAATTATTATACACCCGGTGGGATCGATTTAAAGTAAATATAAAAGAGAGTAATAAAAAGAGAAAAGGCAAAGCAAATTTGTGGGCTTGTTTATTGTGTAACATGAATTTAACAATTGTATAATGCGAGCGAAGTTATTGATTGTAACGTTGCAGGAGAGAAAAATATCATAGTACATATACTTTGGTGACGAGAATGAGTCTGATGTGTATATTTTACGTTGTAGTCGATTAATTTTTGCGCGAGGCTTTAGAGGAGAAAATAAGTCGTATTGGTATGTGCGTATATGATTACTTTGCGATTCAAACGAGAAAACTTTTATTTCGCAAACAATGACATAATCAAGAAACGAAGATGCGTGATTGAGCGTCCGATTGTAGAGAAAAAGGAAAAAAAAGAGTGCAAGAGAGAGAGAGAGATAGATAAATTTATTGAATCGTTCTGTCAGTCACTTCACACCTATAATATATATTATACAATGTCGTATTATACTGCCATACAATATAAATACATGTCTATATGATAAGGAAACAGTATATGAGTAAAGAAAAACGTAAAATAAATATGTTATAAGCACGCGCCTCGGCGGTGATGACGTCATATCCTATTGCCTTGCTTCGTTTTTATTTATTCAAACCTCACCCTCTCCGAACTCCTTAGCGTCTTTTTCACCACCTCTTTTTCGTACCTATACCATAGGTACGTCCAATAATTTCCAATAATTTTTAAATCATATAGTTCCTTTGGCGCTTGTGTTTTTCTCAGAGTTTGCCCGATGACTCGTATGGTAATTTTCAATCGACAAGCATAAATAAAATTTGAGAATGTAAATTTACTTTGTGCGAGCCCGCTAACCATACTTACTAATCGGTTGGGAAAAAAGAAAAATAATTTTAAAAGTATGCGTCAAAGGACATACCATTTACACTGGTCAATGACTCATTTTGTCTCGTTCAAGGTCACATGTCGCCCGATGGCACGCACATGATAAAACGTCCGAAATTACGCCATTCTCTCTTCTTACACCTTTATTGCAGGAAAAAAAAAAAAAATTGTACAGGCTAACCTGTGATCTTCAACAACTACACATCCATACCGTTTGATTGATTTACCTTCACTTATCTTAGGTATGATTTCACTGGAAATCCAAATATAACCCATCTTGTTCACATTTTGAAACGTTTGCGCGATTCGGTGAAAAATTTTAATCGATATCAACAAAATAAGTATTTGATTGGGCGAAGCTACTTGAATAATTAGTAATGGATCCATCCAGAGATTTATTAAGAGCTTCATCAAAACTAGAATAATGTATTTTATAAAAAAAAGCAATTTCAACTCATTACTTTGATAAAACTGTATGGGCTAACAGTCTAACAGCTTACCGACGATTTGGCCAAATAAAAGAGTACAGTCTCCAATTCGCGAGAAAAATTTTAGCTATCACTTTCTAGCAGATCCTTCAAACAGAACTAGCTTACCTCTTCGTCAAATGAGCCCGGCTAACGTGTACCTTATTGAAGGAACAAAACCAGGGCGCCCATTTTCAAGCGGCGATCGGTAGGACACCTCGGACGAAAAGTTACTCGACCGGTTTGGTGTACGTACCTCGATATTCGGACCACTGGCGACCGCCTCCATCCTCTACCAATAAGTATCCCAGCATTTGCGTGATTGCAAGTTTCTTGACCTCAAAAGCTTTTATTACTCCAAATCACAATGGTGGCTTATGTACCATCAAGTTATTGCTTCATTCGCAATGCCTATTATCACCTTTCGTTCGTAAAATTAGTCGTACGGTACAGCGTATGGATCTATAAAAATTCTTTTTGAAATTAAGACAACGCGCCTTTCTTACAAAAAAAAAAGTGTACGATGCATACATTTATTCTCGGGGGAATTCCTCCTGATTCTCGGGAAGAACTGTAAACGTATTTTTTTTTCAGGTACAATATTTCAAACATCAGCATCTCAAGGATCTCAGCTCGTCACCAAGGATTCGAAAAATCAGTGGCTTACGTAAATACCTAACGATGCAATGCAAAAACTTTCCGTCTTCGTGGTGGGCCACGTGATAAAACTAGCTCGTAAATCGTAGCATTGTCTAATTCACTGGAGACACCCCACTCGGTGTTATGACATCTTTATTTCTTATCGTTTAAATGTATTACTTGACCAGTGAATTGACAGGTGAAAGATACACACATGCACATGTTTATCTCTTTCTATGTCGTATTTTCACATTACTCTATTTTTTTACTTTTTACAAAGTTTCGCAAGCTGCCTGAACCAGCACGTGCTACCCTTCTTTCAGTGGTCACGTAGAAATATGCTTTGATTAATATTAGGAAATTTTAAAAAGCTGTTACGAACGACTTATTAAAAACACTAAGACTCGATATAGCAAGTTTAAAAATACAAACACAAAGCATTAGATATTGATTCTTTCTGAAATCAAACAGTCTACTCATGTTGCGAAAACATCCTGCGTACACGAATCTCATTTATGGAACAGCTGTGGGTACATATAATTTCATACGGAAAACTCATTATAAAACGTTATGTAGAGTAAAAATAGGTGAAGTAAACAAAAACTCTTTGATTCTGAAACTTGTGAGTTTCAGTTGGGATGACACGCATCCAAGTACGTTTTTAGAGGTTGTCCGTAAAAGTCAGCGGGATCGTAAATTACGATAGGAGCCACAAAAAATGCGAGGAAAGATTGCCGGTTAAAGTCGGGATTGTAAAATTACGATCGAAGAGAAAAAAATGGCAGGAAAAGAAGACCAGCTTAAGACGTAATCGCTAATTTGAAACTTTTCTTTTTCCGAGCCATCACGTCATGCCGAGTCGTCCCGGAATTTATGTCTTTCCAGTCATCCTCATACACGTACACGCTGAAATGCAAATTTCTCGTTATTGCTCTTAGCAATTCATGTATAGCTGTACGATGGACCACGGACGCAACGAACCTTCACTTAAATTTTCATTTTAAACTAAACCCGCTTCGAAGCTCGAAAACCCACATCTCCCGCATTGAATTTTCATATTACAATATGTAATGTAACCTCCTCTGATTTATTGGATTTTCAATCCAGAGCCTTGAATCTTAATAGCCGAAAAAATCCAATAATCCCGTACATACGACAAGCTTTGCATCTATTACTTGTATGGGTACAATGTAAACTGCTTCGACGAGTCGTCTTTTTCGGAATCATTAATTTCAGCTCTTGGCCGAAAGCATATTGGTGCGCCGATGCTCCGCGGCTGCGGTTTAATGACCGGTGAAAGCACCTGCGGATCGCGCCAACCGAAAGACATTATATATTGTACTTACACACGCGTGCCCCGTCAAATTCAACGCGCCACATGTACATGTATATATTACACTTGGGCTCGGTGTTGCACAACACGACGGCTCGGGGGTACTTGCTTGCATTTCTGTTGCAGTCGCGTGCGAGAGATTGCGGTCAGGCGAAAGTGCCTGCACCGTGCATACATTTATGTGTAGGTATGTGGATAGAACGCGTGTACAGCGATATTATGGGAACGGGTGTCGGTAACGCGGGAATCTGTATACCACTGCTCGGAAGTTGTCATTGGAAAAACACAACTCACGCGAGCTCTATTATTCACACGCGGGAGGATTCGCTGTGCTTTCACTTGTTATTTTTTTGCTCATCCTTTGTCCATCGGGTGACGGCTTACGGGATGCACGTATGCAGCGCGGAGGACGTTGTTTAATATTCATGTATTCGGGCCCGTAACTTTTCTTTTCGGCACGGCTAGAACGAATCCCCCGGTTTATTTTTCGTTACGTAAAGAAACGGGGAAACAAAAAGCCACTTGTTTTCTATCATCGGAAAGTTTGTTTGCCGCCAGAAGAGCTCGGCGCTTGCGTCACCGATTTTTACGCTTATCAATCGGTGATTTCCCCACAAACGGGGGAAAAAAGGGAGCACCAACTGTGCGGTTTGGCTAGATATAGGTGCAGCATTTTGCAACAAAGTTGACCGGCCGTCTAGCTTTCACCCAGCTTATCAATCATTATTGTACCAACGGCCGATTTTCCGGCCGATTTTTTCGTCGCTGCCTCGCGAGGTGCTCGCGTAACATTTCGTGAAAATCTCTTCGAATCATACATGTGATTCGAAATCTTTAAATGCCCTCAACGATTTTTACACTTATTTTAATGGCGAGCCTTACCGATTGATGAGTGAAAAGCAAACAGTCTCGAAATCAATGAAAATGCCAACGGAATGGGAAAAAAAAATTACAGTTGCCAACCACTAGCGTTGATTTTTACTCTTCAATTTTCTCCCGTAATGATACACCCAAGAGTACGGAGTACGCCGGTGGCCTCGCCGACGCATCGGCGGGTATGACCTCGATTTCGCGGGTGCACCCATTGTTCTTTAAGGTTTTTTCAGTCGAGTGGAAAGCTCATACACGCGGGACATTTCCAGAAGAGACCGCAAAAATTTTTCGCCGCAACAACGAGGAAGGAAAAGAAAAAAAGAGAGTGAAAGAGAGAGAGAGATGTATGCATAGGTGGTCAGAGTCGCCCGGTGAAAGGAAAATAAGCGCGTGCAGCCAGGTGCACCGGCACTCTCAGTCAGTGAGTATTTTCCAAGCGGGTGTTTGGGCAAAGTTTCGCGGAGAAAGAGAAAAAGTGTACGGCCGAGCGCGGTGCACGAGCCCAAAGCAGCTACGGAACGAAATCCGAAAAGCCGGGGTTCAGGGTCAAGAGCAACAATGCGACGATCGCTGATTCTGCTCTCGATTTTGTTCTCCGTCGGCAGTATTCGGCTCAATGGCGGTAAATTTCGCAACAACCCACCGCGCGCGTGCCTCTCTATTACCAGAGCGCGAGATATCCTCGTGGCCGTGGGCTGCTTTCGAGTTTGTTGTATAGTGGTTTTTTGTTTGATGGTGTTGTTTTTTTTTCTCTCGCTCAACAAATTGTATATATATGTATTGTGCGATGACGTGCAAGTTATGTCAAATCGGCTCAGCCACGCACGAGTGAAGGATATCCACGTAAAAAGTTGCCGGAATTTCGACGAGGACGAAGGAGCCTTTAATCGCGTTATCACAGATTTTTCCATTTTTTTTTTTTGTTTCCCCTTCCACGTAGTTCGAGACAAGGGAATAATACACGACAACCCGGAAATAAACTTAAATATTTATCGGTTGTCGAGATGTTGAAAAATTGGGTTTAAAAAAAGCCGTCTTGTATTTTTCAGGGAGGTTACCCGAGAGGAGAAATCGTATGCTAATGATGCACCGGCGGTTGGGCAATCGTGACGATGTTGGCCAAAAAGTTTGCTTCGGTAAGCCACCACGCAGATGAGTACAGGTATACAGTTGTACGCCAAATAGTATAGTCGTGTAGTGTTTTTTGCAAAAATGACTTCTCTCTGCGGCCACTCATGAATAATAATCACCCAATGACCCACTGTTACCCCGACAATCGTTAAGAATGTGTGTAACTATCGAAAACCGTGTCAAAACACTCGGTGGCGTGTTTGTAGAACAGAATTAGGACCCGCACTCGGTGACGAGGTCAAGAGAACTCGGCAGTTCTTCGATGAAAAAAACAAACACCGGGATATCTCACTTTCTATCGCCCTGCTTCTAACCCACAGCTCAGTTTCTAATAACAATCTTTTTTTTTACACAAGCCTACGCTGTAACTTGCTTAAAGTCCATTTTTTGGCTTTCCCCTCCTAGCGATGACTAGCCGAAAAAAAGGACGCGTTATTTGTACAGTGGTAAAATCGTTCTCTGTCCCTGATAGATCTGCTGGGCTGCTTTCCCGAGCGTCAGCAGCCACTGGCCATAAAGCGGCCGCCCCAGCACCCGAGCGTCATAAACACTCGGTTCTTCCTGTACACGCGGGAACGGAGGAAAGAGCCTGAGGTGCTCGAGTACGGGGACGAGCTGCGCTCGATGACCCGGTCGCGCTTCAACGCCACGAGGAAGCTCAAAGTCATCATACACGGCTACAAGGGCAACGGCATCAACGAGGAGGCGGTCGTCGGCATCCAAGCCTTCCTCGACTTGGTGAGACAAAAAAAAAGCACCATTTGCTGTGTATCGAAAAATTTCAAGTGTCGGTGACGAGGACTTTTCAACCACAAAGTCGTTTGACGCCGCACTCGGAGAAAAAAATAATGAAAATTACCGTCCTAGAATGGTAATCTGGTATTACTTTTGGTAACCTGATTTTTGCCATTTTGGACCGTAATTTCTATTGTACAAACAGTAAAGAGTCTTTAGACGATGGAACAGCATCAGATTGCCATTTAAGTACCGAAATTTTTATGAGTTATTTCTCTCAGCGGAAGGTCCCATATTTTCCAAAAATTCGCAAGTCTCTCTCGGTAAATCGAAATGAGTTGAATTTTAGCTTCCCCCCCTAGACTCTAAGCAAATGACCCATTAAAAAAAATGACTCCCAAGATTGGGTTATCACCGTGCAATGCCCGCAGGAGGACGCCAACGTCGTGGTGGTCGACTGGGCAAAGGGCGCGGGCACGAGCTACGGCACAGCAGTGTCCAACACGGAGCTAGTGGGCCGTCAACTGGGCCTCGTTCTGCTGGACGCGGTGCGAATGGGCGTCGACCCGAGCGACGTGCACCTCGTCGGCTTCAGTTTGGGCGCCCACGTGGCCGGCTGTGCCTCCGAGATCCTCAAGAAGCACAACCTCCTGCTCGGCCGCATAACCGGCCTCGACCCGGCCTCCCCGTTCTTCCGGCACCACCTGTTCCGGGAAAAGGCCCGCAAGCTCGACCAGTCGGACGCCAGGCTCGTCGACGTCATTCACAGCGACGGCTCGGCCGACTTTACCGACGGCTTCGGCCTCCTCAAGCCCATCGGACACGTCGACTTCTTCCCGAACGGCGGCAGGCAGCAGCCTGGCTGCAACGACGTCAAAAACTCGGTCGTCGTCACGCACTTCAACGGTTTGGATTTCGCTCCGATTTTCTTTATTCCCCCAGCCAAGCTCGAAACGATAAAGAAAGACAAAGTTGATAAGCGACGTTGTCTCTGTCTCTCGCAGAGGACAGCCTGGACATCCACATAGCCTGCAGCCACGCGCGCTCCTGGTTCCTGTTCGTCGAGAGCTTGCAGAGCCAGTTGGGTGCTTGCAGGTTTCAGAGCTGGCCGTGCAAGCGCCGCTACGGAAGCTTCGCTGCTGGCTCGTGCTTCCCACCGGAGGACACGATAGCCGCTCCGGAGATGGGCTACGCGGCCGATCGCGGGGGACCGGCTGGGCAGTACTACCTGGCCACAAGGGCCGAGCCGCCCTTTTGCGGCTACCCCCTTCGAGTGTCCGTCAAGCTTGGAGATAGCGAGATCAAACCGAGGGGACTGGCGCGGATCAGGGCGGCCGGCGATGGCTGGACGGTCGACTTTAACGTCGTTTGCGAGTGAGTCCCTCGTTGTCGATACATTGGGCGTTCGAGAGGAGAAACGAAAAATAAAACAAAAAAGTCTCGTTGCGTCATTTTAGCCAGTCGGCCCTGCCTCCGCTGTCGAGCTTGAATAATCGAAACAGCAACCAGCCGACGTTTTACGACATCAAGGCTGCCGACTTTGATGCCTTTCGAGCTAACGCCACCGACATTCGAGTCGGCATTAGGTTCGAGGCCGTTGTTCCCGAGGACGCGCCCGAGCCGCATCTCTTCGAGACTCTGCTGTTGGACAAGATCGCCCTGGAGGACCGGAGAGGCAACAGGTTATTCTCGAGAGTGCAAAAGTCGTGGTGTCGATTTTTTTTTAAATGCAGTACCAAAGTTGGTTTTTTTTTTTTTTTCAGGTGGCAATCCTGCAGCGAGACTTTTGCGGTGGGCTCGAACGAGGAGAGGGTGACCTTGACAAGCCAGCTGTGTGAATAGTAACAATGTCGCGTTAAGTTAAATTATTATTTTCACGGAAAGCGTCGACTCCGTGTGGATTTATTTATCACCGTCATCTTTTGGTGGCTAAAAGCAACGCTTGTTTGTAAAAGCCTGTTATTACTGGTAAAAAGAAGGAAAAAGAAAAAAGAAAAAAAACTTTTTACGTTCGGGAACATAAATTTGCATTTGTTTCACAATCGCTCCGTCCATCGTTCAACAGCTCGACAAGCCGAATTGTCGGCTTATATAACAAATTTGCGTCATTAGTGACATTCTCACCAATAGACCAACACCAACATGAATATTTATACAAACGGGCTGAATGTATATTTATAAATGAATATATTTGAATGTGAGATGCACGTGGAAAAAAAGATATACATCTATTTATGAGTTTTCAATAACATTTATTAATATTGACTATAACAATTAGACATGTATGTACACAATTTTTATGTCGATTTGTCGAAAAGATTATTTGAAATGTCTCTCGTGGTCATCATCACAATGAAAGTTGATGCATACTTGGAATAAATAAAACACACCACGATGTATCCAATTGATGCAAAAATGAATATGATGTTTTAAAAAAAAAATGTAACCGTATTGAGATGTAGTAACCACGTGATAAATGAGAGAACCGTCGATCGAGTCTTCGCAATTAAATAACTAAATTATAGTAAAAAACAAAAAAAAAAAAAAAAAAAAAAAAAACATTGACACTTGGATGTTGTAAAAATTATTTTTCACGCACGTCAAAGTCTTTGGCAGGTTTACTTGTCTTTCGAGGTCTCGTTTCTCAAGCTCTCGTGAGTTCCATCTCCTCGATTAGCAATGATTGCTTTGACGAGAGAATCCGAGGGAACATTGAGATCGTAGGCCCACCCAATTTTTGCGAACAGATCGATTATCTTCGTAGTCTTGTTGACTCGTCCTCCTCCAAGCTCGGCTGCTCTATAATCCGAGGGAAAAGTGTGGTGGTAATTATGCCAACCTTCGCCGAACGCGATGTAAGACACAAATGTATTTTCGGCTGGTGCGATGACTCTGCAATTCATTTAAGGTGATTGTTTTAATCAATTTAAGGATTTATGCAACGTTAAAATACGAATCACAAGTTTTACGCGATGTAGATTTTAGGTATTCGAAAAAATTGATTTGAAATGCATTGGTCAACAGTTACGCTGGAAACTTACTTGTTGTACGGTTTATTACCAAAGAAATGGGCAAAGCTATTAACGCTCCACGTGGCATTGAGCACGTATACATATCTGGTTATCTGAGATACAATAGCATAGTACCAATCTTCATTCCAACAGTAGACCGGCACGACCATAGGTATAATGAAGGCGGCCATAAGTTTCAAGGGCATAAAATATCTATAAAAAAAAAAAAGTTGGTCTTTTATATCGGTCGATCCATACTCGATAAATAAACAAACTTTTATTTCGATTACCTCTCAGCAAACGAGGCAACGGGATCATTTTCAATGTCACTCATGTCAATCTGCTTGCCCTTTCTAAGAACTTCAGGATGTTTTTTAAGCATAAGCCAACCAACGTGCGAGAAGAAAAATCCGCGGTTGCTGTTGTGAGGGTCAGCATCAGTTTCTGATTAGAATTATTACAATTTCATTACTTGAGCTCAAATGAATTAAAAAATAAATCAAAATGGATGTGTCAAATATCAACCTGAATATTTGTGGTGTACTCGGTGATCCCTCACCCATTGATACATTGAGTTCTAAGGGGAAACAATAATTTCACGTATTTAAAAAAAAAAGAGATCCAAGTATTAGAGCTGACACTAATTTTCGCGCGCTTACTTGACCAGCCATTAGGTAACAAATTGTTAGGATGATTTTTAACGGCGTATTAGCTTTGTAGGATCTATGACTCCAATAACGATGAATTCCGCCCGTGATACCAAAACCCGCCATCAAACCGATACAAAGGGCTAAGAAAATAAAAAATGATTATGTTATTAATCATTTTTACGATTTTGGAAAAAAAAAGTTTTTGAGTGAAATAAAAAATAAAATAAACTCACTCCACAAGGTAGTTTTGCCATGCTGAATGTATGGGAAAGTGAACAACGTGCAAACTGCTTGTACGTGGACGAGAACGATCATAATCACATTCACCCATTTTACATCCTTTCGAAGAAAAATCCATTTTTTGCTTTCTTCTTTTAGTATGTCTGTAGTTTTTTCTGTTTTTACTTCATCCACATGCTCTTTTAAATCTGAAATGATTTGGCCCTCTTTG
Source organism: Copidosoma floridanum (assembly GCF_036245765.1). Classification (NCBI taxonomy): domain Eukaryota; kingdom Metazoa; phylum Arthropoda; class Insecta; order Hymenoptera; family Encyrtidae; genus Copidosoma; species Copidosoma floridanum. The sequence goes on from NW_028321891.1 coordinate 1,411,032, forward strand.
GCGCATTTCACTGATGTAGAGTGGAGTTCTTTATCAATAGCCATTTTCTTCTTTTTTAATGTATCTATAACTCAATATAATACTTTTAGAACTAAAACTTTCAACAAATTAACACACGTTTACGAACTTTTTATCGTAGAAAAAAATTTCAACTTGAGGTAATTAAAAAAAAAAAAATTGACAGGGAACAGTTACTCACTGATTTAAAAAATTATGTAATATATGTTTGGATTCCAAAACTCACATTTTTTAGTAATTTATTACTTCGTCTTTCATGAAAGACGACTATTATTTGTCAAAGATGCCTTTGATATCAAAACATTTGAAACTTTAAATAAACTTTTTAAAAACTCCAATTAAAAAAACACCAACGATAACATTTTACTCGTACTTAGGAACTTAAGATGTGATCTATGACACCTGCACACGTATACTGCTGAGTTTAATCTGCTCAGCAATCGATACTCGACGGTACGAGGAAGTCACTGTGACGAAATTTTTAGAGCCACACTTATATATGTATTCTGGTGTAAACAAACCAACCGTAGTCACGTATGCCCCCTCTTTTTACCATCACTATGAAAAATTTTTGGTGCTATATCTGCGAACCTTGACAGACAGGCTCTGATGAAATTCAAATATTAAAATCACCCGTGTCTAGCCAATGTACAATACACCATTAGGAACGATGAACTCTTACCATTTGCATGATTTTTTCACTTTTACTACCTTGGACATAAAAGCCTTAGATGGTTTTGTTTCAGTTTTTCTTTGTTAGGTAAATATCTTAATACGCTACCAAATTATTTAATGATAGATTTAAAGTAAATAATACAAAGTATAAGCAGGATTCGTCAAACTTGGTGTAAAGTAAGAAACATAGTAGTTTTATTGTCAATTAGAAATATACTTGTAAAACTTGTAAATTAAATTCATTACATACATCTTTCTATGAAATCTGTTTATTTAAAATATTTTTTATGCTAAGCTGTGTAAGAAATTTTGTTAGTTATCGAATTGATTTTGTTATATATTTATTATTACATTTAAAATTATGCAACATTTTTTGACACCACTTAAAGTTAAAAACTTATTTTTAAATATCAAATGGTTAGAAATAAATATACATTTTAGATTACAATAAATCATCAGATATTGAAGGTGTAGGTATTAAAGTAAGGCATAAAAAAATGGGAAAAAAATCATTATCGTTAAGAATTATATTATTTTATGTTATAATCGCTTATTAGCTAATTTAAGTTACAAGTAAAGTATGATTATTTAAATTTTAATATCACACGAATGAATTAATTTTTCAACTAAAACAATAGCGATTGATACAAACAAACTACAAATATACATGCTCGTACATAGAAAAACTTGATCTAGCTCAATTGGAGAATAATATCTATCTACATTTATGTCTGTATCGACAGATTTTAGCCAACGAGATTTTAGAACGTTGATAACTCCAAATTCGTGCAATTTCATAATACTGAAAGGATTACCAATGATGTATTATTTCAATAGAACATAACTACTGTAGGCTAATTTGTTTCTAATCACTAATTTTGTTTTTAGTTAATACATTTAAAAAAAAAAAGTTTTATTACGAGTATCAAATGTAAATTTCTTTACCTGATATCAATACTTTTTTTAAACATAAATTTCTTGGGCAAACCTGCAACCATCCACGTTTTTATGTAAGCTACTCCTACAGGCTTAAGCTCACAAGTTAAGTTATCATCCATTTTAATACTTTCGTGTTGGAGTATAGCGTAATTATTTTTATTTGAACAAGCCAAATCCCACATATATCTGTGACTTGTGTAAAATTTGATCCGATTCATTTTTTTAATACGGCTGTAAATTGGTCTATAGTTTTGCTGTTTTATAAAATATTTCATAAAATTTTTTACAGTCATTATTACTAATATTATTTTAAATCATATTATCATTATTTATACTGTTGCATAGTTATATCATTTACCTCAAAACTTATGTAAACAATTGAGTGTTTCTCAGATAAAATTGTATAATCTGTGTGTTTAAAAAGAGTTTCAAGATTTTCGAAAGGTGGCTCCAAAACAGTTTCAGTCACATAGACTATGAGTTGTGATGTAAAACATGTTATTATGAGCCATGAAAACATGCTTATACAAAATGATTGGATTTTTAATTTTTTCTGGGATAGGTATAATGCATCACCTGTTATACAAACATTATTTGAAAAGTTATTCTTTAAGTTATAAAATATATATTTTCATTGCTGTTTTTATTTTACCTTGATTACAAAGTGCACCAAAATTATATAATAAATGGTCAGAAACAGATGATATTAATTGTTTGTATTCGGTATTAATCATACGATGAGACAATATGCTTATAAAACTTAAAACAATGTAAAAAATAAGAATCAAACACCATATATGCCATGAAAAGAGATCTAACATCCATGTAGTTTTGTACTTTGAATAAGTTTTTATAAACATTCTATGGCTGAAATATATAAACTTCATGTATAATTGTGATAGCATATGAAAAAATGATATTTTTATTGGGATAATTTACCGTGTTTTCCAAAGAGGTACCGTAAATTGAACAACTTCCAGTCGAGGAATAAATGCTTCCATTAATGGTATTATCATGTTTTCATTATTTTGTATTATCCCCAACAATCCACTGTAAGTGTTGTTATGTGGATAAGTTTGGACACCTAATGTTCGGATATCAGTTTTTGTGAATACTATCCTACAATTTTTATAAATAAAATTATAACTTGTACAACCAATTTAACCACGCTAAGCTTACGTGAAATTTAAGTATCTTGAAACTGTAGTCCAAATATCACCACAAATTCCTGTGACTTTTTTGTCGTTGTCATAAAATTGAAAAATGTTTCTAGCCTGTAAGTTTAAAGTTTATACTAATAATTAACTCAACTCATCATTATAGCTAGTGATAATAAAATCCATTACGTTGTAATACAAGAACCTTATTTCTTGTCCTTGAAAATTATGTAATTCAATTTCATTTCGTATTTTGTTTTGAAAAACCATATACTCTCGAATACTAAAAATTGAAACAAAATTGTCAATCCTCTTATCCCATATGATTCCACTGATAGCCCAACACTGATTAAAATAAAGAAAAATAAAGATAAGGTTTTGTTCCATAACTTCCTGATTAAATTTTGTTTGTACAAAATGTTTCTGGAAAAATTCAAAATAAATTCATACCTACGCTTAGTAAAAGAAGCTATTATATTTAACAGTAAAATAATTATGAAAAACTATGATACATACTTATATAGCAACTAACATCAATAGCTGGTAATGCAGTATTCTATTAGTATATTGCATTAATAATAATTATCCTAATTCTTCAGTAACTGTGTACACTATAATATTATCAGACGAACCGTTTGATACTCAATCATTCATGTCTTCCTTGATATAGTACTTTTACTTGAATGATTTCTATTTCTCTTAAGTTTCTCAAATAACCAGCTTAATAGCTTTTTCGCATGATGTTTGTACTACTGATTTGCGAAGGATAAATTTTGCAGATAACGGTAGCACAACATTACTTTGTAAACGATCAAAGCGTAGTCTCTATTGATTTTGTTTTTTTTCTATTTGTTGCTATACTTCTACTATAGGTATTCAATTATAAACATTATATCTTGCCTTATTTTATAGCTCAAATTGTTCCTTTCATGATTGATTGTCAGATTTAATATATTATAATATGCACTGCATTTCATCGCTATTTTTTGATTTTTTAGAAAAATAATAAAAAATTTGGGAGTTATTAGGTACTAATCTATACAACAATATTAACCTAAATTACAATACTACGTAGTATGCGCATCTTTAGAATACGATGTTTTAAGCAGCTTTTACGTATTAATCGTAAAATATTGTTTTACAATTTTTTCAAACTAATTTATACAACATGCGGATGATATATTTTCTAAACTTTTTTCTTCTTCTTATGATACATCAAATTTTGACAATATTTATCTAATGATGTCAAAACTAATTTCTGAATAAAAAATTAATAAAAATCTATAAAGTTCACATAAAAAAGAATGTTGAACATGGAAAAATATTTGATGTAAATACGACATTTATTGAGAACCTAACTAGAAATTTTGTGACTACCGCCAGCTTCGTTAAAACAATCTAAGGTTTTTAACTTTAGTTATGCTGATTTTCAGTAATATATCCCATAATTTCCATTTGAGCTCTCAATTAAAGTGTTAAATAATATACGTTATGTTTTAAAGCATTATTCTTAATAAAAATCTCATTTACTAATTTATTCCGTTATTCTCACTCTATAAATGTTATACATAAGTCTCTCAATTAGTAGTACAACGAAAGCTACAATGAATCCAGAAATTAGGATTAAAAATATAATATGAACTTGATCTACATCAATCGACAGAAACAGATTTTTTTCATTGTCTTCCGTTTGCAAATCTAACCATCTGCCTTTTAAAAGGTTTAGTAATCCAGCTTCTTTCATTTTCAAAATTCTGTAAAAATAAATACATTGATATTTAATATAATGTGTTGTTTTTATGACTTTTATGACTTAAAATAAGAGTAGTGATCAAAAATCTATTACAAGCTTATAATTTTATTTCAAACGATGTATGAAAAGTTTATTGTTTTCATTTAGTCTGGAGGAGTTAACTACAATACTATTTTTGAATGATTTTTTCGTAATACTTATGAAAATATATTTACCCTATATCAAAACTACGTTTGTATAAACTACTTCTTAAAACTGCTGATGTTATGTATGTTTCAAAATACTTTGAGTTTGTTGGAATAAGCGTACAAAATTTTGTACCAATAGCTCCGTAACGATCATCAGCTACGAATGCGCTTAATTTATATTTTCTTGATGTACAAACATCTTTAAAAAGTGAAGTATATGAGTCCGCATAATGAAGTTGAAGTTTATTGTATTTTTTTTCAATAAAAACATTCTAAAATAAAAAAATAGCTGAAGTAGTCAATATTTTTTACTTATGACATTTTAATACTGTATTTAGACCGACAGAGCATTAGATACAATCGTTTTAAATACCATGGGTGAAAGTAAAGAACTCTTAGATCGTATTTCGAGACATAGTTACTTTTCCACCCTAGGTACATAATGTACTAGTATTATTGACTGGTTAGATATACTATTTTGCACTTAATAGTTAAAAATAATGCATACCTCAATATCTTGACATACCATAGAACCAGAAAAAATAATCATTCTATACTGAGTATTAACCATTAGTTCTTCAAGATTCGAAAAAGGTGAGAGATGTTTTCTGTACATCATTAAATAAATAGCATTAGAACTAAAAGCTATTAAGATGAGATACGAAAACAAACTCGTCAAAAAAAAAATAGCTTTGGATTTCCTATTGAATCCTGTAGGTATTAGACCTATATTATAGATAAAGAATAAGAATTACTATTTTATACTGTAAAAAATTCTACTACTCTCGTATTATTTATTATTTGTAATCTGTACCTCGAGAAGAAGCGACTGCTACTGTAAACAAAATATGATCTTGCAGTTCATAATTAATAATTTTGTTAGAGGTGTTGGTCGAAAATTTTTCACATGCATAGGTTGTCATACTTAGCAAAATCAATAAGAAGAGTATTAGAAACCATATTTCTTCAGAAAAAGTATCTATAATCCAATATTTATCGTGTTCCCAATTTGGTTTTACATAAAAATGATAACTGAAATGACATGATATTTTTATTAAGTATATATATTTCAGCATTTTATTGTGATCATAAGCATCCTTTCTTATCAACCTGGTTTCCCAAAGTGGTAACATGAAGTCTAATAACGATAAATATTTATCAAGAATTCCAATTCTAGCAATCACGAGCGTTTTATTTTCTTGAAGTAGTTTTATTATATCGTCATAATTACTTCTATCCGAACTTTCATGATTATCCACTTTTACAGGAATTAATCTTGAAAAGAAGATTGATAAATATAGAAGAGAAATGAATATTTATATCTAAGTAGCAAGTTTTGTTATAAAATAAAAATGTCGTGTGAAAATTTTTTTTTATTTAAATGAAACAAAATAATTGTGACATTCTTCAGGCACGACTGTTACATAGGACGTCATAAAATATAAAGTGACAGGTGGTGTTATATTTATCAACCTATTTCTAATACTAAAAAACAGATTTGATGGGAGAATGAAGCCATATATTACAGGTGTACAAGTGTATGCGCATATAAAAATTTTTAACTTTAAACATAAAACAATAACAAAATTTACGTTTCCCAAAAGCTACGTACGTAAAATTCAAATATTCAGCTAGACAGTTCCAAATGCTTCCAATGATTCCAGTAACCTCGGTGTCGTTGTTAATAAAGTTAAAAAAGTTTATATCCTTAAAAAATGTAATTATATTGGACACTTAATGATAATTAATTCCAATATAAAAAGGAAATCATTCATGTAGGTAATATAATACGTCAAACTGGATAAGGTAGTAATCCATCTTAATGCGTAGTAAGGGTAAATTGATGACGCTGAGCATGTAGGAAGTGGTTCCAAATCAATGGTGCCCTTAAAAAAATCAGAATTACCTTTTTACAATATAGGTTTTCCCCCAAGGTTACATCCCCAAGATACAGATCTGTACTATACATATAGTGACCATTGCAACGGTGTAAAATTTATTTTAAAGAATAGATTAACTACATATACTTATACTTTACGCGTATAGTGATCCGAACATCAATATCTCGAAAAATATACGAGATATAAATTTGATCCACTTTCAACTTGTTCAGCGTCATCGATTAACCCTCACTGTACATTAGGATCGATCACAACCTTGTCTCGTTTGTTATATTATAGTGCCTGCACGAATAAGACTCGTACGAACATGCAAAATGTATATAAACTTACATCATAGTAAGCAACAGTAATGTTTCTTTTTTGGAAATCAAACAATTCCTGGTTGTAACTTTTTATTAAAAAGTTGTTTTTAGTATATGAAAAATTCAAGTAAGTATATACCGAAACAAAACTTTGTTTACTTCTGCTCCAAACAACCCTTTCAATAGAATTTGTTGCCCCACTCATACTTAAAAACAAGATAATGTATGAATACATTTCTTAATGCTGTTCAGCGTAAATATTACTTGTATACTGCAAGAGAGCTCTGATGTGCTGGCCTCCTCGATGAAAAAATTCGAAGTGTAGACGGGTTTCGAATCCTATCGAAAGGTAAGTATCAAGATTTTTTTTCTCGAATTTTATTCATAGAAGATACATATCTGAGATGCCAGAAAACCACTTACCTAATTTTTAAAAAAACCATGACAGGACCTCCAGGAGAAGCTTATTCTCCGAGGAAAGTCCCACACCTGGTCAACTCATCGGTAAAGTCACTATGAGAAAAAAGAAGATATAAAGAGAATATTTTATTAAACCTAGTAACAACTGTGATGTGCTTAAGACGATCACAGTGCTTTACAAATATTAACCAGTAGGATGAATGACCGAGTCGTCTGAGAGGAACTTTGCATTAGAGGCCTGCACGAAAGACTAGCATAAGTTTGTAGAGGAACGAAACAGATAGGATACGTGAAAACCCTATGATATGGGTATACTTGAAATGTAATGCAATATAGTATAATACAGCACAATAATATCTAACATCACTTATCGTTTGATGTGATGAATGGAATATACTTATTTCGCGCCATTATTTTCATAAATTTTTAAATACTTCCATTGTAACGGTTGATATCAGGCAGACTGCAAACGCTTTTATTGTTATTGCTATCATTTTCATCACCACCACTACTATTATTATCAGTACTATTGTTAATATTATTATTGATAAAGTCTTTTTATTTTTATCAAAATCTTAATTATAGTTAATGACTTCATAAATCTTTAAAAAATTTATTACATACGAAACGCATAGTATATAGTATAGCAACAGCGATGAATTGAATACCCTACCTCACACGATCGTTTCTTTTATTATATTTATTTCTTTTATGTATATTTCTAAGTCGAATATATCTACATCTAATTTCTCGTGCAAGCATCCTAATGGAAAGTCAATCTTCTTGTCCAAGGCATTCCTGTTTACTTTCCAAACCTTTTTTTTTACCCTTCCAGCGCTATTCTGGGGCATAATTTATTATTTTTTTAGCGATTTTTTTTGTTATGTCGTTAATTCACCTAAAATGTTATAAATCATTAAAAAAACTTATGCATGATATTTTAAAATAATTGTGGATCAAAAAAGATGACAAAAATTTCCATGTCTTATCATAACGAACCGACTTTTTAATAACATAAATAATAACCATTATAAAATTAAATAGGTTTTTACTTTCCAACACAATATTTTTTCCAGGAATTTGAAATACTTCCGCTTCAAGATGGTAAAAAGACATGTCGAAAGATGGCAGCAGTTACTAGAGTATCTGCATCTCAGTAAACATAAACTTCTATTAAAAGAAATCTTATAGATTTCTTAGAGTTTTTAATACATCTACAAGATTTATTTTAGATATTTATTAGAAGTCTGTGTTTTGCAAGGATTCATGCATTTCTATAGAATTACGAAACGTGCATGTGATGATACTTGTAAAAATTTATATAATTTACTGTTAGGTATTAATTATGTTTCGCTACGCCGCTATCCCTAACGTATTGACGAATATATATATTTTACAGCCTACGTATTACACTCACGTACTATGTATACCTTTATGGAAGCCAATAAATTTTTAATCAATACTAAAACATTCCTTCATTATGTCTACATGAAAGACTATCTCCATACTATACTGTTAAAATTCATCGATGAGCATCAAGTAAGCAAGAGAAAATATTGGATGAATTTAAGTAGGTATTTTTTCTCCCACACTAAGGAGAATGTACCACTAAGTAAGATGAAAACCGTTCCCAAAGGAAATTCCCCTTTTATATGTCTCTTTATGTGTATGAGTAACAGTGTCCCACCCGTCGTTCGTTGTTCTTCGGGCGTCATCGCCAATACTCGTTGCCACTGTTCTTTTATATATACATACCTTCACGAACTAGTAATGAATGAATACCGCATGCTTGAATCAATACCTGCATACATTCAGAAAAAGAAGCAGGAGTGTGTAACAGCTGAGTAAACTAAACTCATAAGCGATAAGTTGAAATGCCGAAACTACGTAGTATTATTATAATTTTGTTTCGAGAAATTACAAACAATGTCTGTTTACTTTGAAGAGGAAAATCTTGATTCTCGATAGCTGGTGAATTGGTGCATCGATTTTTGGTTTTTGCTTTTGGCTCTGAATAGGCTTGAATCATTAACCATGGACAACAACTATCCTCCTGAGTGTTTGGTTCTGGACTTTGGGCCTTTCGAAACTGTCCACCGCTGGCAGCGAATGCCAGAATGCGACGAATTCGTTGGGGCCAGGTAATTTTTGTTTTTTTTACTAATTTTTCTTAATGGCTTAATTTGGAGTCCACTGTCACTAATATTTAACGTTGTTTTTTCTAGACGTAGCAAACATACGGTTGTAGCTTACAAAGATGCAATTTATGTGTTTGGAGGAGACAATGGAAAGAGAATGCTAAATGACCTGCTACGTTTTGATGTAAAAGAAAAGTCCTGGGGTAGAGCATTTGCTACTGGCCAACCACCAGCTCCTAGATACCATCACTCTGCAGTGGTACATGGGTGTTCTATGTTCGTTTTTGGAGGCTACACTGGTGATATTCACTCCAATTCCAACTTGACCAACAAAAATGACTTGTTTGAATATCGTTTCACAACTGGTCAGTGGGTTGAATGGAAGTTCTATGGAAAGTAAGTACTCTAATTTATATATTTGTAGTATCTTTAAATTGATTAATTTACGAATATGCTTGTTTATTCATTTCAAAATATTGATCTCCCTTTAACTCTAAGGATCGTAAAAAACATAGCATACACGCATTCATACATATATACATAGTTTAATTTATTAAAATGTAAAACAAAACAAAAAATTATGTAAGCTTTTCAATTCACTTCTCAACGCAATCAGCTGACTTACTTAATATAAATTTTTGTAGAGATACGCTACTACAGATATTTTAGACTATAATATAATTCCTTGCATTATAATAGTAAACAGATTAACACTACATTGTTTATTTTATGATTGTTTTCCACTATATATGGTAAAACAATTAGCTAAAATACCACGACATTCGAGATCCGTACAAATTCTTCTGTAAGAAAATATTAATCAGTGTGTTAAGTTCCTCGCAATAATTCTGAATCAATTAGTTTATAAATTCATTTTTGCAAAAGTTATTTTTTATTTATACTAACAGTAAATTTTTCTATTAAATAACATAAAAATCACAAAAACCGTGTACAATTTAGTAAATTTTAATAATATGCAAAATTTGACCACAACATTACTAATATATACTTATAATTATGTTCTTATTTATAATCAATGAATACGTGATGCGCAGTTATAATCATAACAATAATTTTTGTAGCAATACTAACAAAATGAATAATAATATAAGTATGTGTAATTAACGTAACAGAAATATTAAATGCTGATCCGATTCAAGGTCATAGTGAAGTTTCAGTATATAACAAAAGAGTTTTAGCATTCTTAAAATGAGTTGCCACGATTGTTTTATAACTAAAGACTTTAAAAGTCCGGCAGCCATTTGTTGTCAGTTATAGAAAATAAAACCCTCGTCACAAACAATTCAATCTAACAAAAACTATTGTTATTAAAAATATATCCACACAGAAATTATTTTTAGTTTTTCATTAATTCAAACTAATTAGAGATTTTTAATAGAACACCAGTTGCCAGATCAGCTCATGGTGCGGCAATTTACGATAATAAATTGTGGATTTTTGCCGGTTATGATGGAAATGTTCGTTTGAATGATATGTGGACTATATCACTATGTGTAAGAGATACTTTACCAAATAAGTAAAAACTATGCATAGTAGTTATGTACTAAAATTTATAATGCGCATTATTAATTCACAGCCTAAAGATCCCAAGGTGTGGGAAAAAGTTACCCAATCTGGAGACTGCCCACCTACCTGCTGCAACTTTCCTGTGGTAGTAGCTAGAGAATCCATGTTTGTATTCAGTGGTCAGAGTGGTGCAAAAATTACCAACAGTCTTTTTCAATTTCATTTTCGGGAAAAAAGGTAATTCTATACACAAACATTGATTTTTCATTGTTTTGGATTATGGACCAATAACAGTTTCTAGAGGAGTATTGAATTATGGCTCAGTAGTTATGCTTTATATTCAAAAGCCTACTTTTTTTAAATGGGTACTTGGAGTTGTTTAAAATGTATTGATAGTAATTAAAAAACATTTTTCAGATGGACGCGTATTTCAACTGAGCATATTTTACGGGGTACTCCACCACCACCAGCTCGACGCTATGGTCACACAATGGTAAGTTTTGACAGGCACCTGTACGTGTTTGGTGGTACTGCAGATAATACTCTGCCAAACGACCTTCATTGCTACGATCTTGATACTCAAACTTGGGACATTATAACTCCATCTTCTGATAGCGAGGTCAGTAATGGCTTTAAAAATTAACTTTAATCTTAATCGTAAAAAATACTCTAATTGGCCCATATTAATAGATTCCATCCGGCCGGCTATTTCATGCGGCAGCCGTAATCAGCGACGCAATGTATATCTTTGGCGGTACGGTGGATAATAACGTCCGCAGTGGTGAAACTTATCGCTTCCAGTTCTCTTCGTATCCCAAATGCACGCTGCACGACGACTTTGGCCGATTATTAAACCAGCGGCTGTTTTGCGACGTGGAGTTTATCGTTGGCGAAGAGGAAACTAAAATACCTGCCCATGTGGCTATGGTTGCGGCACGGTCTAAATTCCTTCGACAACACATTCGTGATGCTAAGGACAAGCGAGACCGAAAGCTAAAGAAAGAGCGGGGTAACGAAGTCATCAAATCCAAAGATTTGCCGTTGTTGGAGGTTTGCTTTTAATATCAAAGTAGCATAATGAATATTAGCAAAGTGCCACAGTACGTAGTTTGGAAAATTCACAGGTGAAACTGAAAGATGCGGTACCCGAAGCATTTGATATGGTTCTGAACTATATTTATACCGATCGCATAGATCCAACTCAAAAAATCGAGGACCCACCCAGTAACCAAATCGTTTTGCTGATGATGGATGTATATCGCCTAGCAAGGCAGTTTAATATGAAACGCTTGGAGCAGCTGTGTGTCCATTACCTCGACACCACAATAAATCACACCAACGTTTTGGAAGCACTGCGCAATGCTGCCCATCTTGAATTGTATTTTATAAAAGAGATGTGCATGAATTTCGTGGTGAGAGATAGTAATTACAATCAGATAATTATGAGCAAGGAATTCGAGGTGTTAGAACAACGTCTAATGGTAGAAATAATAAGACGAAAACAGGATCAGCCGAAAAAAAATTCCTTGAAACAGTATGATCTGAGAACGGAAGTTGGTACGTTGTGACATAACCATCTAGAATTTTTCCGAAATGAAATAATTTTTATCAAAAATTTAGGAACAACGCTTGAGCAAGATATGGAAATGTTTTTAAATAGTATTGGAAAAGAATTCTGCGACATAACGTTGATGCTCGACAGTAACCCGATACAATCACATAAAGCAATTTTGGCTGCTCGTTGTAGCTATTTTGAGGGGCTGTTCAGGTCATTTATGCCTGATAATAATACTGTTAATGTAAGACTAATCAAGCCTTTTTTAATTCGAAGTTCTCTACTTTTTTTTTTTTTTTAATCGTGATGTAAACTTTTAGATACAAATTGGAGAAATGATTCCATCCTCAGAGTCATTCAGCTCACTTTTAAGATACATATACTATGCAGACGTCTCTATGCCTCCCGAAGACTCCCTTTATCTTTTCACCGTTCCAATATTTTATGGTTTCACAAATAATCGCTTGCAGGCCTTCTGCAAACAAAATCTCGAAATGAATGTTACTTTTGAAAACGTAATACAAATTTTAGAGGCTGCTGATAAAATGCAAGCTATAGATATTAAAAAATATGCTTTGAAACTCATAGTACTCAACATTCCAAAGGTATGTAGACAACACTTTAAAAATTATCTTTACAATTTAAATTATTGTAAAAAAATCTGATTGATCATTTTAGGTGGCTACATTGCCAAAAATAAAAAATCTTAGTCGAGAACTTTTGCTTGATATAGTATTTGCAATGGCTGAAGAGAAAGGTGAGGCAGGTTCTTGTCAAGATATGTCGAATGATTGCTGACGTATCTCTTTGACAAGTCAGCCGCAATCTAGTAGCTGTAAAGTGTCAACAACTTTGACCTTTCAAGTAAGTATATTCGTAATTGTCACGTGTGATTGAACAACAAGGTTTTTAAAAACCTTAGCATTTCTCTAATAAATTTTCTGCAATGTTACAGGAACTTTGTCGAACAAACTTTGCTTTAATTGGACGGACATCTCTCTTTGTGGGATATTGCTCTCTGAAGCGACCGACGTCGCTATTAAGTTTCATGTGAGTCAGCATCGAAACAATCTTCCGCTGTTGCTAAGCAGCTAAGCGTACATTCAGCTCTTAACAGCAGAAAAACACAACACCAATGTATACCTGATTACAATAAGTTTTGAACATTTTTAATTTTTAATGACTGAAAATACAATTTTTTTCTTGATGATAACGCTTTATTGCATGCATAGTTTATGATTTTTAATTAAAGTATATTATTGCATTGTTGGAAAAAAAGATGAATTTTGTAATTTTGAATAGTATCTTTAGAGCTTAAATAAACTTAAAAGTTTTATGCAAATTCAACAGTTACGTACAATTTTGAAAAAGAATTTTAGCAACTTTATATGGTAAAGGAATATAAACTATTGGGAATATAAAAATAAAATGATAAAAAGCTTTAGTTTTTTTAAAAATAAACATTTTTTAAACTCATTTTACCAAAGATTTTGTTTTGTAAGACATAAATAATTTAAAACAGTTTTAAATTTTAGTGCTAACTAAAGAATCTGAAAAAAACTAGTATGTAACGAAAACTGAACTACCTTTAAAATTAGAAACTAATTGTAAGTATTAGAATTAGGCTTAAAACCGTGTTCGATCCAATGAGTAAGAAAACACCAGAAATCATTGTAAGCATCATAAGTTAAATGTCTGAGAGAGAAATAGTAAAAAATGACTCTAAAAAATGACTGTGATGTTTCTCCTAGTAAGCTGTTTGGATTATTTTTTAATCTGCTACCTATAAAAATTGCGACTGTACAATAAATTAGTTAAAAAAACATGTGCAGGCGCCAGTTAAATAGTGAAAGTATATGTGGATTTTCAATGGCTTTATTCATATCTACCAGAATTTGTGAGAGTAGACGGTTCAATATGATAAAAATCTCGACAACTTGCCATACTCAATATACCTGCTGTCACATATTAACTTGCTACGTAGTTCCGGTTTGTGGTATATATTGAATGGCCAGATGTCATGGAGGAGGCAAACTCCAGAGTACATTAGTGTATACTTAAGTGTAAATTGTAATAACTTATGACTATCTTATGTAATACCTTAGACCTCTGATTAGCTAGAGGTTGCCTCCCTCCCCACACCCTTTTATCAGCTTGGGTTTGTTACTTACCGTCTTTGTACATAGTGTAAGGTAAAAGACCTAGTACCAAGTTACTTTTTTTTGAGATAAGTACGATTTTTTTATATTTTAAAATTGTCATTTACCTACATTATACAACCAGAAAAATTTTTTTATGGTTAAACTAGAAATTTGATTATTTAGAAGAACAAACATTGAATTGACCAGTCAATAGTTTTTAAAATTAATTTTTAATGTAACTGATTAAAAATTGAGTTCCGAAGCAGAAACTTCGAAAATATACCACACCCAAAATTATTCTGCTATTTTTTATTCGAATTGGACCATATTTATACTATTATGTACATTATATTGCTACAATCAATAATTTATTATATCATTTCAATGATACCCTGTAATATATTTCTAAAATTAAAGCACGTACGATTTTTTGCATTTGACATTTTTTACAGTACAAGGTTGACATGGACGGATGTTTAAATTCGATGACCTAATTCCAATGACATAGATTATAAATAAAAGTTTTCATTTCCGAATTAAAATTATTTTGTATGTTTATTACCCTCTAGAATCAAGTGTCCCATCACTTAGTTTTTTATCTTAGATATGTACGTACACAAATTTGTATACTTACATATAAATGTATATGGTGAAATGTTACTTTATGTAAAAGTTTTATTCGTAGAACTTTATAAAAATGAAATTATAACATTTTTATGTTCAACTCATTATGTTTTACGTAGAAATCCTCAAAAATAAAAATCGTTAATAATTAATGTATTTTTTAAATATTTTCGTATGAAAACCCATATCATGATTGAGGGAAGTATTTATGGACATTAGACAAAAACATTTGTAATAAATTATGCATTATATTTTCAATCTTTATTTCCTCACAATATTACTTTTTATCAGGTGCAAGCTCGTGGCTCTCATACAATTTCATTTGCTGATTTTTTTTTTTTTTCAATTTTACCATACGTTTTGACGTACACAATAAAAGAACAAAAGCCGCAGCTCAAGGTACAAACATTCCTTCAGTATTTTTTTTCTCATTTAAAAACAAATCTGTACACAATACATAATAGTGCACATCGTTTGAAGTCCAAATTATTTCATTTATTTTTGGCGCGCTTTTTGCGCTACGAACTTTTTCATAACATTGTTGATTTCCAATTTCTTAATTCACATACGTATATTTCAACGAAACAATCATTTGCATGGATGCTTCCCTCTCGAAGAACTGAACTCTTCGTCTGAATAACAAACTTAAATCGTTGGTCTCCCGACAATTGTATTTTTGTTTCAAATATTTTTTTCTCAGCTGATACATTGAATTCAGAGAAATTCAATTAACGCGAATGAGCTGCGAATTTAAAACCACTTGTTTTTTTTTTTTGGTTTTTACTTTTTATTAACAAATTTTACTATTATCGCGTGTTCGCGTTCAATACACCCGATCGCTACAAAGCATTTAAGTATTCTAGTATACTTCTATGTTTTTTTTCTTTGTTCATCACTAGATGTACAATCACGATTAATAATAATTACGCTAAGTAGGCCTTTGTTGTAGATCGCTTAAGAATTAAGGAGCTACGTTGTATTATTTTTTTTTTTTAGTCATTTTTTTTTCTCTTTTATTATCATCAATTTCACAGAAAAAAGTTCATATTAAACGAACGATTCGAAAAAATTGCGTTTGCTGTCTCATTCGACAACTCACATACATAGATAGATATTCTCTCCTTTCCTTCGCTCTTGATAAATATTTCCTTTATTTGCAGAGTAAGAAAAATTGTGTTCGCCGTAGCGCGTCGTAGTAACAGCTGTAATCTATCATAAAAGTTTTACGTTGTCTTCGAAGTGGCCCCAATCTGCAAGAAAAACAAAAAACAAAACAAAACAAAAAAAGGATGCGTGACAATCGCAAACACACCCACACGCACATAATACGCATCAGCTGCGACTTACCGGTTACAAAAATTTCCCAGTACACGTCGCCAATTGATTTTCAAAACTCCAGCGGACATATTTATATCGACGGTTACACGTATATGCACACTCGAGCGGTGGTATATTGCGTTGGTGGTGTATAACAGTAAGAGTATAAGGACGCGCGCAGTAGACCCGCCGGCCGAACAAACGTGGAAAAAGGCGGAGTGATGTACAGTTGTGGATTTGGTCCCCGTAGCCCTGGCGCCGCTGCCGAAAGCGCAACGGGTGTGTGCAGCACCCGCGCGCCTCCGCGTTTTACGGAAATAAAAGCCCGGCGACGGTGTCCCCGTGCATCCAAAAGAGCCGGTGCTACTGCTGATGCCAACGACTTTATTGCCTGAAAACTTGATCCCTGCAGTCCCGTGACTGCTCTTCACTTCTGCGGAGAACGAAATGGAGCGGCGTGAGAGTGGTCAGGTGCAGTTTTGAGGGGACAAAGTATCGCGTACCTTTTCCTCGGCTATGCTGCTGGTGGAGGCGACCCGGTGAGTTGACTCGAGCCGCCTTCTGCGCTCCTCCATGCCCTCGGTGTCGAGGCTGACGGTCGTCTGGAGGGACTGGGTCGCCGAGGCGTTTATGTGCCGCGTCTTGACGAGCGGGGGGTTGCGCGACTGCGATATTGCAAAAGTTCGCCTGAGCGCACCTCTCGGTGGCGACGGCGGTGGATACGAGATACCTGAATTTGGGTTATTGGGTTACGAAAATTTGCGCGGACCAGAAAGATAATGCGACAGTGCACAAACGATACCGATTTTTTTCGGGAAACTTGGATGATTTTTTTTTTTTTTTTTTTTTTGAAATATTGAATACTCAACGTTTGCCCGGAATTAATTCATACATAATTTTTTACTCAATCTGCGGTTACAATTTGAAACAAAATTTTATCAAATACTTTCACAAAAAGCTCAATTTCAATTGCTATGAGGAGGTTTCCAGATTTGAGTTTCTTTACACATGCAGTCTCTCAACTTGAATATTATTTCATTTGGCATACGAGATTGGCTTAAAAGATTTTTAAATTAATTTACACATTGTGAATTAAAAAAAATTTTTTTTTCATACCAATGAAATATATATATATTATTTTAGCTTTCTGCATTTTATAATTTCTCTCATTTGAAAAATAAATGTATCAAAACATGTTTAATTCGCTGAATATGAATTGGAACAGACACTAATTTTTCATGCACATTCATGCCTCAAAACTTTGCAAGTTAATTTTTCGATAAACCTTAATTTGGAATAATTGTCTTTACGATTACTTGCTACCTTGAACGTAATAGTAGTTAAGCCGCTAAAAAGTTTGAAGCAATTTATATCCGAGATAGCGTTTTACTCTACAAGAAATAAAAAGCGTCTTCTTCCCAACAAATTCGCTTCGTTACTCGCGTTTTCGATGAATATTAAATACGCGAAAGAAAAATTAGTATGACAAAAGCTTTCAAAGTAACGTTTAAAAAATTTTTTTGGAACAAAACGATCTGTCATCAAAAAAGTTTATGAATATTGTAAATTAAAATTTCAAATGAAAGCAAGCACCCAGCCATCGAAACAGCAGGGCAAGCTTTGTACTCGCGCGTGCAAATATGCGTGCTCATGCATGTACTGAAACAAAGAGTGGTAATAAAAAATCAAGTGGTTTGCCTTTTTTCTTAAACGTAAATTCACCTCGATGACCCGGCGAAAGTAGGGCGTCCTTGCTTTTGGTAATCTGAGGCACGATGAGGAGGGAGCTGGGCGGCGTCGGTGACACCGTCGAGGTCTGCGGCGAGGTTGCCAGAGTCAGGTTGGGCAGAGATTGCCCGAGACACGAGTAGGCAGGTACCTGGACGCTCAGCGTGTTGGGCGTCGGTGACTTGTTCAGCAGTGAACGTCTGCTTTTTGTTGGAAATACATAACACGTAAATATGCACGCCCACCCGGGGGTGCAATGCTTTGGATGAATTTCCTTTCGTTTATTTTTGGATTCGCGCAAAAAGCTTGCTATATACATTGGTTATTTCAAATTGATAACATTTTTTTAAGACGCGATGGATACTCAAATTTTTTTAATTACAAAAGTAATGGTTCATAAAATTTGCTATTACATAATTTATTTACTATTCAAAATATCGGGTATTCAACGATAATTTTTTAATTACAAATTGACATTGTAACTATGTTATGAATATTATAGATAGTGTAATGCTTTGCAACCCTGTTCAGAATAAATTTTTTTTCTTATGTACAGCTTACGATGTTACATAGCATCAAATTCATGCTGAAAAATAAAAACTTCTGTGATTTATGTATATTCCATTAACATGCGATATTTTGGTGCCTTGAGTTTTAAAATAAAAATAAAAAATTGCTTATGAGATGGAAAACGTAAAGAAGGTTTGGAAATACAGATATTTATTTCAAATGAAATTACTACAAATCATACATCTTGTATTTACAATTTAGTTTAAAAATATTTATAACATAAATTAAAAAATCAGTCATTTTTCATACATTTTTCACTATGGCTTGACTACAACGATATTTGATTTGCGTCACATGCCTAAAACTTTATAAATATTCACACACCATACATATATGTATACGTAAATTTGAATGTACATCTATGTCCTCTAAAAAAATGTCAAATAAAAAAAGTCTAATATGAAGTATAGCTCTATAAAAAACTGAGTGTGGAATCAAGGAACTAAAATATTTAAAAATAAAACACGTTAGTCTTAGATTAATTACCAAAATTGTGAGAACGTCTATGAAATCCTTTTCATGTCTTTGATTTTTCTCTAATACTACATAATTATTATGTGTACGCAGGCATACGAATACACATTATTAAGTAACACTCGCATGGACATAAATTCACGGGTGAATATTATCATAACGTCTCAAAGACATTCTGTAAACGTCTATTGTAAAACATTGAAACAACGTATTTTCAAGAAGGCATGAAACATTGAATTACACACTAGTGGTAACGATTTTCATTTTGCTTTTGGCATCGTACTGCAATCGGGGTCAGGTACGACATGCAATCTTACATAAATATATTATACTATGTACAAGTATTCCAGGCAACTCCCTCAAATTCTCTGATGTAGCAAAATAAAAAAAAATAAATAAAAAAATAAAAATTACTTTCTACGCTTCTTGAGTGACTGCCGCATCTCTATGACAGCCTCTTATCATTCAAGAGGGAGAGTACAAGCGACAGCTAAAAATTACCAACAAAGGCGTTAACGTAGGGACAAGCAATTCATGCACTATCTAACTTTGATATCAACGCAATCGGTAAAGCGTAGTTTCCACCGCTAAGTATAGAAAAGCGTGGATATACGGCAATGAATCAAAAAAAAAAAAAAAAAAAAAAAAAAAAAAAAAAAAAAAAAAAGAACTGGGAGGACAAAAAAAGGGTACAAAGGTGGTGGCGCGAAAGAGAGCGAAATTAGGCATGTGCATATTGTCAAGTGGATGATAGTGCATCAGGAGGCGTCGGTCACCTGATCTGCAGTTGCCGCTGATTGTGGCCAGCCAAGGCAGCAGCCGCAGCAGCCGCCGCTGACTCCGTGCCCTCCTCCGACGAGACGCTCGACGCCCTCGGCGGCTCCGTCGTCTCCATACTGACGTTCCGACTCTGGTTGTAGCTCGGCAGGAAGTTGCTGCTACCCGGTGAGGCGCCCTCCATCTCCATGCTGCCGCTGAAAAAGTACATGCTGATTTTTTAACGCGACGCGGCCGATGTTGCCGACGCTCCTTCGAGGAGTACCGCGGGGGGGTGGGGCTACTACAGACTAAAGGATGATCATCGACAGACACAAAGAGATGCATGCACAGTTGCTATTAAAAGGGCTTTGAGGAGTGTCTAGGTGTTGTGTATCTCCATCTTGGGTCAGAAATCGGCTAGTTTGGCATTTTTTTTTTTTTTTCTTTCCAATAATTTAGCAGTAGTCAGATTTTGATTGAGCATGTCCGTGAGCCAGATAAAGATTCTTAAATTTTCGTGATCAAGCTTTGCACGTATTATTCAAATAGATTTTTCTAAACTAACGGGTTGAGGTGCTTGTGCTGTCTATACATTTTTTTTTTCAAATTATTAACATAATCATTGAAGAACTACTACTAACTCAAAGTAAATGTATATTTCTTACTGAAAAAGTGCAAAGTGTGTCACTGCGAACCATCTTATTTGATGTAAAGTCAAATTTTATTGATTCGATGAGTGATGGTCGAAAAATCAGTAAATTTGGTGATGTTAAATGATTTTACTGTAAAAACTACATTTGTCGACAAAATCCTTTAAATGTCAACGTTTCAAAGGTAAAAAAAAAAAAAAAAAAAAAAAAAAAGCGAGTAGTTGACACCGAACAACCCTTTTATCATTGATTCACGGTTCAATTTTCTACAAAGCCTTTTTCCATGGCGAGCGAAGCAAAAACCAATTAGTTCTATTTCCATACCGACCTACAAATAGTTAATGGAAAAAGACACTAGATATATGTATGTGACATGTGCCTTGTGAAGGAGGAAGACGTGCGATCAAATCGGACAGTCAAACGAGTTTTGGTGCCAAAGTAACGAACCTGTGGCTGTGCGCGAGACTGCTGACCCTCGAGGCTCGACTGCTCCCACGAGGGGTCTTGGGCATACCCTCCATGCCGCAGAACTCATCCATCTCGTAGTCCGTGTCGCCGAGGTACGTGCTCGCTTGCCGACTAACCGTCGTGGTCAGCACGCTGTTGAGGGCCGCCCTTCTCAGCACCGCCAGCTGTTTCTGCGCCTTGCGTATCGACTCCACCCACGACTACGAAAAAAAAAAAAAAAACGATGCAAGGATTACTCACCAGACAGATCTTTGGTGCTCACGGAGCTATAAAGTTTCAAAATTTGTAACTAGCTTTTCGCTCGCTAGGACGGAAAGTATACGATGAGCTACAAGCTTCGTAAGCCATATACCATGAACCGCTATATTATATATCATTTGATGTTACGTTTACTGCTCTGCCGCTATATTTATTTATATACTCTCGAGTAACATTGTGCCTGTTATAGAGCCTTAAGCGTACCTTGGCGAGATTGGGCTCGCTGGCGCTGAGGACGAAGGCCGCCGAGGTCGTGCCGAACTCGTTCAGGTAAATTATCGCGAAACCCGAGTTTTCCTTCAAATCGTGGATGCGGATGCGGTCGACGACGTACGGCTGCCGGATCACCTTGAAGGTCATGGAAGCACTCGAGGACACCTTCTTCGCCGCTTTGCAGATCAACAGCATGTCCGTCATCAGTAGTAGGTGCACCTCCATCTGCGAAATGTTAATTTAAGCTCAAGTATTGCATGTGCCGAGGGCTTAAAATAATAAAAAAAAAAAAAAAAAATAAAGGATGTTCGGGGAAGGAGCTGAATTTAGGTATATTGCGCTTGCCCTTTTTATTGTTCCCGCAAGCTAGTCCTCTACCGTACACAGTAATATTTTCGGCTTAAGACGCGGATGATTAAAGTTTGACAATGGGGGAGGGGGGAGAACGTATACCTTGCTGGACGTAGGGTCGCGGAATTTGAGATCGCCCTCGCGCAGCAGTATCCTGAGCGAGTCCTTGGGACAGCCGGGCATGGGTGCATTCATAATGTCCAAGTTGCAGTACTTTTTGATAAACCCGAGCAGCTCGTCGTCCTTAGACTCGACGGCGTCGTAGCTCTCGAGCCGTGACGCGGCGGTCGCCAGCCGCGCCGTTTCCTCGCTACAGCGCATCGCCGAGTTTATCGAGCCCACGAACGTGTCCACGGATTTTATCTGTGATTTTTTTTTTTTTTTTTTTTTTTCATGCAAGACGTAAGTTAATAACAGTTTTTCATATGGTTGTCAGTTGGATTTCGTGTTTTGGACAAAGTGTGCAGTCTCACCATGGCCGTCAGTTCGGATTGCTGATCCTCGTTTTCCGTGTTCTTCCGCACGGCTTTCAGTAGAAGCGAGTACTTGGTGATTCTTTGCATCGGTTTCACCAAAATGTCGAGCAGCCTCAGACGGTTGCACTCCTTTTGGGTCTCGCACCACTAAAAAAAAAAGGGTCACGAACGACAATGGTCACAACTTTGGTCAAATATCTAAAATTATGTAGTTTATTAAACATTACGTGGTTTTCGCGATTATGCTTTAATATTTGCGTTGTTGTTTGTGTAAACAGAGATGGCAATTTCGATGTAACATAGGCAAAATAAAAATCGTAGTTTTCAGTCACAGAACCAAACCATACTTTGCAAATGACGAACATTGAAGTAAAATAAACACAAGTTAGGAAATTGCCATTTCTCAAATACTTGAGTGTAGTGGCCATAAGTAAAAAAAAAAAAGGAAAAAAAGCAACTTACCGCGAGATAGGCCGTGAATACGTCGTTGTCCTGGAATATTTCGCGGCAGTACTGCTGGCGCCTGCCCTGCTCGGAGCAATACCTCGCGTACGGTGCAAATATCTCCTCGAAGTTCTCGAAAGCCGGGAGCAGGTGTACAGTGTCGAGGGGCTTCCTCGTGCTCCTCGCCGCGTCCAGCATCGCGCTCACGTGGGCCGTCCAAAAGTAGCGATTGGCCGCGTAGATTTCCGGGATATTGCAGAACAGCCTCGCCCTGTCGACCTCGATCAGGATACTCGAGGCCTGCAGGCCGCACAGGCACGCCATGAAGAGCTTCGGGGGCAAGGAATTTTTTCTTCGTTACGCATTACACCTTTACGTATATGTGTACATCTTAACGGGGGACGGTAAATTTTCTAATCAGCACCGGGACTGCGAACCACGCTCGTAAAATTCAACCCCCCTTTGGTAACTCTTACCAAATGGCTTGGCTGGTGTGTACATACATGTACCCTTAAAATTATAATTGAACCCAGCGCGGTCCAGATGGAGTGGAAAATTTACCCGGGCGCGAGCTGAGCTAATTCGCCGAGCGGGGTACTTACATCGGTTACGACCTTCAGTGTCTTTATGTAGGCCGCTTCGGTCTCCACTAGCTCCCAGATGGCCGTCTGCTGCTGCTGCTGCTTATCGCTCAACAGCTCGGAATTTTCGACTATTTCGCGCCAATCGTCCTCCAAACTGAACACAGCTGCAAACACACGGGGACATTAAGAGTTAAGGATACCGATGTTGGCCGCGATGATCAAACGGTCATCATTGGTGCTTAAAAACAAAAAGCAAAAAAATAGCCAAGCCCACGGAAAACCAATTCTATCTATTTCATCCGCTAAAAGGAGATCCGGAGGGCGACCTTGCCCCGTTTAATCAGCCGACCACATCGATATGCTCTCCCTCCTGCTCTCCGTCGCTCCGTGGACAGTCACGGGTTTTGTTTCGAACCGATCGAACGGAAAAGGCTTTTCAGTGCTGAGCACAAAACCTGCCCACAGTGGAGATACGCAGAGAGGGGGAGTAGCGATTGGATCGGCGAAATTGCATCTCTCGGGGGTTAGCGCGAAAGTTGGGTACCGATGCTCCACTGCATGCGGGAGAGGGTAAACGAGCGCGATCATAGCTATATGCACGGCACTTCCCTTCCGAATGCATATATGCATGAGTGTGTGTGTGTGCACGCCAAGGAAAGCGCTAGTGGCAATTTCTTTCGCCGCGATTTCTCGCCAAGTTAAACGATACTCGCAAACTCGGCGCAAAGTGCTGCGCATCCGTTTTACAGCTCGAAAGCCAAGGTAAAGTTTGCCCCGTGCTTGTTTCGCCGTGTATACGCGCGTTTATCTACGAGAGCTTTTTTTAACACCCCTATAAATCTGAGTTATTGTTTGGTTATTGATATATCTTGAGAGAACTAGATAGTAGGAAATTGTTTATTGCGAGTATTTTGTATCTTAATTCATCAAAAGTGAAAAAAAATAAGAAGATAATAATATAATGCTGTACCTTCGTCGCTGGGGGCAAACTCGTAGGACAAGAACTGATGGGCCTCGGGTAGCTTGGGCACGCCGTACTTGCTGTAAAAGTTGAGCTTCTCGATGAGCGGGTCCATCTTGGTGCCCTTGTTGCCGGTGAAGAACGAGCTCCAGCGCTGCTTGCCGGTCTTGTTGAGTCCCGCGGGCCCAGCGGTAACCTTGGCGGAGCTCGCGTGCGCCGCGGCGGCCGCGCTGAACTCCGAGTCCACGCTCGAGTCCTCGGTCGACGCGCTGAAGAAACGATTGCCCCTGCCCCTGTAACTCTGCTCGACAACAATATCGTGTCAATCCAATTTTTTTTTTCTTGCTTCGATGTTTCGCTATCATCGCGCGCTTGTCATCTGCCGTGCGAATTAGCACACCTTTTTCTTCCCCCTTAAACGCGAAATTTGGATGATTGGACGATTCGTACAAGTTTAGCCAAAAAATTAGTCGCAAGTTAATCCATCCCTATTAGCTGTAACTACGTTATTAATAACACGCGAAAAGTCTTGCCATAAAATACAAATTAGTTTGTACAAAATCATCCACCCTTTAGCCATACGATATAGCGTACCACTGAATCGCTATTGTCGTCATAATAAGTAGTTGGTGTTGTTATCATCACCGTGAGCTCTTGTGTATACGCGTGCAATTATCGGATGAACTTCAGCTACCTACGTTTTCATTAAGGCGCAAGGGTAAACTAATGGAAAAGACCTCGTTGGCTTCTCCTCTCTCTCTCTCTGCCTCTGATTGGCATTACGTAACGCTACTTGGCGAGATGTATACTAATAGAATTCTGAATACCGGCACGTTCGGACGCCTTAATCTTTTAGTTGAAGATGCTTTTAGTTGGCAAAATCAAGGCTTCCGTACATTTCATCGGTACCTAAGTACATAAACCTGCACGAATTCAAGATCCTCTTAAAATTAACTTTGAACATTTCTCCGAGATAGGCATTAAGCGGGGTTTACTTCAATCCACACCAAAGAGCTAATTTTACAGGAGCCACCGACTAAATGTCGTTGCTCGTGGGTAATGATGATGATTTGATTGAGCAGCGTATCCAAATCTAAACACGTATACGTGCACTTCATCTAATTTTACTGCGCTGAGTACAGGAGATATTTCTATCTGCGCTCGACAAAATTGTTTTACGACTGAGATTGAATAATCAAAGCTATTACTCTATAAAGCTAATCAACTTATTCTCGACACTACAAATTCAACAATGACACAAAAATACCATTTACAAGATTTATTGACATCGTGGGTCTTGTCAAAAAAATTTTCTGTAATAATTGATAATGAGCTTGCAACTATTGTGTGATTGCTCTATAGATTACCGTCATAATGCAAGAGAGGCAAATGATACACTCATTTTTTCTTTCTCACTTTTACATTGAATGGTACGGACAAACAACTGATACTTCGATTGAAATGCTCAATAACACACAGAGATAAAACTGTTTGTACTTAAGCTAAAGATTCAAGAGCAATAAGTTTTCGTCGTAATAAGCTCTGATAGTGATAAATAATGACTAGCGTGTAAAATAAAAGGAGAGAAGTGAGTCTCGTGAATTCACTTTTATTACATCAGTATGGAAAATTTACTAGCTCAAAGGTTGTAATAAATTACCCTTGCAGATGTATATCACTTGGTTCAACGAATATCGGATTATACGTCCTGCGTTCAGCGAAATAACAATATCAAGGACTTTGCTCAAAGTTGCAAGCAATCATAAATCGAGTGGTATATCGACAAAAAACTGTTGCCCGTGTATCACCGGATGACAAGTACTTCAATCTGCTTTCCCTCCTGTAACGTCAATCCCATCCATCACCAACTCGACGTCTATTAACAGCAATTTTTTTTCAAAAACAACTCGCGAGCCCTTCAAGCGCACAACGCTTTACACCCAAGCTCGCGCCCGAATCCTGCAAGTCTCCACCTTCCAGTTAATTATTGTACTCGTGTACAAAGGGGTGCGCGTGTTCCTTTGCGCGCACGAGTGCGTCCCAACTGACGGCAAAGTCTCGCGTTATGAGGGCAAGAAACACGCTTGGCGCTAATTACACGTATACCCGCGCCCCGAAGAACGACTAGCAAAAATCTCGCTTTTCGGGGATCATTATCGTTCGTACCCGAGCAAAGACAGGGAGAAAACACCCCTGGAGTGCGAACACGTATGCGGTGTGGTCGCGGGAAAATTGAATTACGCGCGACGCGAGCTTCGCATTCGTAACGACCCCCCACGGCTCCATGCGCTTCATATTCAACCCGATGCACGACCTCACGGAGATGAGAGTGATTTCGCGATACTCGATGGGAATTTGGGGTCTTTTACTTTTTTCGGGTACGCTTTCGACGGTTGTACAGCTTTGGCGCAAAGAGACATTCGAGGAGTCTTTAGGGGCGTGTTTTCTGAAACTGTCGCGCTACGCACGTCGAGAACAGCAGCGGGAATTCCTAAATAACTTTTGAGTTGGTGGTTTATCGCGAGCCACTCGCGGTTGTACACCAGATGCACGGGGACGTTTAAAAGCCCCATCCATCCGAGGAAAAGTAGCGAATGAACGTCACCGGCATCGGACGGGTGTTTTTTGAAGAGCGACGGGGCGCGTAACCGATTGATTTATCGAAGCCCTCCACCCCGGTTTTACGACCTCCCGACAAATTTTAACTGCTCTTGCATGGAAATATTCCCGCGCTCAAAGTATTGCAGGCCCGTGAAATTTACAACCTACGGAGGCCCCGCTCTCCATACGCGCCCAGCACTTTGCCAACGTTGATCATTTACGAGCCTTTCCGGAGCGCGCGATTTTTCATTCGGCGCTTAATTTCACGAAGGGGTGCGCTGCAACGTAAAGTGCCCGAGCGAAATATCTTACGTATACAGTCTTTCTGTACTTGTAATATCTGAGAAAATCGATGTTATACTTATACGTGTAAGTATAAGTCGCGCAAAAGGGAGCAGAACTAGAGGAATAAGAGGAAGAATACGTGTATAGGCATACTGAACTGTAAGCGGAGGGTCATATACATGCCATGTGCGATCGATCGCGCGCCGCGTTGGTTGTATACTTATCTCTCGTGTGTGTACCTTCGCGATTTGCGATGCCACGTAAGTAATCGCTTCCGTACCTACTCGTGCCCGAGGGGAGCAGAATGGATATGCGTGTGTGATGCACGCGTGTATAGGTGACGCGCCTTTCTGCCGCAAGTGAGAAAATCGCTGGCAAAGCAGCACCGAAGAGTATCGATTTGGAGAGGGGAAAAAAAAAAGGAAACATTATTGCATGTGCAGTCCGTAAATGGCTCGTGGTTATAAATACGGTGGAGCGAGTTGGAATTAGCGAAGGATGTTATTATTTGCCAGCTTATAAATTTCTAACTCGGCTGCTTGCGTTTCCTGCTTAATCGCGTTTTCCCGCAGTTTCGGGCTTCCTTGCGTGGGCAGCCCACCCGCCTACATTCTAAATCTGGACTATTATGCACCTTGATAAACAATTGTTTCGTTCTATAATCCATTTTAGATTCTACGTGTAAGTAAATTAACATTCGCTATTTTCAGGAACTGGCATCGCTTAGTACAACAGGTAACTCTAATTCAATACAATCGGACTCTGCGTATTAGAGTGTGCCTTTTTTTTTCTCATCGAAATGGTGTTTAGGCGTTTAGCTAATACAATTTAGCTTGTTTATACGTATAACGAAACAGTCTACAGGTAATTGAGCAAATGAGAGCAGGGTAGCCAAGTTTATCGCGTTGACTCCTCGTGAGCCGCGAGTAACTTGGGCACGAGGAATCACGTGCCTAATCCATGAGCCTTTGATGCACGCCGCATCGGTTGAGTTTCTCGTTTGCGGTTAAACTTGCCGGCTATGGGATATAATTAACAAACTACCGAGTCAACGGTGGTGATAACAACAGCAACAACAGGAGCGACATTTTTCGACACAAGTCATACTTGTCTCTCGTATTTTAATTTTGAGTTTTTGGGTAAGGGAAAATCTAACAAGACTACTTGTGAACAAGCTGTCTTTGTTCCAAGAAAAAGGGCCAATATCACTCGCGACTGAAGATATCTTCCTTTTTCTCGTTGCTTCGTTCGCTTCGAAGTAAACATTGATTAAAAGATCCGCACTCGTTCGCGTATGAACGTCCAACCGAGTAGTTAATCATTTATCAGGTGATTTCTCGTTTTGGGGCTTGATATTTCATTGGTATACAGACACAGACAGGGCGAAGGAGTAGCTATTAGCCGCACGAAATTTGAAGACCCTCAATTACAAGATTGTAACTTGGAATGATTACATATAGGTGCGCTTGCGAGGTAAAGCTGGCAGTGACAAACGACGATGGAGCGAAAGATAAAAGAGGTCCGACTTACCCCGCTGGTTTTGTGGAGGGTGACATTCTGACTGCCCTTTTGACTCGCCGATCTCCAACTGGATTTCTCGTCCTTGGCTGCAACAGAAAAATAATGGTTCGTCCTTAACGTTTTGTTGGATTTGTAGCGAGGAATTGAAGCCTTTTTTTTCTTCAAGTTGTGACTAATAATTCCGTCGAAACGAGGGGACGCTTGCCGAGGCAACGAGGACAAGTGCCGTTATTTCCTCGAACGTAAAAACGAGGGTGTGTAATCGATGGTGCTTACAACTCAGTGATGTACAAAACGTGCATCAAATGACTCTCGATCCGTGGAAGTATCCACTTTTCTCGAGCAATCATTAGAGTCGTTCGACGATAGAAGAGATTTTTAACCTACTTTGCGTGAAATAACAATGACAAAGTGTCTTCGCCAATCATCGTCTGGTTTATAGATTTTTTTTTTTTTTTTCTTCATTTTTCAGGCCTCGTATAGTACACCTCAACAACGTACGTGAAAGATGAACTCGTATACATTCTGATAACATTTATCATCCTGAGCAGAAACGAAGCACTTTTCCTTATTTTTTTCTCTATAAGAATCCATGAAAATCCCTGCCATGCTTAATAAATTTTTCGACGTATACCCGAGTTTTTAATTGCTCGCGTGTATCGCAATGGGAATCCGATGTGGATAATTTACGGAAATAATATTTTAGGGATTATCAGGAACGCATTAGATATTTATTCAGCGCAGCTCTACGTGTGGTTGGATATACAATAGCGCAGGTATTAAATTATACGGCGAAATAACCGAATGGGCGTTTTGGTAAATAATAAAGTGCGATTTCCGCATGATAAATTAAATGCTCCAGCACAATGGACGCCCAGGTAAACTCGAGAGCGCCCCATTATTCACTTAAATGATTTAAAGTTCGAATATAAATTTAATACATCGTCCATTGTATATTATAACGTAAGCACTCTCGCAGGACGGACACGAAGTACTTGACGATTTTCCGTGAAAAATGTCAATAATGTATAGTTGATTTTTAATTTCTTCGCATTCCCGCAAAATACTCGTTTTCAACAACTGTACGTACGTGAAATTCGCGCGTCAAATGCAAACCAAATTAACGAGGGCGTCGTTTCTCGCGGCTGAATTTTGCCGCGCATTACCCAAGGACAATGAGCAGATAATGCACTGCTGATGGCTTTTATGGCACGTTGACGAGCCAATAACAGCGTTCTCTTCCTGCGAGCGATATTGGACAAAAGGCAAAAATTCCGATTGTTTGCTTACCGAAGCTCCGATTGATGGTCGCTAAAACGCCTCGAATTTTATTAAAGCCGATGGGATACGAAAGGGGGTGCCGGGAGTGTTAATCTTCGGTGACTGCAAAATTTTTCTGCCATCGGTCGATTGGGCCGGGTTCGGTGGTGCGAGCGTGCGTCCGATCGACCGAGGCGTTGTAGAGCACGGCCGAAGTACATGGTGGAAAAGTGCAAGAACTTTTCGCTGTTTGCTCTTTCGCACGCTCCATTTGACACCCCTCGCTTAATCGAAGGGTAGGTTTGAGATAAGAATTCCTGGTTTTCGGCAATTTCATTTTTTCAAATTTAACAAGTGGTAAAAAAAACATAGCTTACATACGTACGTCACGACTAATACATTTTTCAAAAGAGCACACAGTACCATTGAATCATGAGGAATACTGCTGACTCTTTACACGTTGACTTGGATTTCTTCAAACATATTTTTATTTTTAAGCTTAATTGCTTGACAGGAGCACTTTTTTTGCATTATCACCAGGGGCAAAAAGTTTTAAGTCTAAATATCAAGGCATGTAAATGTACTACATAAGTTTACATCCGATTGAGCTTAAATTTAGTGGATGCATTTTTTTACAATGGATTATAATACCATGATAAAGTTTGGTTTTCATTTTTGATAGTTTTTCTCTTACTCGGGCAGAACAATAGTTATGATTATCAAGCGTTAAAAAAAATATTTCTACATTTTTAACGCAAATGTTTACAACAAAGAACTTACATTATTAAGAAAAGTATCGGAAGAATAAATCTTGACATCTACATCTACAGACTTTAAAATTTAGCACCTCCAAAACCCAATGATCATGTGTAAAAATGTTGCCCCTCTAAATCCAAGCCCAATAGAAGCTAACAACCTACTCAGATCTCATGATAAAATTATTTTTTTACAGCCAAAATACGGATTTCACATAATTTTTCATGCGAAAAAAAATACAGCGGATATCTTACAACAATCTTAAACATCTAAATATTTTTATTTTGTAAATATATACACTGGACGTAAAAAAAAAAAAAAAAAAAAAGAAACCAATAAATTTCCAACCACCATACTATTTTTGGACTACAGCGAGCCTTGTAGATTAGTATTTAGTACGTAAGCGAGGGAGGGAAAAAAAAAATTGCCCCAGTGTAAGGACACTCAATATTATCAGCGCGGACAATCGTTCCGTTTTCAAGCGAGCCTCTTCAAAGTTGTGTGTAAAAAGAAAGAAAATCAAGTGTTTCGTGCGAGCGGACGTGGAGAACTGGAGCACGCGAAACGAACGAATTACGCAGCCTTGACTCGCATAAGAGGGTATGTTTTCCTTCATTTTTTTTCTCTCTCTCCCTTCCATCGCCAGCTATATGTATACACGAGAGTACACGAGTACACTATAGTCGCGGATGAGTGTCTGGGCCAAGCACCGCTGAAAGCCCGATAATTTATGAACGCGCGTGCACACATACACCCACTAGTCACCCCTCCCCTCCCCCATACTACTCGAGAGAACGCTAGAAAAACGTCGAAAGAGACACGGGGAAAGGAAAAAAAAAAACTACAGAGCCGGGCTCTCGTGCTTACCGTGTTTGTCGATTCTTATACGGCTCGGGAGTTTTTTTTCAGTGGATTTTTCATCGAGAAAAGAACGACACAGGGACTCTCGGCACTAATTTCATGGTAGCTCCGGGATACTTTCATGCTGTTACGGAATAAGTGGAAAAACAGGATAACGCACCACCCGAAGAATAACAGGTGTATAAGAGCATTTTCTCCAAACGCGTGGGAGAGCGGTAACAAGGTCGAGTGGCGCAAGCTGAAATAACAGGGAGTATATGGTACGAGGGAAATTCACGGCTGTTCGCGCTGATGGGGTTTCTTTCCTCGGGAATAAGTACAAGGGAGGTACGAAAAGGGATTCCCGCCGCTGGGGAAATCAGTGGAGGGAACGTTTGGAGAATCATGCGGTGTGGTGCTAATGCGCGGGCGCTACACGAGAAAAATTCGATTGGAAAAGTGATGCAAATTGAATGACCTGTTGTGGCTTGGATCTCGGATATACACTCTACTTCCAATTGCGAGTATCTACGTGCCACACGTGCCTCTCCCCAACTTTTGTTTTTTCTCCTCGTCGCTGGTGTCTTTCTCTCTCGATCATGTGATACATCAATTTGCCCTGCCATCAGTTTTGATGTTTGTGTACCACCGGCCAAGTTGAGGGCATTATTCATCGTTAAAATAAAGCCGTAATGTCGAGGGGATGAAAGTTGGTGTGTAACATCTGACTGAATTTCACTTGGAGTTGACAATACTTTGTACAAAAATGTATTTCTCAGATTATCTCCAATAAATAAATACCAATTTGATATTGCCATCGAAAATGATTTTTTAAGCACGGATAAAAAATTTTGTAACGTTTATCTTATAAAATTTTTAGAGAACCGCTAACTAGATTGGGGTTGAGGTAAATTGAATTGCTCGTTAAGTTTTAACCATCTTCAAGTTTATGGATCTACCACTCCAAAGTTTTCTCAATAAATTATCAGTCATCACAAGAGTTAAGTTTTCAATCAAATGTTCATTTACACGAATCATAATGTGCTAATGTTATCTTTGCATCAAAATGCAGGTACAATGAGATATTCAATTAATTAGGTTGAAGAAGTAAAGCTCAACGTTTTCGTAATTGAAAAACTTTCCCATCAATTCCCCGTGATCAATGTCATTGCAATTGTATAATCATCCCAGAATAAAACTCCTTTTCTTATTGTTTCCTGTTTTTTTTTTTTTTTTTTTTTTTTTTTAATCCTTTTTAGGATGTACTTTCTTTTTATTCAACAATCAAGCATCCTCCGAATGATTTTGACAACAGCTCGTTTCTTAGACTACAAAAAAAGTTCGGACAGGCGGGATAATTAAACCCGTCCATTAGTAAATGGTCCCGAAACAAGTTTCATTCAATAGCAGGGAGAAGCAGAATGATAGATCTTAATTTAAAAGACAGACGGCGGAGATGTAGAGCTTATGCCCCGAGCCGGCGCTCGATCCAAGGACACGGCACTCGAATTACATGACTGTTCCTTTGTCACCGTCAATTTAAATGGCTGGATCTCAATTAGAGATGGAATATCGATTCCCGAGAGTCCCTCCGTTGATTACCTCTTGGCTTTTGATTCGAAAAAGCTTCGCAGACGTTTGTACGATTGAGCGTAGAGGACAAAAGGATGCAAGGGTCTTACCTGTTATTCGTAAATTTTTTCCGCCAAGGGAGGATGTTTCGGTGGTTGTTATGGACAGAGGCCCATTGAAGCTGTCGCTGAGAACGTCAACGCGCGACAAATCGATGCCTCGCCGTTCGCAAACTGGTCCTAAAATTTCCCTGGAAACAAGATTAAAATTTTAATCATCGAACCATAGCTGCCTTTGTTGATTTTAATCGCAATCCGTGATAATTCATCCCTACGTGATCCCAAAAGTCAATTACCAAAGTTCGTAACTCTGATGGCCACGGGAAAACGATTAATTAGAGGTCTCCCGTCTAAAAGTTGTTATTGACTACTACGCGCGCGACTCATTACAGCTTATAACTCGCACGGCACCACTCGCTGTGCTCCTTACCCTAATCATATCCCCCCCCCCTTTTTTTTTCCTTAACACTCAGCCATTAAAGAAAACGAAGAGAATAACCTACACATGTTTTGCGTGCCTCACCTCACGGTTATTCTCGTAAGTAGTTATCTATTACCTACAAAAATGATTTGGGGCAAAAGCATTGTCTAAAGCGTTATCCACGCTGTCTCGGATAAATTAGTTGATTTCACGTAACATGACACGTTCTCGTGAATTTTCGTGGATGATACCTCGAGCTTTTCTTGATCGACAAATAATGCAGGACGCTCAGAAATTCACTGTCTGAATGTCACGTCAGTTTGAAGGATTTTTTTTTCTTGAGGAGGCAAGCACTGAGACAATTTAATTGGTAGTTCCACCAATAGTATTTAATATCGATATGGTAAAGTAAATTGTATGCGTAAAATATCATACAGGTAGCGTTAACTCAAAGTCGCCTGTGGTGTGTTTGAGAAGGATAGATACGCCTGCAAATGCTCCCATGTATATAAGATGGATGGACGAGACGTTCGAGAGATGGATTATCGCTAAGGCTCGCACGAAAGACTCGGAGGAGGGCAAACATGAATTATTAAAAACAGATGGAAGGTTGAGATTAACACTAAAAAAAAAAAAAGTTGGGGGGGTGCCCGCAACAACCTCTTGGGGATGTAAAAAAAAAAGTGCGCAACAAAAATATTTAATGGAAGTTTGAATGTAATACGTACATTCTACAGATTGATAAGTGAAAGAAAAAGTGATTTTTTTCAACAACAATATTTTAATTTCACAAAAAAAGGACGATTTACGGGCTTTTGCAATTTTTGTTGTATGTTATAGTTGAGATGCGAGGCACTCCTGTGAAAGAGTGCTGCCTAAAAACACTTAATATTAATGGCTCCTAAAAGCTCGGTATATTCCCTTCCAAGATTTTTTTAATATACAATGAAAAAAAAAGCAAGGCTACTCTTTAGGCAGTGTTTGTTAAGCGGATCTCTCAGTACGCGTACATCCCCTTTAAACACAGGATCGTTGAAGTCTCACGCTAAAAGCTTTAGCGTTTGATCCTTTGCCTACATTTTCAAGAAAGTAATAAAATAACAACAAATTTTTATCAATTACTAATTAATGGCCCCGACTTCACCTGAATTAATTCAAAGTCAAAATGGACTCTTGTGTTCTACCGTTTGTAAGTGATGAATATTACAGTAATTTAAATTTCTACGAATGATCGATGGTCTCGAATTTCCTGACCTCCGATCGTAATCAATTTAACCGTAGTACCAAAAAAAAAAATTGATTAAATCTCAATAGAAAATTCGTGCTTGCATTATTCAAGTCCACGCACGCACAATTACTCGATTCGCATGATAAGGCTCTACAAATTAGGGACAAAGTAGTTCCGTCGAATAATAACAGTTGAAAGCAAATAACGAAACAATCGTCATCGAGTATTATTTACGGGGGGCAACGTATACGTATGTTTGATAAAAGGTCATAAAACTCTCCTGCACGAGCTCTTTTTTTTTTTTTTTTTTTTTTTTTATTTAAGCTTTCTCTGATTTACATGAAATCAATATAGCTAACCTGCACGAGCTCGATTGCGCGTTAGAGAATCGCATCAGCGTCAACAGGGGCTTATGCATGTCGTTGAAAATAAACGAGGTGCCTGCCACCACATATATGTATACACGCGTGCGTATGCGTGTACCTTCGAAATAATGAAAATGTTCGGCGCGGAGTCGCCAAACACGACTACTGCACTGCAAACAATTCGAATTAAATCGCCCGCGGGTGCCGGGGAATGAGAAATAAAAGTCGGAGGAACACAGCGACGGTGCACGCGAACAATATGGCCATTCACGTTGAAGGATAGTTCTACAGTTCACGCATATACGTCGATTTTTCATGTTTTAATTTTCTCATAAATATTCAAACGGCTTCACAAACAGTATCTGATACGAAACTTAATTATTTCATTTAATGAAAGATCCCGCAGTATAGCGTATGAGCGAAACTCTCTCGGCACATCTAAAGATCCCGATTATCATCTAAACCTGGAAAAAAATGCCACGCGCACCCAGTACATGTACGTATATGTGGAGTGAGAGTCGAGATAAGGGAGCCAAATGTGGCGCGTCACATTTTTTTTTTTTCCCGCGCGCTCGCGCCCTAGAAAAGTTGCCGTCGTTGTTGCAGGCGAGCCGATAAATCTTGCCACCTTCGTGCAGTGTATAGCTAGAAAAAAATGAATCCCAGCACCGTAAGGGAGCCGAGCGCACGCAGATTTATACCTATCCTGCGAAGGACTGCCGCTGTGGTGCGAATAGGCGACGCGTATAAATCCCGGTCTTCCAATCAAGCCTTCGTTCGGGCAGACGCCAGTTACGTTCGCGGATATTTTCGAGATTTTTGCTGATAAGACAAAAGGTTTTTTTTCTCTTTTCACAGGAGCATGCGGATTTAGGTGGTTATTTTTATTTCACGTGTGATCTAAAGGAGGTGGAAAAAATTTCACCTCAAAAAATGGTACTTTGAAGAAAATGTTTCTAGAAAAATGACCATAAGCCGTAAGCTGCAAAGGGACTCAAAGGATTACGAAGGTAGTCTTCGTAAAAGTGTCACCGCGTAAGATGAAAATTTCAACATTTTCCGTAAGAGAACTGGGAAATACGGGACAAGCTGTAATCCGGAAAATCCAGAGAATTAATTTTTAATTAAATTTTTTCCATGAAAGTAACTACACCAGTACAGTGAAAAAAAAAATATTGAAAAGAACCTACGAGCTCTTTATCCCAATTTTCGTTGAGAAGCACAGAAAGTACAGACCGATTCTAGCTCGCTTCATCCAGCCTCAAGTTTTCCCGGAAAATCACACTCACGGATGATTCATGCCAGCGAGCAAAGAAAAAAGAGAACGACCTCGTCGTCGCCAGCGGGTAAAAAGCTTGAA
Source organism: Copidosoma floridanum (assembly GCF_036245765.1). Taxonomy (NCBI): domain Eukaryota; kingdom Metazoa; phylum Arthropoda; class Insecta; order Hymenoptera; family Encyrtidae; genus Copidosoma; species Copidosoma floridanum. The sequence continues at coordinate 1,447,891 of NW_028321891.1, forward strand.
TGCAAAAGCGCGCCTGGCCAGCTTGTCGGAATAGAGGCTCTCTCTGCGCGCACACACACACACGTGGCGAGCCCGGTGTAGGTGTATCGTGTTTATTGAATTCCAGCCGACATCAAAACGCGATAAATCACACCTCGCGTCTGCCATTCTGTTTCTCCCGTCCCCGACGTGTTTCTCGTTTTTTTTCGCTCATTCCGATTGATGCTCCATTAGAATTCCGCCGTTTCGTTTCACCCACGCGCTAGTTGGCCCGATATTGCAAATCTCGCGTGTCAACGGAGATTTTGTCGTCGCGCGATTTCATACGCAAGGACGATTTTTTACGATCCACCGGATGCACTCGTGTGTGACAGAAGAGGTTTTCCCCCACCCACGTTCATACACGATCAAAAAAAAAAAAAAAACAATCCACGCGTCTGACGTAATCTCGACCTTTACTACTCATTTTCAGACCCAAAGAAATTACTTAATGAAAAAATACTCATAGGAGGATTTTCCCCCACTCGCATTCATACACGATAAAAAAAAACAATCTATGCGTCTGACGTAGTCTCGACTTTTACTACTCATTTTCAGACCCAAAGAGATTTTTTAATGAAAAAATACTCACGTGTGACACGAGGGTTTTTGACACCCAAAGAAATCATTTAATCATAAAAAAAACTCATACGAGGATTTTTCCCCCCACCCACGTTCATACACAATAAAAAAAAAACAATCCATGCGTCTGACGCAATCTCAACCCTTACTACTTATTTTTCGACCAAAGTAAATTACTCAACGAAAAAACGATTTCACGAGCACACGATAAGGAAAAAGCAACGGGACCATAATCACGAAAAGCATCCTGTTCCACATCAACTCGATCGAGGTTGCGATGCATTCAATAGAGACCGCACGGCGCGAAAAATTCAGCTCACATTCGCTCGGCGCCTTTCTCGCGTCTATTTTTCAGTGCACGCGTGCTTTTTCACAAGTCACACGCTTAACGCATCCCACTGAAACGCGGGGCAATTCAGACGACACGTATGTGGCTGGCGATTCATACGCAAGACGGTCACGTGTGCATTTATAGGTGATGGAGGGCGGTGCGAGGTCTCAGAGGAGGGTAGCGCTAATAGTAGTGTCTTTTTCGATGACACAGCTCCTCGATTCATATTTAATATCTAGTTAAACGATTGACACGACAAATATATTGACTGCTCCATCCTGTATTCATCGTTTACCATATAGCGTACCATTTGTTGTATTGAATAGAGTTTGTTTTTTACACTTTTCACGTCACGCCTCGAAGAAAATTTTTTTTAAATGATTGGTTTGTAATTTGATCGGTATCCATAAAGACTATATCATTGAGTATAAAAGCCAATGGTATATTTTTATCGTCGACAAAATTATTTCAATATCCTTTCGTTGCGCGTGTGTAGGTAGGTACATTGTTGCGCCGACAATTAAAGCATGTCACTCCGTTACGCGTATGATTGTGTTTTTGTCATAAATATTTGACCATACCGGCGAGCCCAACTAAAAATAATTTCCAGCTACTATACTATTATTACACATTGTTCGAATTTGTAAAACAATCAATCAACTTGGTTCATCGTTGTTTGTGAAAAAAAGCTCTTTTGAAATTTCTGAATTGATCGTAGTTCACCTGCGAGGCATCAAGTGCTATTCACTGCCGCGTGTACACCTGAGCAAGAAAAACACGAATGGATCGATGGAAAATTTTTTCATGCCGAGTGAAAGGAAATATGGGTCAACAATTAAAGCAGAAGTACCGATCAACAGCTGCCTAATCAGATCGCTTCTTTTTTTTTTTTTTTTTTTATTCTTCGCATCAGTGTGTCGGCACAGTTGACCGACCTACGTCGTAAACAAAATAAGCTATAAGCTGGTATGAACGCAAGGGCAAAATCGATTCGCAATGACGCCCGAAAATATGTATAGGAAAAACGAGTCGAGAGATGGCACAATTGGTACGCGGGGGTGGCAAGGAGTCGAAAATCCCATTTCAACAGCCATCGCGGGAAAAGACGCGTCTCCGGTGCAGATGCCAAAATTTATTTCGCGCGCGCGTATCTGTCAGCCGCACAAGTCAGTGTCGGAGGAAATTTAAGGAGCCCGACTGCTACTATAGTCGCTTTCTCGTTCATGACTCTTTACGAGTTGCTTCGTCCGTATGTACCACTGCGCGGTGTTGCGGCACAGCTTTGGAATTTACGCGTCGTATAAAACCCAAGGTAAGAGCTCCCCTTCCCAAATAATTCGTATGCACAGCGACGGCGTTTTTTTTTTTTTTTTTTTATGCCAACACCCTCTTTTATACGTCGTTTTGTTTAGCTACTCTCCCGAGCTTATTCGTAAAAGAAGTGTCGAGGTAATGCGCGCCTTGACTTTGTTTACTCTGTATTAAATCTGGCTTACGATGTTAGGTGCGAGAGTGCATCCTCAAATACTACTCTATATTCAAATCTCGTGTAGGTACATTGAGAAAATGTTTTCTTACACTCTTGTGAGGTTTTTTTTTTTTTTTTAAGTTTAGCATTTCAGAGTGTTGTGAATCTTCTTTTTTCAACAAACACTTGTAAAATACGGATTAACAAATGTTTATCGTCAGAAAAAGTATATGCTACTTTTCGTTAGTATACCAAAAGAAAAACCAAAAATTAAGAAATAATACGCTGGTCTCTTGGTCTGAAATCCAAGGGAGTTTCTGCTCCAAGTTTTTTATCCCTTTGAAACCCCGACCGCGTCCGTGCTTTCATTGAATTTTTTCCTCCCCCATCAATTTAGTGGCTTATCTCGCGAAATTCACAGACTGAAAATCCCCACCCGAATCAGACGAGATTACAAAAATGAGGTACATCCTTCGGTGGACCACGGAATTGCATTCCACGCACCGACTGCTGATTGCGTGCAAACAAACGCGCTGCGCAACCGAAAGCCGAATCGCCTCTCGGAAAAAAAAAATCGGTTTTACGATCAGATTGGGGCTTATCGTCGAGAGCTCGAATTTCCTTCGACGCGAAAATACTCGATCGATCGACCATTACTTTTCCTTCGGAGCAATGCAAGCTGCTCTCGAGACAAAGCTCATCCGAGACTCTCTAAAAGCTTAAACGACCAAGGCTTAACTTATAGCCTGTTCAAAGGTTGTAGTTAATAAAGTGGACGAGGGGGAAGAAGAGCAACACGAGGGGGGAAGAAAAATGAAGATGGATGGCAGCGAGACAAGAGAAAAAGTCGTACGGGACGTCGAAGCCAAAGTGGAAAGAGACAGATCGCACGGTCAGGGATGCGGAGTCAAGCTGAGAGACAAGTTTTGCGAGGCGGGAAGCGATGGGAGGGAAAACCTTACGAATGTGCTCGGGTGACAAGTGCGAGGAACATCCGGAAAAGAAGATTACAAGCTTTTGGAACAGACGCCAAGCTTGCGAGTGACGAGTTTGGTAGTGCTTTGGCGCTCGATGATGCAGCGAGTCTTACCGAACGTTAATCTGTTTGCAAGATGGTACGGAATCCATCAGTTTGATCTTTGCTGTTTTTCTTTTTTTTCTACCACTGGCCTTGCTGTCTGTTAATAATTGATACGCATGCCCTTGCTTCGTATTTACAGGGCACAAAACTTTTGTCATAATCAACGAAATTGACATCCAAGGTCACTATGAACGAAAGCTAAATAATAATATTACCGTCTTGCGATTTAAACCAACACCATCGGCATAAGAATTATATTACTAATTTGTTTGATTATATCATTTTTGGGGTAAGAAAATCAATGTCTAACAGAATAATTTTGTTCCACTTACACAAGATATGTCCCTTTGGTAGCGGGTAAAAACTCTTCTCGATCTATGACACTGGTCTCGTCGCCCACATCGAAGTCCACGCTGAAGTACTCGCTGCTGGATACCTGCAAAAAACAGCGGAGCAAAAATATTAGAGCAAACTCTGTATACATTCGTTTGCCGTAAGTACAACAGATAACAGAAATATTTCTCAATTGATTTCATTCGTCACTTGCGAGAGACAAACGCCCCGATGTTTCATCTTTTGATCCGAAAAATAAAAACATATCTTACGAGGGAAGAAAACAACCCCGTCCCCCAGAACAAACGAGCCTATTAATGCGAAACGCGTGCAAGAGCATTAATTATACGAGCCCCAGACATATACGCCAGTCCACGTGTAACATTGATTTCGCCTCCACCCGAGCGAGAAACCGAGAAACGCAGGCCGACAGCCCGCGCCTCCCCCACGACCCGAATAATTCAGACGTCAGAGGCAAAATCCTTCCCCACTCTGATCTACGGGCATCTTCCGTCATCGGCTCTGGCACGCGCGCTCGCGACAGTCCAACACCGCTATACATGCCCATCCCCCCTGCCGCGGCACGTGCAACCTCGGCAGCCGAAATTGCCTAGTACTTATTCGGCTGGTAAAATAATTGTCCTTCCTTGGACCCGAAAACTCGGGTAATCAAATTCTCGTCAAAACTCCGGACAGCCGGTACAAAGTTTCGAGCGGCTTACGCAGCGGTGACTCGAGTTTAGTGCAGTTTTTGTCAAAACGACGCGCTAATTGGGTTTCTACAGCTCGCGGGGTAAGTGCTCACCGATCGTTATTCCCAGAGCGGGGCATATCGAGATTCGAGTCAAAGGGCCATTTAGCGAAATAATATTAAATTAGCAATAAATTTCGCTTTTGACGCCAATCCAGGAATCACTCACGAGAACGTTTCGACTGCTCTACCGGGGTGCTCGTCAAACGGCATCGGAGATTATTCACCGAAGCGATGGAAGGGTGTCGGAGTGGCCTCATTTTGCAAAGACCACTATTGCCCTGTTTTCTTTGAATTGCCGTCATTTTTTCTCGCCTCTTGTTACAGTCTATTTTACAAGAAATGGTAGGTACTTGTGTTGCTTTTTTTTTCGAGGCCCCGAGCTTGCGTCCCGAACTTACCTGTTGTTCGCAGCGTAAGTAAATACACTTACTTTTTCGACGTTACGTTTACGCGATGAGAAAGTTTTCCCAACAAAGTGCACCGAAATCGATGTGGAAATGTCCCTTTTCACAAGTCTGAAATGTTCGGAAAAAAAGAGTACTGTTGGGGACAAAAAGTCGATATGAAAAAAGCTCGTCGAAAAATGTAGAAATGCAAAAATAAGTTCGACAGGAAACCTGGTTGGTGGGAAAAATTCAGTGACTTGCGTAACCCGATAAACTATCGACGGATTGCACGGGAAACTGGCGCGAAGACGCGAGTGTGGGCGCCCGACAACAGATCTCCCAAGAGTTTATAAGCAAAATTCAATCACTTGCTGTTTTTTTTTTTTTTTTTTTTTTTTTCTTCCTAGAACCCTTTGGGATGCATATTTTCAATTTCCCGGGCTGGAAGCTCTTTTTCCGTGTGTACTAAAACATGCAGTTGTTCGTCGTAGGAATAAGGAAAATTTCACGTGCGTGAAAAGTTGTCGAGAAGCCCTAGCTTGCGTTCCTCAATGCGTGCACGGAGGCTGATGCGCCTGACACATTATTAACGAGAGTAAAATATTCATACTCTACTGCTGATGCTTACTTCCTGTTAATTGTCATAGGGTAAGTTCAGAGGAATCGATGAAAATTTTTCTTTAAAAGCTAATCCCTACCACGGTGCGGTGCATTACCTTGAATAATTGAATCTCGCAAGCACTTACCAAAGAGACTCCTAATAAAGGCATTAGGACCGGACAATGAAGAGGATGATAATCTCAAAATCTTTGTATTGAACCCATTTGGATCTGAGTGTATTTTTATAACACGTTGTACATTTATAGTTCCCATATCGGAATTGAGAACGAGATTTTTCAACACAATACTTTCGAGATTAACACTTTTACCGTATTGATACGCCCATTAATATTTTCTTCCATTGTGAAAATGTTACGCTGTCCAATGCACAGCTCTTTGTGCGAAATAATGAAAAATTGTATTTCCCAGGTATCTCGCGAAAGCTGAAATATCTCTCCTTTCATTGATATACAAGTTGTGGATGGCAGTGTGTGTGAATGAAAAATGTTGTTTTTTATACCAGGGAAGACATGAAAAAAAAAATCACATCGATAAGAGCTTATACGAAGGATAGAGCCCCCTTTGTAACTCGTAATAAGTTCAAGCTTAAATACGTCAAAGTATATTTGCTCATTAAATAAAATATTTGCACACAAGTATCACAGGTCAAAACAAATAATTTAGTTCGTTAACTATAAATGACTCGCGTTAAACGCCAGCGATTATTCCTCTATTGTTATTTCAAAGCATCGAATCGATAGCGATAAATCATTCGTTAACTACGACTAATCCTTCGTAACAGTAGTGGCACGATCATATCTCTAGATACCTCGTGTTGTCATTGCAGAGGTAGACTCATCGATAAATATTCATTTCAACGAATAATTAAACCCATCTTGCAATGTTTTACTCATCTAAAATTTTTAATGTAGAATAACGTTCCTTACTTGAAATTTTTTTTATCATCAATTAAGTGTTATTCTTTCTATCGATGTGAGTTATCATTGCAAATGATATAATCAACATTAATCCATCACCAACGAAAATATCAATATCCGTGTATATTGGTATCACGAGGAAGGCCGCATCGTCGATTTCGTACACGCTACTGTAATATTGCGAAACGATAAATCCACGCGTCGAGCAATACTTGTGCTTTTTTCGCTGGTAAAAAAAAAAAAAAAAAAAAAAAAAAGGCGTACCCATGATACTTTATGCGGGCCGTAATACACCGAAGCGAGAGAAAACGGGGCTCGTAAAACTTTTCCAAGGAGTTTCCTTCCCTGGCTATAGGCTCCCCATCCCCGTCATACCATTTCACGCGCGCCCCATTCGTCCTTTCCCCCTTGTATTATTCCTTTGAGAGACTGCACAGCAACTTTTTACCCGTGCCTCGATCGTATTTTTTTGACTATATTCCAGTTTTACGAGAAAAAAAAAAAAAAAAAAAAAAGAAAAAAAAAAAGGAGAGAATAATTAATCCTCCAAATAAATCATACGAATGCACGTACTTGTGATCTCGAGAGCTTGTGCCTGGTCCTGTTTGGTCGATTGCCGTCGGCCGATGCCGCGTTCGGCACGAGAAAGCGCGGGCTGGACTCGCCAAAGGTGTGCGAGTGATATTGCATCTGGTGGTAATACGGGCTCTGGCTCGGGTGCTGTTGGTGCTGCTGATGCTGTTGTTGCTGGCCCGAGTCCTCGCCGCCCATTTGATGCTCACCCGCGTCCAGTATGCTGGTCCCGAGGGCGTCGAGCTGCGACAGCGACCTCGAGCGCACCTGCAACACAAAGACGATATTTACAAATAATTGCTTGGTGCTCGTGTATACACAACTAACAAGTCGCTTATGTGTGTGCTTGGGACGAGCCCTGCACCAAAGCGGCCGAGCATGACGTTTTATGTGAGTACAAGATACTTGGATGTGTCATTGAAATTCATTGCATGTAAATTGTATGTAGTAGAAATGAGAATGATACGAGCAGTTTTTTTACAGTTGCACAATAATATTTCGGTACAACAGCCACACAAAGGAATTTTAGAAAGCAGTCCTTGATCTCACCAGAAAAAAGTGTATTTTTTTCAATGTAATGTCATTGATACCAACGAACGCAAGGTTAAAAAAATTATTATTTACATCAGTTTATGTATATTTCCACTATAGTGTAGTACTCAGCTATTTAAAATTCATCAATTCACACAGAAATGAAGCTGAACAACAAGTTACAGCATATCATCAGCCCATTACAATGCGATGCATCAATTGAAATTCACTTCTGGTTCACGATCGCCCCTTATTTTCACCATGGCCTAAGCCACGAATTGCGTCAAGAAAATTTTCCCGAGGACTTATTTTCGGGAATTCCCTGTCTTTCTCTTGATGAAAAAAAAAAAAAAAAAAAAAAAACAGTCACGAGCTGCTTCACATCCTTCGGCGTCTAAAAATATCTACATCCCCCAACGGAAGCTGTCCGCAAAAGTTGGAGTGGATGATCGCTCGACCTGGAGTTTCGATCCACGCCGGGAAACACGAGCGTCGACTGGCGCAACTACATCCCTTTCGTTCCGGGGAAAATGTATGCGTTTCCAATTTGCGTCGCCGTGACTGTGAGTAAATATAACGGAAGATTGGCGACCTGCAGTTGACAAATCGAGTTTGGAGGAGATGCGGCGCACGGGGAGGAGGACGGGAAAATTCGGAGGAGGAAAGTAAAAATGAAAGGGGAGAACTCGAGACACACACACGCAGAGGGGAAAATAACTTGGTCAACATTGGAGAGACGTGCACGTAATTCTCACCGGCAAAGACATTGAGATCGTGGCAAGTGATCGCGTGATGTGTGCCGCAGACAAGTTTACGATAAAGGATGGGATGAGAGGCTTATACCACCCGCAGGGGATGTAATACGCGTGTGTTTGCATATTCCATATCGCGTATTTGCTCACGGTAGGTACATCGTATATAAGCTCTCCGATCCTTTGTAAATCCCACAACTGTACCTACAAACTGTACCGCGCTTGCAAAAATCATTTCCTATTGAAATAAAATACCGCTCGCTTTCCTAGTTGCTTGTACGTTTGGATAGAAAAAAAAAATTTTTTGTCACTAACGGGCAAAGTACCGACTTAGAGCGCAATGGTCATTTTTCTTGTCAAGGGCGCAAAGTGTTTTTTAAATCTCTTTTACCACCATCTGGAAAATTTTGGCAGCAACAGTCCAGCCGAACAATATAGTCGCGCACAAAACAGGTCAGACAAGCCCCCACCCCTTCTTTTCCCGATAGCCAAGCTCCGTCACGGTACATCGACTCGTGATCTGCAGTTGGCGCGATAGCCCGTCCCCATCAGCCTCCGTCGCGATTCAATGAGCACGTGTGCACGGGTTTACTCGCATCCTTGGCCATCGATTCCGATAAAATCGACGGAACCGCTTTCTCTCGGTCCGAGCGATTGGTCATCCCCCCCCTCCGAACATTTTTCAAAACTAATAATCGCGTTGTTGAGAGAGCTTTTTTAGTCCCGCCTTTACCTTTGCGTGGGACAAACTAAGGGGAACGGGTGACTCGTTAGAGCGAACCTTTGAGAATTTAACAATCTCGTTTTCCTCCCTAGCTCCCTGGCGTCCCGGGGACGAAAAGCTCCAAAGAGAAAAAGCTCGATTACAACGTTTGTTTCTTGTTGCACTGAAAAAAAAAAAAAAAAAAAAAAAAAAAACGACGCTCAAACTGTTGAGTGACAGAAAAAAGTGAGCATCCCGTAGGAGCTTACACCTCTTGCCCCACATACCTCGCTTCTAATTAATTATGCGCTCTTAGAGTGCCGTCGTCGTCGTTATATGCACAAGAAACGCGACTCACACCCACAGCGACTCTTGATGTTATCCAACTCGCTGACAGAGGATTTCAGAGGTAATTTTAGTCTAGCCCCTATAAGCTGACTCCAGGGCCATACAGCCTCGAGAATCTCCATCGAATATCGATAAGAGATAAGCTGACGATGTTCCTCCGTACGGTTGTAACGTCGCTAGCATTTCTAGTCAATTGAAAAAAATTAAAAGATTTTTGGACAATTATAACGAGAAAAGCGCAGTCGAGAGCCCGTGTTGTAACCCGTTCTGTTTACCCCGACGTGCTTGGCTCAAGTTGTCAGGCAACTCCATTAGGGTCGATCTGTTGATGCTTGCTCAGCCGTCTAGCTACCGGTGGCGGAGCAACAAAAGCCTCGCTAAAAGTCCCCCTCAGACCGAGATTCAAGCAAAGTTGGGATTGTTGTTTCGGTATTTTTTTTTTTTTTTTTTTTTTTTTTCGCAACACCAAGACTCAGATCCTTGGGCTAAAGGTATATACCGACCTGTTTCACGACATTGAACAAACGCCGCCTGACTCTGATGGACGGTATTTGCTGAAAAGCAAAAAAAAAACTGGAGCGTCAAACACCCCCCCGCAAGAAAATTAATGCCTGCAGTGGGCCACTGTTGCGTTTCAAAAAATAGTCGCAAATGAGGCTCCCTGCGCGCATCTCGTTAACAATGCGTACACCGTTTCGCGTTGAACATCAGCAAAGTTTCGCCCCAACGAGGCATTATAATATGCAAAAGCTCGCGTTGTCGTTATAAACATACACACCGTTGTTGCTGTTGAGCTCGTTTAAAAACTTTTTTTTTTTTTTTTTTTTTTTCGTCGTACCACAGCAAACTTTCCTTGCCGACGTTCTCGTTTTAACGAGGATTCACGGCGCACGCGTGCGATCCATCCTCTTTTTCTTTCCATTTCAGTTGTGAAAGATGTCGCGCGTATACGCAACCCCACTATGGTTAAATCACATGTACACCCGGTTTATTTGTCGCATACATGTATGTATACGCACCCGTGGAACCTCGATTTTCAAAGAGTAGATGAAAAGGACACTAGTTGCCGCCATTGTGCGCTTTCGCTTTCCTTCTTTCGGCTCCTTGTTACCAACGATTCGCACACTGGTTTTTATTTTAACGACGAGCCCCACGTCACACAGGTAAGGTACTGGTGTGCACGCACAAAAGCTGTTTTCGCGCGCGTGGCAGCGCCGTCACCCCCGACGAGCCGAACAATGGTGATGCCTGCCTCGGCGACCTCAACCACGCCACTGTCCCGTCAATAATTCACCCGGTTATATCATCCCAGCGATTATTTCTAGCTTTCGATTTCCATCGCCGAGCAAAGTCGAAAAGTACGATCGCGTCAGCCGCGGGAGCGTCGATGTTGTCCGCTTCGCTCGCGAAGGATGTACGAGGACAAAAGAGAGGAATAAAATTCTCGTCCCCTCCTAATGAGCTCGCGACCGCGCCGAGACGGCTGTCGGCTTGTTTGCGCGCCACACGCGGATGATTAATTGCTCGCACATTTTTATCGCGATAATGGAAGACTCCATTAAGTATTTTTTTTCTTCCCCTCTCTCTGCCCTTATCCTCGACCTCGTGGGAGCAAACATAATTTTTCGTTGCGTACGGAGAAAAAGCAATCGTGCAAATAAGCGTGTATCAAACGCCAAAGTGGATACCGTATTGGCTATGTATATGTGTACGAAAGCTCGTTGATTGTCATTTCGATCGGAACGACGGTTACCGTTCAGCTTGACATTAATTAATGAATCGGAGCATCCGCGTAATAACAATGATATTGTCGCGTCCCTGTACGTATACAACAATTGGAACAGATAACGAGAGAAAGAGTCCCTTTGCGGGTGCAATTAATCAACTTGAGCCGCAAGTTCGCTCTTCAACAACACCAACAACGACTAATTAATTTTTGTCTAAGTCATTTATCATAGGCGAATTCGAGCATATAGATATCTCCGAAGAGCAAGGGAATCGATTATCAATACCAAGAGCATTTCCTTGGCTGTACCGTCCATCAGCAGGTCCCTCGGGCTCCTCCACCGATAGCACTTGACAATTTCCGTTTTTCCGCCGAAGGGATTAATCGGGTGTACGTACACGCAATCCGACAAGCCGAAATCCAGGGATACGTGTACGTCCACCGTGGGCTGGATGGAGAGAAATAGAGGACCAGCTGAAGCGGCCCACAGGGCCATTCGTCAGGGGGGGTGTCGCACACCCACACACCGAGACCGATTAATGGGGGCCATTATGTCTTTTTTTTCCCTTTTTTTTTTTTTCAACGCCCGATCTCCCGCGGTGGCCTGGAGAGAAAAGCCGGTTGGCCCTCTGCCTCGTTTTTATCGATTTTCGGGGCTCGCGCATTACTCGATGGAAAGGGCTGTCCCGCCGAGAAGGGGGTACCTCTCCCTCTATCTTCCTTCGGTGGAAAGCTCTCCATTTTTCTCCTTCTTGGTGTGGACTGAGAGCTCTCTGTTTCGTTGGTGAGAAGTGAAGGTCCTGTTTTTTCTGGACTTCGCGTGGGCGTTAATTAAATAATTAGTTAATTAACCAGCGAGAACCTTTGTCTTTGAGTCAGCTAAGGTGGCGAGATGGGGGGGGGGGGGGTGGTTCGAGATGCTGGGATGAATTATTAACTAAACAAAATGACGGGGCGAAAGAGTGGGTAAATGGATTTGCTCCTTCTTTAATTTTCACCGCGAGGACGTGCTTCTTTTACGAGTTTTCTTGGGTATACATTCTTGTACTGACTTTGCGGAAAGGGAACACTTCTGCCTTACAATTTATGCTCCACACAAAGTCTCGAGTAAAGATGTACTTGCACCACAAGATAAATTTAATTATGCTCACCGTTATTATTATTATTATTACGACAAAAGTTACTGTAGTTAACACCTAAATACGAGAGAACGTTTCTTGCTTTTCTCGGATAAATGAAAATTTTCACCACAGTAACAGTTTTCTCCTCGCGTGATTGATTTGCTTAAAGGAGATAGGACAATGCTTCTCAAGTCTGAGGAGACATTTGGAAAACAACTTCGCGCCTCGTAGCCATCCCATGGATTACGTTACCACGTGTGGGTGGAGGCGTGGGATGTGAACGTATTCACGTGTACGGCACCAGTTGTGGAAAGTAAAGTTTCCTCGGCATCGAACGAACAGTGTGGATGAGGCTGCGTGTACGTCGCGTCCCTGAGTCACTTTCCGGGTTTGGGGTGTTGGGACACGTTCGCACCTACGCCCGGAATCTCGGAATTAACATTCTTCGCTTCAAAAGAAAAATCGTTGTTTACGGGCCAATACGTGTTTTGCGCCGAGTCGGAAATGAAGTCGAAAGTTTTACACCCTTGTCGTTCCTTCACGTACCGTTTATTTGTTTTTTCTTTTTTCTTTTTTTTTTTATTCTAAGGATACCATTGTCGTTCCTCAATCGATATACATTCATCTTCCCCCTGATATAGACATTTCGCATAATCGTCGACGAATCCATTACGTAATTTTGTACTTTGGATTGCCGTCGATTGTGGTGATCGGAGATTTATCAAGGCGCTCGTACAAGAGGAGCGTCGAGTACTCTAAAGAAAGAGCGAAATCCTGCTGTTACCTAACCGGTCGATCGATCGTCCGTAGACGATTACGACTCGCTCGAGAATAAAAACTGCGTGCATCTATACCCAAACGCCACCCCCCACAGAATCATTTCCAAAGAGATGTAGCGACAGGGGATTTTTGTTGTTGTTGTTGTTTTTCACCCTCTCAAACAATGTGACGCAGCGCGTGAATATGCTCTTCGACTCCCGCGAGACTTATTTCATTCCTTGACGCGAGAATACGCCGGCACAGGGGACTAGTTGCTCTCGCAGCCGGTCGTTACGGCTTGTTGGCGTTTGTCTGGATTCCACACTCTGCTCGTCCTCCTTTTTCCCCCTCCCATCCCACCCGAGAATTTTACCATTGGTTGATGTTTTTATTTACTCTTGCTGTCCCAGTCGGAACGAGACGGCATCTGCATTTTCACTGGGAAATATTCTACTGAGCAAACGAGGGACGCAATTTTTGTCCGCGGGAGTGAAAAATCGAGTTTCGCGCTCACTGTGCTCTATGGTAAAATAACTTTGAGTATACATGGATGGACGGTAAATATCGTATGTCGACTGAAAGCTCCTCTGTGCTCGATATATACAATAATATACCCCTTTGAAAATGCCGAGAGGCCATCGGTAATCGGAACTGCTAGCGAGTGTCCACTCGGCTCTACTTTTGCATATATAAATCATGATGCCTATAAACCAGAAGTAATCATCGAGGCGCACGATTCATCAAACAAATGACAAGTATCAATTGCAATGGCCTTATTTCTAAAGCGCTCACACGGCACCGAGAGTTGATTGGGAAAAACCATGATTTCGAGGAGACACCCTTGAAGGTGACGTCTTTTCGTTAGCAAGGGGAGGAAAAAAACAAAGCCGCATTTAGTTCAGTGCCACTCGGCACTTTGAAACTTTTTATCGACTGCGAGAGCCGTATTATTCGGTCCCCCCTCCTTTTCTTTCTGCGTTACTTTCTTTACCCGATTATTAGCATCGTTTGGTTGTTTTAACTACGACTAGGTAAGTTTTAATCTGTACAGCTCATCCGTTGCACAATGGAGTGATGGTTTTAAATGAGCTCGAGTTTTACCGAAACCTAAGGATTTCGCGAGCAAAATTCAATTAAACGAGTTTCATCGGGAGTTTGAACGTGCCCCTTTTCGAACGATCGAATCGTGATAAAAAAACAATACTTGCAGCAAAGTTATTTTTACGACTAATCAGCGTCGATCCATCAACCGAGACTCTCTTGGTTGTCCCATCCAGTAGAGACGTCGGATAATTATGTAAAGTTTGCCGGAGGATTTGGAAAACTTTCGAGGACCGGCACTTTAGTAACACGTAAATTCACCGGTGACAATCCATCCCAACAGCTCCCGGCAGGGGAAGAAAACAGCTCGACGTGGGCAAAGTGGTGTTCCGGTGCACCTACCGAGTTCAAACTATCGGGGATTCTCAGCTCCCCCCGGTACTTTTTACGCAGATTTTACCCTCCCGTGCCACTTGAATGGCAAGGGAGTTGTACAATCTGGATTGAAAGGACCATTACCGCGAGTTTTTCGAGATTCCCCCCCCCCCTACCAAGCCAGGAGGACCCAGTTTCAACTCGCTTATTAGGAAGCCTCGCGTCGTGAAAATGTGAAAAGTCCAGGTCCTCTCGAAGCGTGACTTTGAAAGTTGTGCTTTCAAGGATGCGAGTGCCTCTGTTCTTTTTATTTGTTTTTTGTAATTAAAAGGTTTCTCTGTTTTTTTTTTATTGGAAAAAAAAAAAAAAACAATCAAGAGACGAGTGTTGTCACTTGCAATTATTCTTTTATTTACACGTGCTCGAGTAAAGTACTCCTCGTATCTCAACGTGGTATTTTTTTGTCTTGTTTTTCACCGCCATCCTTTTAACGACGTCCCCATTGTGTTTGATTTCTCTGGGTGTGCTAAAGGAACTTGACACCTCGTGTATCTTTTCACCGAAAATTGTACGTAAGGGAGGTGCTTTTGTCAGCGATGGGAGAACCTTCGACTTTTTC
The DNA here is from genome assembly GCF_036245765.1 of Copidosoma floridanum. Taxonomy (NCBI): domain Eukaryota; kingdom Metazoa; phylum Arthropoda; class Insecta; order Hymenoptera; family Encyrtidae; genus Copidosoma; species Copidosoma floridanum. The sequence goes on from NW_028321891.1 coordinate 1,462,930, forward strand.
CTCCGTAGGGACGACTTACTATGAATTTTCAAAACTCCGACTTTGGAGTAAATGAAGATGTTGTGAAAAGTTCTGCTCCGCTGCTTTGGGGAAAAAAAAAGTTTATTCGGGTCTCCTGGCTCGTCCTAATATCTTCTCCCTATACTGAAGTGATGAGCAGATGACATGGAGTATTGCAAACGTAAGGCTTGAAATGAACCCAAGGCAGTGAAAACTTACAGAGCTCGGGGATGTTATGAGAAGTGATGTATACCTTGGATGATGCGACGTAATATCTTTTTGGGGCATTGAAAGTCCGACCAATGTATACTTTTCGGTGGGATGATAACACGTAATAACTTTGCAGGGGCATTGCGAACCTGATCGTGGATGGCCTACGTGAGGATCTGAGGTAAGATTGTCTGGCAACGGAAACATAGTGGCATGATAAAATTTCCCGAGGTTGGACTGAACTCGTTGAAAACTCCGAGTCAGAAAAGAGATCAATTAAATACAGCGGCACGAGACTCGGAATTTTTTAATAAAAGTCGGTAGCCCGGGTCGAGCTGCGTCTCTGCCACTCCGACGATTCGGAATTCCATAACTTGCGATGCACCACGAAAGAAACGTGGCTGGATTAATTTTTCTCTATTTTCGGTGCAATAAATCCCAACCGCGCCAATGTCTGACTAAATCTCGATTTCTACTACTGACAGAGAATTTTCCGACGATTATTCGAAACGACTCCATGATCTAAATTATAGCGTCTGGGTTATCGCTGACTTCACAAGCACTAATGCAATGAACTAACTTGCTCGTTAATCGGGAAAAAAGGGGGCTAAAACTTATTTTACTCGATAGCTGAGCTTTCGAGAGGTTTCGTAATGGAAGCTAGATGCGAAGGGGTATACTGGAGAAATAATGACCACGGCAGCAGTATACCGATCAATGTAATTGTCGCGCGTTAACGTGCAGAGGGTGGCGTTCGTATGAACATGGTCCTCCTAATAGGCGAATTGAGCCGGAAAAAAGGTACGTCACGCGAACGTGACCAGCGATAGCCGGTCTGGTGTACGGCCGGGAAAATTTTCACCCCCGTGACTCGGAAAAAGTCGTAAGCGATTTATCGAAACGCGAAGGAGCAGGGGACCACGAGGGTGTGCTTTGCATTTTGAGCGAATTCAATTCGGGACTACGTTGGAAATTGCCTGTACACTCCCGGCCGCAATTCATCATTCGTCCGGAAGCACCGGGGAGAGTTGTTCCCCTGCTCTGTGCAGACGAGCTTGGTAAATTATTCGGAAATCGACGGCGTTTTTATTCAAACTATCGCTTCGGATACGCGTTGTTACCTTGGCGGCTCGTGTGTACGAACTACGAAAAAAGGCGTTTCACTTTCGCGTGTTTGTGACGTATCGCTGAGTTTGCTTTTTGATGCTCGCGAGCAAGAAAATGATTGTTGTTGTACTGTTGTGTTTTACTTGGCGAGTAATACGAGTGGAGCTGAAACGCAGAATTACAGGGTATATGAAAAGTGCGCACTCGTAAGCGGGAAAAGCTGCTTATACCGACAGAGAGGAAATGTAATATTGATTTTGGCTGTTTCGTCGTTTTGTCTCAAATAAAAATGGAATGAAAAAGAAAAAAAAGTACGGCTCTCGCTAAGTGAATCTCCTCCAATTTCAATTGTTAAACTCCGCCACGATATGGAAATCTCGAGGACGAAACTATCGGAAAAAGTTTCGCGTTTGATCCCGTCGAGGAAAGAATAAGAGGAGCTTACTGAAAATTTAACGGAATCTCTCCTGTCCCACTCGGCCGGGAGGTATTGGCGCCGGCAAATCTCCCCTTCAACGGAAGATTTTGCCGTACGATCGGGAAATACCAGATACGACCCGCTGGGCAAGCCAAATTTTGATGTGGCACGTATCGTTAATTTTTTCACCCTACCGTCCATCTTGAATTTCATCGGGAACGATTTCCAAGCTCTCGCTACTCTTGTCTTCGAGCTTTGGAAAATAAAGAAAGCTGCGTGAGTTTCATTGTACGAAATACTTATTGTCGAGTCCGTGAAGTGGGACGAAAAATTTCAGCTGCGCTCGGGAGATGAAAAGCTCGTTGTATGGGACCCGTTGGAGGAAAGATCTCCGGGCGCTGGCGTACGGAAAGTTGCCTCAAGTGCATTTTGAACAGATTTTCTCGAGCCGAGCGTCGGAACTTTCAAACTTTAATATTTGAGGGAAAAAAAAAAAGGAGAAAGGAGAGAAGGCGGAAAGAAAAATTTCTTCACGGCCGAGCCCCGATTTGCATGAAATATTCCCGGGCCGTGTCAACCGGTGCGTACGAAAAGTATCGCCTAAGGGTATTATGCTTCGTGAAATTAATACATTTTGCATTTGGATACAAAGAACGAAAGAACTAATTATCGAGTCCCACTCGTATTGTCGAGTTATCCGATGGACGAGACGATCGTAGAGATCCAATCATTATTTATCTCGGCAAAGTCCTGGAGCTCCAGAGGCATTGCAAACATCGTTCGGGCACCAGTTGTCAACCGACTGGCCATTCCAAGGAGGAGGTATACATAGAAGGGGAGAGAGAGCAACAGTTGTTGGGGTCCTTAATCATTATTGGGGAAACTCGGTAACAGTACGCTGGATTCCCAAGTCGACGGGCGTGTATAATATACAGGGACAGCCGGCACTTCCAGTCCTCCTCGCCTCTATTCATGGCGAATTGCTCGGACGGTCGGGCCTGTATGGCTCGGACTTCCAATAACTATCGTTCTAGCCGACTGTTTGCTCGAGCGTCGCGCTCCATTGACAAAGTCCTTTGGATATTTTCGTGTTTTTGTTTCGTGAGCGAACGCTTGCATGGATTTATGGCTGTTGGTTACTTTTTTGGCTGGCTGGTTGGAAAAAAAATGACTTTTTTTATGGCACGCGGAGTGTGGCTGAATTTCATGGCTTTGATTTCGCTTTTGTCATCGAAGGGGCTGAATTTTTTTTTGCTTATTTGGCAACGCATTAATCAAAAAAAGATAACTGGACATACAAAATACTTGGCCGTACTTAAATCACGCCAATTCACAGCCCAACTGCAAGCTCAAATTTGTAAAAAAAAAAAAAAAAAAAATACAAAATGGATTTGAGGTGTAAATTGCAATTGCTGGACGAGCAATGCTGTTCTAGCCGTCGAGGACGTTGACAAGAGAAGGGGCAAATTGCTGATTAGGAGAACCTCATAGGATTCGAAACGAAGCTGTTTTTCATTAGATCGTCAAAAATAAAATTTTTTGCGTTGTTTTTAACGATATTCAAATAACAGGGCCTATTTTTTCACGAAAACAAAAAAATTTTTTTATCAACGTAAAAAAAAATAAAATTCCGGCAGTAACGAATGTGCCGAGCCCGATAAGCGCTTGGTTCGCCTTTTTTTTTCGAAGCCTCCGTTTGGCTACGTAGTTCAATGTTTTCCCAGCGATCCGCAGAGCTAGATTAATTGAAAGAGTTGCAGTTTGAGTTAGCAAAATGAAATCTCAAAACCGTTTGTCTCAATTTTTTTTAAGGGCAGGCAATTTGATGAAAATAAAAACTGCTCGTACGCGACCAGCAGACAGTGCACGTAACGATGCGACAAGTAGTTTTGAAATTTCTCCAGCAACGTCATCTCAGAGGAAAATTTTCGGGGACACGCGTTTCACTGTGACGGAAAGGAAATACGGTAAGGAAGTAAGCGAAGCCCAAGCAACTGGGACAGAAGAAACTGTCGGAGCCTCGAGATGAGCAGCTACGGAGTCAGGGTTTCGGGAGAAAAAAAGCTGCACGAGTGGCAGTAGAAAAAAAAACTTACTTAATCCGAGGACAGGTCTCCTATTGTTGCGTTATTTATATTTACTCTCTTGAGGGTAAATATACGCGCTGGAAATGCGATGCAAAGTTTCGCCAAAAAAAAAAAAACGAGCTCACCCGAGAACAATTTTACTTCCGTTAGCGACAACAAGATGTGGAGTTGTTTTGGAGAATTTTTAATTCGATTGGATTTCTCAAGCACTGAAAAAAAAGATGGCATGCTCAGGTTTTGTACGAGTTTTTTCAAGGGATCGAATTATCATTCAATGTGGCGTGGGTGCACATCCGAGGATTCAATGGCCGTGAAAGCGAAAGAAAGTTGGGGCGCGCGAAACTTTGGGCTTCGAGCTGCTTCACGGACTTCATAATTTAGGGATCAATTAAAGTTTGATTTTATTTCCCCCCCCCCCTCATTTGAAACTCTGCTTGAAAAATTTTTGAAACTATTATAATATTCTCCCATCGAATTTGAGCCAACCCGATTTTATTAGCGCTCCCAGGGGTGATTTCAACTTTACGCTCGCGATGATACTTAAAAACTACTCCGTCGGACGGTCCGTGAAAAACGATCTCATCTTGCGCTCATATTTTCCACCAATAGAGTTATATGCCCTATTAAATTTTAAAACAAGTTTCCAAAAGTACTGCAGTAGTATGTATACCCTCTCGCTATTTTCTTTACGACTCTTTCACACCTAGCAACGAACTAGGCGCTAAGGCCAATTTGCCCTAAAAATTTCCAAATATTATTGTTCCCCTAAGCATAACAAAAAAAAAAAAGTAACACCCCGATGGAATTTTAATTAAACGAAAGTAAAAACAACAACCACGGCGTGGATAGCTCCACTCCCCGAGGGGGGATTTGCATTCCTCGCGCGCGAGTATCCAAATTCACCTGGGCGAATCTCGCGAGTCTCGAATTTCACGAGCACGTGGGCTCGAGAGAGGACCCGGGTCCCCTTAGATGCACGTGCGCGCTTGGGAAAATCCACCGGAGGGATTAGCTGTAGCTTTTTGCCCCCCGGCCACGATTTACATGCACATAAATTCAATTCGAGCCGGGGACGCGACGAGAGCGAAAGTCAACTCGAGGGGCTCCGAGAAAATAACGAGTTCGGTATAAAGAGACCAAGACGGCCCTACGGTGAGATTGATATACCTTTTTTTTTTTTTTATTATTTTTTCTTTTTCCACCATGAATATATCACTTGCCTCTCTCTTGATGGATGTACGTAGACCTACAAACAATTTCCCAACCGATTTCATATGAAAAAAGCTTAGATGTAACTAGCGCTTTTATTATATATTCCAGACTTTCAAGGACGCGAGTAAGCCGCGTAAAACGATGAATCGGAAAAGTGCTCGTCCAATGAGGCGCCCCCAATTACGAGTCCTTGGAGAATTTTTCGCAAGAGCTTCGCGCAACAGGCGCAGTTCCGCTTTTTGCGTCGCCTCAATCCGGGACTTTTCATTACTTTGCCATTAAATCTCCGTTAGCGTGAGCGCAAAAACTCGTCTGGTAATTCGAGCTGTCGTATTACCCTCGGGGCAAAAAAGTGTGACTTACGCAGCGCAATTCACTCGTCCGTTTCAGGATCCGATTGCCAGATGCTACTCGGTGTCCTGCAGAGCGAGTCAATTAGGTGGGAGGTGCACGGAGGATGGGGCAAAAAACCTCCACTCCGTCCACTCCTCTCTGGAAGCGAGAAACGTTTCAAACCAGGGGCCCTGCTTGCAGTGCAAATCAGCTTCACCAAACAGAAGTTGAATTTCACAGGGACGCGACGGCTGTTTCCAACATTTCGGATTCTGAAACGCGAGCTTATAAATATACCCAAACGGTAGCGAAATGTTGTGCAGTTCCAAGGACTTGGAGGAGGCTCTCGTAGTCCCTCGAACAAAATACTGCAGGAACGTAAATTTCCCGGGCGCGTTTTATCGGTCAACCGGCGATTATTCCTCGTGAGAAGGGGAGCAAAGGGGAGGCGATTAGAATTATGCAGTTTCGAGATTAGACGCGGTATATTTTCCCGTACCGCGAGTCATAAGCCCCGGGGCCGACTATTCTTGGAGTCACTTCCGTAGATAAACACAGCCACGATTCACCTGGGTTTCTTTTTTTAAATTTATTTAGCGTATGCAATGGAAGCGCGTTCTTTCGTCCCTGCGATCATATCCTCGTTGCACGTTTGCCCGAATGAAGCTATCGTGGAGTAGAAATTTGCATTTTTTGTATTTCCTCTCGGCAACAACTTTCGTCACCAGAGAGGGGCGGAGGAAGCGGGTAGTTAATTACACGCAGGAAGAGGTACAAAAGGTATACGCGGGTTAGGAGTTAATTCCTACCACGAGCCGCGTTGGGGTTGAGTTATCTGTAAAATAATATATAATCACGCGCAATCGCACGTTCGTCGGAATCAGTTGGAGGTGATCTTGCGAGTGTTAATATATATATATATATATATACGCTCGAGGGAGCAAATAAAGCGATAACCCGTCGCCTGCGCTACTTTCGTTCGATGCGGTGGTTGAAAAAGTAGGTGAAAATAGAAACAGCACCGCTAGGGTGGGCGTAATCAGTAATCAGCAAATTATGAAACGGCACGCGCGCGCTCGACGCTCAATTTCTGGGACGCGACCTTATCGGCGCGACAAAAGTACCCACCGTGCATGCATGTACCCGTACCTATACCTCCACGTTGGTTTTTTATTGTACGCCACCTCGTGAGATTCGCGAGGGATCGTGCATTTAATTTTGGTCGTTTGAGTGGCCGATAAGCAGAATGGCCGACCTTCGGAGCGCTAAATTCAACGCAATTTCAAGAAGTTATTTTGGCCGAACAATGAAACTACCCCAGCATTGAGCCTTTTTCCTTGGAAGCGTCGAGGGTGTCGCTCTTGTTTTTGCACTCTTTGTTGCAGCTATTCAATTTTTCACGAATACACCTCGGCGTTTTTTGTTTTCCGAAAAAAAGCCACAAGTTTAAAGCAGAACTTTCGATCGAAGACGCCTCGAGTTAAAAAACAAAAAAAAGATTAAACCGCTCTGTGGCAATTTTTTAAGGTCCCGAAAGTTGTAACAATTATTTGCACATCTGGAAATACATACAATTGCTCCACCCAGTTACATTAGGAAAGGCACTCCCGATGTCGTACAACCCCACTCTCCTTGTGAGCAGAGCAAACGTGTCACTCATTATTCGCGTGTAACCAACGTAATAGAAAAGAAAAAGGCACTCCCTGGTATATTATTATAAGTCGTGCGTGGGGGAGAGCTCTTTTCTTTATTGAAAAAACAGTATACCTTAACGTAAGTAAGTACGTCGGGAAACCAGCGCGCCTGACCATACTCGCATTTTACTACTTAAAGCCTCGTATCTATGCCAACTCCTTCCCGGCCAACACGAAAACTTTCCAGGGGCGAGCTGTAAATTTGAAATTACGCTTTCGGCAGCCAAGTTGAGTAGTCCAGCGGCGATTTATTAGTCTCCCGGCAGCTTTTTTCTTCTCAGAATTAACGCAGTGCCACTCGTAAACTTACAATCGAATAAGCACGGCTGTCACGCCCCCCAAGTCTCGCGTGTTTCGAAGCAAGAACTGTTCTGCTTTGCCATACACGGCGCAAATGATGATTAGATTTTCACTCGACACCTCGTTCGAGAAAATTTATTCGTTGTTAAAAAAAAGGGGGGGGGGGAAAGAAAAGCAAAAGAAAAGTTTGCTCGTGCGATCATCGCCGCGAACAAAGACAGAAACACGATGTTACCCGAAGGCTCTGGCTCGAGGCCAAGTGTATTCCACAGTATTTCTCAGACAGCGAGTAAGTCCCCCCTCCCCCGCCTTTGTTTCGTACATCCAAGGAAGCGTGAGGGAAGTTTGGGGACGGTGGGGGGTGTCTCGGGTACGTGATGTTTCGACTGTACGTGCCAGGGTATGGGCCGATCGATACTTTTATTCGGCAATGACGGGATTCATTTATCTTCTGTCTTCCTCCAAAACGAGAAAAAAAGGAGCCGAGGAGAGAAAATGTGCCGGGTCACCCGGACATTTGCATGCGGCTTTTGTTAGCCGACCAAATAATGCTCGGTAATGACGCGACGCTTTTGCGTCCGTTTGGTTCTCAAAGTGGAAATTTCTCGCGTTTCAGGAGCCGGTATCGAACACAGCTCTTGTTTGGCCGAGCGCCAAAATTTTCGGAAGGCCCGTTCAATTTAGCTTAACAGCTGGCACACGCCGTAATGGATGCACCATTCGATATACACCTCTATTGAATTTCTTGCCCAGACCTGAGTAAATGGTTCGCTCTACGTAGAATACCGTAACTTGAACAACCCTGCGTATTTCTTTTTTTCTTTTTTAAAGCTTGAAACCTCTCAAAGACTGTATAGGACATGCAGCACTTGCCGTTTAAATCACTTGAATAAAAATGAGAAGAAAAAAAATCTCCACCTTTACTATTATCAAAGAGAGCGACTTTTTGTGTTTGCGTGGCAAAAGGGGCGAGGGGGACAGACAAAACTCGAGCTTGTACAGGAGCGAAGGGAGGTGGTACACAAAACTATACACGGACAAAGGGAGGAAGGATGGCGAAGTAAGGGAGGCAGAAACAATGGCGGAGGGAAAACGGAAAGCAGCTGCCGTCGGAGAAGGAGATAATCCAAAGCGGCGCTACTGCAGTCGCCCAAAATTCCTCGGGATTCGCGTGTTTTCTCTCGTCTATGTCTCTGAGAGAAAAAAAAAATCGCCTTTCCTTCCTTCGCGGCACTGCTGAGGCATCTTACATTCTTCGCGTCTTCTTGCCCTTGTAAAGCCTCGCTACTCGCGCAGCGATGATTCATTTTACTTTATTTTTATTGCACTCCCTCATACTTTCTACACGTTAACAAAACGTACTACTACAGCAGTACCCATTAGTATGCATTTTGATATGCTATTATTTTTAAAATTGCCATTAAATTTCTAAGACTCGATACGCTTGCAATTGCGTTACATTTATCAAAAACATGGTAAAACCCCCCAGTGGATCCTTCTATTCCCCTGATCCGGTTTCCCGAGACTCGAAGTATACTTTCGATACACGAGCCAGCTCTTTGCCATACAACACTGGGTACATCAAAAGCGAATTAGAAGGGAGAGCGGCACTGCACCTGCACCCCCCGCAAACACCGTCCTTTTCCAGCACTCCAGGAGACACTTCTAGATATCGTTGGGAAAGCTATTACTTCTCCGTGTGGGTTGTCAGAAGCACAATTTTTTAGTCAAGCGATGGTGCCACAATTACACGGCGAGATTTTGGACCGACATTTCAGCTCGGCGGCAGGTGTGACGCACGACACTCCGCTCCAATGTCCAAACTTTGCCTCGAACAATCGTAATAACAATGAAAAAGGAGTTTCTCGAGTGAGCTTTGCATCCCGAAAGCCCATCGCCCCTCCCTATATAACAACTGGACCACCAGTTTGGGGAGAGGCTGCAATCGACAGAGCGCGAAACGTAACTCCGATAAACCGGCAGCGGAGATTAATCTCTCGCTTTGTGTATATAGTTGCGTGATGGAAGAAAGATGTAGGTTTGTTGGAAAAGGGAAGACTGTCGTCGAGGGCAGCTCCATTTGGATCGATGTTACTTTGCGGACCACACACCCTGAATGCGAATCGTCTCGTAGACGACGCGCGCGATAAACGACCTGCCGAAGAAATCGCTACCCCGCGCCGTGTACTGCTTTTTTAAAATTTCGCGGAGCTCGATCGATGCTGCAAGCCACGTTTCCCCGTCACCCTGGGACCATAATCGCATACGAGCGCTCATCTCCCGGAGCCTGTATCTTTTACCTCGGCTACGTGTATACGTGCATGATTTCGCGACGCGCGTACCAGTGATATCTTTGCGCTCTCATTGCGCTCTCTGAGGAGGATCACTCACCAAGAATAGGGGTATAAGCGTCTTTTTCCTTCGGAAGAGACGTCAATGTTACAGACCGGATTTTGTAGGGTTTTCTTCCGAACGGATCACTTTGTTACAGAAAAAAAGAAATTTGTCAAACGCACTCAATGTTATCAAAAGCCTCAACAGTATAACCCGCATTCAATAAGGAGGGTCCAGTCTTTTGGGGCTACGAGATATAAGCCGTCCTTCCCGATGGGCGTCAATTTTACCTGTACGCGACCCATGGGTGGCGAGACGACGAGGAATATCCTCATGGTGGCCTTGAGAAAGTCGTCCTGGTGCTTGGGGCGGCCCTCGTGGAACACCTGCTCGGAGATGCTGGTCGGCGCCGTGGCGTGGGGCTTCCGCTTGACCTTGCGCTTTATACTGCCCACTAGCCTTCGCCAGTCCTGTCCGCCAGCGACATTGGCGGGGCTCGGGCCTCCCTCGCCCCCGCCCCCGGGTCCACATCCCTGGCTGTCATGGTGCTGCTTGTGACTCGCTGCTGCTACCGAAGCTGTTGGCTTCGCCACCGACGCGGAGGGACTTAGCTCGCGGCTGGCCCGCCGGCTGAGGCAGCTCGCGCGGCCCACGGGCCCGGCCGAACTCCCTGACACCGTGGTGCTCGCGCCACCGCGCTGCTGCGTCGGAGGGGCCTGCTGCTCCCCAGAGCTGGCGGTGCTGCTGCTCGCGCTCCCACCGCCGCTCAACCGACGGACCAGGCTGCGTAGGGTGCCCTTGCGAGACGCCGGCGAGCTCGGCCCGGACGGCTCTGGCGAGCTGCGCCAAGGTTCCACTTTGCGCCGGCCCTTGCCTCACGGCATATTACTCCACCCACCCACTCTCTATCTCGTTCCTCTTTACAGCTGCTTGCTCCCGCTACTTTACACTCATGGCCGTGCCGTCACCTCTGACTCGCGGGCATGGCTCCTCTATTGGCTGACCTAACGGTGATCTATACTACTGGCGGGGGGTCCCGCTCTTCAGTGCGGTGCTTGGGTCGAAGAAGAGTCCATCGCTGCCGGGCCGAGGGCTAGACAATTCCTAGCACCCGCTGCGTGTCTGTGACGTGGCGGGAGTGGGTCAAGGCCGCCGTGGGGGGAGAAAGATGCGGCAGGCGTTACAGGCCTTCCCGATTCGGTCGTCACACGGTGCAGGGATCGATAGCGCGAGATGACGGATGTCTCTGGGGGGGGATTGGTTGGCTCGGCGATTGTACTTTACTGTTGTGTCTTGGCTCCTTCGATGGTTAGATTAGTGGATCTTTTTTTTTTTTTTTTTTTTTCTCAAGTCTTGTTTCGTGGGTTCAAATTCACTGTGTGCTTGGTGCATTGCAGTATTCCGTGGTCTGGCCTGTGGCTACCTACGAGGATAAACAAAACATTGATTGATTATACAGGTAAACAAAGATCTGTTTTCATTACTCGCGTTTCTTAACAAAAGTCATTCGGAGAACCATGAAATTGCGATGTCCGATGTCAACAATAATCTTTTTTTTTTCATTTGAACAATCAAGATGTCGCTGCGTGTACTGTTTAATTTTCACCGGCAAAAATGGGGCTGTTTTCACATATCTACTCAGACTTGGGGAGTGTAATTCATCAAAGCACGTGCACCTATACAGTAGCAGTTTTATTACAACGCATCTTAAGTAATCCAAACTTCTGGAGCGTCCCTTGCAACGAGTTAGTATGTACAAGCTAAGATCCTTCGGATCTAGTGACGATGAGGTTACATGTATATACGTACCCCTGTCGTGTACGTCGCGAGTCGAGGAAGTCACGCGGACCAGAAATGAAATAATACGAGTCCGCGAAAATTCCTTTGAAGCGCCGAGCCGGATCGATGTGTGTCTTGCCTTCAAAGGAATTCGCGCGCCAACTCTGGAGCTCTCGAGGACTGGCAGCTTTCAAAAGGCAGATCTGAGCACGGAGGTACGAGGCAAAGGTTGCCGGCCAAACAGTCCCGCGCACTGCAAACTTTTCTCGTTCGGCGTATAGCTGTATGTACAGGGTAGGGTGTTGAGGCGGGACGTCCCGTGAGCGCCAAGTTTCCAACTGCAGTTGAAAAAGTCGCGAATTGCCTTGTAGGTTTTTTGCGTCTTTTTACCGACAGTTTACGAGTTTTCGTGATATCTCGATCGCGGGGTTATCGGTGATAAGTGAAATGAAGATCCACCTACTCTGTCTTCGTATTGATTTCTGCAAGTGAAATATTATACGTGAAAAAATATTTTCTGGGGCATAGGGGTTTTCCAAAATACGCACGGCTCTTTTATTTCAACTGTCAAGCGAGTCATGCAATTTTTTTAGCTTCATAAAATTATTGTCGTGCAATTTAAAAATATTTTTTTTTCCAGGTCAAGAGAAAAGAAACGCAACAAACGGCAACCAAGGAACCCTACGGAGTTTGGCAGTTTACTTTTGATAAACTTCAAAGATCTTTTTGAAACTTTGATCGCTGCTCTTTAATTTAGTTTTGCATCAAGCAAGTACAACAGCTACTTTGAGCTCGGTACGGCTCAAACTACATTGACACACACAACTGCGAAGCACGTGCTTCAAGCACCTTAAAGAAGTAACAGTACTCATAACACATTTAGGGGCTCATGAAGTTAATTCATCACACTCAAGAAATAACTAATGAAAAGATATTGCTTTTTTTATTTCTTATCCAATATCGCGTACTGCAAAATATTTATCGTGTCCTGATAAACGTATTATACCCTAATGCACCATTATTTTCCCGCGCGACGAGTAAAAGCAACAACAGCAAACGAGACGTAGTGTTTCATTCACAGGCATTAGTTCCGCAGTGCATATTAATAAAATTCTTTGAAGCTATTAAAAAAATCGCAAAGAAAAAAAATACACCTGGTCGCTGCACGTCGCTCTTCATATCCCCAATATTTAAAGACGCATATTATCGAAATGAATTTCTCCTCGGGTCCCCTTTGAGCTGCACCTGAAAGCCTAAAGTCCTTGCCCCGATCCGTATGTTCTATATAGACGAGTCAGCGAAAGTGAACGAGAGAGAGAGAGAGCCGTGGCATCAGCTTCTTATACAGCCGCCTACCAGAGGCACATCTCCATGCTAATTTATCGAGTGGGCGTGGTGGTTAATCGAATTCAGGTCGGCCCTGCTGCTGTGGCGGGCTCCACACTATATATTATGCACACTGTAACGATCATCTCTCGCTCTCTTTATCTTCGCCGAGAACCACGATTTCGCTAATTGAAACTTAATTGGAGACGTATAAGCTGATGGTTAGCCAGCGGGAAGGCCCAAGGCCGTTGCTAGTTTTGGGAGTGGATTGTTGATTTGCGCAAAAGTTTTCGGACACCTCCGGAGCAGAAGAGGGTCAGAGAGGTATATAAGTGGCGAGGGGGCGAGAAAATTATGAGCTTCCCGATGACTTTATTGCCGATCTCATTAGCCCCGCGGAAATGAAAATCGATTTTAAGCCGATATGGTTTCACGAGGATTTGCGGTTGATGTATATATGTATGTGTAGCTAACGAGTTTGATAATAATTCATCTGATTGATGGATCGGGATATTGGATTCTAGATTAATGTAGTTAATATCTGCGAATCTAAGGATACCTATAACCACATGTTTTTTGGGGCCGACCGAGATGAGAAAAATGCACGTTCAGATGTTTCAATGTAAAACCAAATGAAGTTTTTTTTCAAACGCTGTCATTGAAAATGTAATTATTATCTTTTGATGAATTATTCATTGACGTATAATTATAATGCATCGTAATGTGATTACAATACAAAATATAAGAGTATTCATAAATAAGTTATCACGTCTTCATAAATATCTTTTTAATAACAATAAAAACAATGATTATACTGTGAATCGATTCGTACATACGAGAAAATTGATCAAAATACAATTAATTTTACGGATCACTAATAGCAAGATGTCGGAAGTACCCTTAAATATTTACTTATAAAATAAGCATTTTCAACAGCAATGTATTCATAATTATCTACACGTTGAGCAGTACAACATTTGAGTATTTAGATATCAAATACCTAAACAGTCAAACATTAAAACTATAGGTGGTAAAATTTGAAATTCCACAGGAAATGTCAGTACCACGTATATAGGTTCAAAGTTCCAAAGAGACTGGAATGTCTTGTTACTTTATGCAACTATCTCGCACTCGAGTCCAGTTTGCCCGTTCACGGACAAACCGTAGATTCGAATTGGAATGTGGTCCTCATGGCAAATAATATCGGATCGTCACAGCATCTGGATCAAATTAGTGGGAGCAATGAATACGGAATTTCGGAAAATCCTGGCGAAACGCCAACTATCACACGGACGAGAACGAAGGAATGACATAATGGACACTACATTTCGATGTAATTTCGCGTCAAATGTTTACGTATGTAGGTACTTATTTTACCAAGATAGTGCCCCATCGGAGGTAAAGTACGAGATTGAAATTGTCTAAACGCCACCGAAATATTCGCAAATTCCCCAGGTCCGAGAATCCCAATTATGCGGTCCGCACATTGGAGTACCTCCAACCTATATAAGAAACGTAACGATCACTGTGAATTTGTTCAAACGTGAAACTATGTGAAATTATCATACGAGTAAATTACAAAAGCACAACTAGCTCTGTGCTCAACGAGGCAAAACTCGAGGAGGTCAAAGTAACGTCAATGGCCCAACAAAGTAACTCGAGAGCTCGTCAAAAATGCAGCCCAAGATCAGACGGTAGAGTCATTGGGACACAAGTGCAGCAGGAAAGATCGATCGGGCCAACAGTGGGTTAGCACCATCAGCGCTTATGACGTCGAGAAAACTGCGAGGGGAGATAAGCCCTTCTTCATTTGGATGACGGATTACCGCTGACGCGGACGTTTTCCCGTCACCGCGATTCTGCTTTTTTTTCCCCCTCTCGAGGCAATAAACGACGAAAAATGCCGAATACAGATATCATACTCTCCTCCTTTTTTTTCCACGCCCAAGCCGGTTTTAATTGAATCCGCGGGCTACTTGTACCGGCCCTCCGGAGCTCGTTATTAAACGAGATAGCGATTAATCGCAGCTGGAGGGATGCTTTTGATCCGAAACATCCACCCCACAGAGTTGCATCAAATGTATAATACGCTGCGTAATGTGTTTCGGCTCTACGCATCTGGAAGTTCCTCTAATTGCTTTGAAATTGATTTAGTCCCTCTGTTACATGCATGCGAGTAAATGATGATAACCGCCTCGTAATGTAGCTCAGAGACTATATTTATGTACAGCTCCGTTGGTCCGTGAAATTATCCCACAACTGCGCGGATGGAAAACTGTAGAAAATCATATTTCCCGCTCATCGGCCCGGGCGTTCTTTGTTGATTGAGTGTCGCTCGAGAAACGGGGTTTGCCCTTACACTTTTCTCAGGTAAGCCGATCACGTTGCTCTCGGGTTACCGTCACGCAAAGCTCGAGCTTGTCATTGAAGACATTTTTTTTTTTTTTTTCTACGACACAGAAATAGAAAAATGGAGAGAAACTACTTGGATGTATGGTCGGGGCAGTAGGGGCGCATACTTAAAACCGCCACCGTTATATTGTCTGAGTTTTCACCCACGTGCATGTACCCACTCCGGGAAATAAGCCTTTTTTTCCACGCCCACTTCTCGCGACAGATTGATCGCACTTCCGCGTACTTGCGACGTATGATGTACGTACACGTAGGAGATGACTTATTCAACCCCTCCTCTCTTCTTCTTCTTCTTCTTTTACACAGCCCGTTTCGCGCCATTAGCGGGGAGCAAAGTTGTCGCGCGATCGATGCGGTCGCTTTTCAGAGCCTTTCTTCCTTTTCTCACTGTTGCGTGCCAATTGTGAGCTGTTTCTTTTTTTTTTTTACCCCTACGAGACTTGGGTGCAAAACTATCCAGGGTCGTTTAATTCATATGGGTGAGTATAGTACTGTGAAAATGGGGTAGGTACGTTTGAATCATTTTGGGTCCTGAAGGACAGGGGGTGTTTTTTTTTCTCGGCATTTCAAGGGAAATTCATCGTGCGACCTTTTCCTTACGTAAAAAGATTCGAATTGGGGGAAAAAAGCGAGTCGTGAAACGAAGTCTCTTGAATAAATGAATGCGATGGGAGAGGGAGAGAGTTAACGATCACGCCAGAATTGAGCGATTAACATTTCACGATTGCCATTCGTTTCATGATTCGACGGATCAGGACAAAAGGGACGAAAAAAGGCAACAACAAGCTTTGGAAACCTGAATAATTAATACCTCAATGCACGGTAATGAGGCTCTTTTTTATGTCAAACAAAAAAAAAAAAGGAAATTTACAGTTGCAAAACCGGCAAGAAATCGATTACTTTTCAACAGGCAGTTGTCGACTTCGATGATTGTTCTACTTCGTTAGCGAATCCGGTACTGCCTTCATTATTGCGTTAAAGCTTGAAAAAATTCATCTCCTCTTAACACAGATAACAATTTTTTTTTTTTTTTTCTTTAGACGTCAATGTTTAAACCGCTGACGTCCGTCTATCAAAAGTTTGAAAGCTGTTCGGCGCCAGTTATTGAAACTTTTTTAATTACACACAGAAAAAAATTGTTGATGTCCAAAACCCCTTGCTTACTTTTAATATTTTATTAAAACACGTTTGCATTTTTAACGAAAACTGGTATGTACATCTATTTTTAATGCGCACTCAGGTGCTGTATTTATGTATGTATGTAAATATAATGCAATCAAGTATTTTATTGATTTCATTGATGGAGAAAAATTAAGTTATTCGGAAGAAGATTTTTCTTTTATTTCGTTTAGCGTATTTGATATTCAAAACAGAGGCGGGAGGAAAACTGAATAAAGATGATGGAGAAAACCGTTTCTTGCGCTTGAGGGTAAGGCGCACCACATTCTTGGCAAATATTTTTTTTTTTTTTTTTTTTTTTTTTTTTTTAGTTTAAATCAACTTAGGTCAGTGCTGTTCGTTTGTCTATACTTTTCAGAGCATATATAAATATCCATATGTAGTACAGCTATTGTCTCGCGTCTTGATGGTATTCAAAAGCTTTTTTTTTTTCGTATCTTCACCCGCTAACTCAAACTAACGTATCTTAAGAGAACACATGAATTTGTTATGGACTGGAGACAAATTTATTTAAAATCTGGTAGTAATTTATTGTTAGTTTCACGGTTATTATTCATTTGCCAGGTTACCGCACGAGTTTACTAGTGAACCGGACATAGGTGATATACTGTAGAAATGTGTTTATGTTTATACGTAAAAAAAAGTTTCTCATTTTTTTAAACCACGGTATTTAAGAATATCGAATATGAAAGGTAGCTTATATAAACACGATGTTTGATAACCTGTATACAAAATACAGAATATGGCATTAAAAAATACTACATTTAAATATGCTGTACTTGCAATTACGGTATCGTGAAGTATCGTATTTGGTTTGGTATTTAAATATTGAATAATGTGTGTCCGGTACTTGTAGTAATTAAACGAAGCGAGTGAAAAAAAAAATATATTTAGAAATGAACCAATCCCGGGCAACTACTGATGGAATAAAAATTAAATAACTAATCGAGTTTGTCGCAGCTCTTGCAAGGTTACGTGTTACAGAATTAAACAGCCGTCCCCTACGAACGAGCTCCCGGCACTCCTCGTAATTAAATTCTAATGCTTTGGCTTTATTTCCGCAACTGTTTTATGCACACCTCTTGCCCATCTCGCCCAGATTGTACTAATTGTGTTAACCGACCGAGGACAAATAAAAAAATTAAAAAAAGTCAAGCTACGTCGCGCTCGACTAACCTTTCGCACAATAAAATTCGACCAAGTGTGCGGCAGCAAACAGAAACTCGGGATGAACGAAAAAAAAAAAAAAAAAAAAAAAAAGAGGTACCTAAAAACAAACCCAGCGACGCATAACAGCCTCGTGAGACATCATCTTGTCCTCTCCTCCCCTGTTCGCCAAGTAAGTAGGTACTCGTTTAACTTTACCGAAGTGAGTAAAGACATTGGAGGAAAAATCTCGGCGTTTCTTCTGGTTCGTGGGGACAAAGACAGAGTTGGCTCTGTTTGCACAGACGGAGAACTCTCTGACTAATGTAATCGTGCGTCAAAGTGAGCACATGTCGAGCTTCGCGAGCCTATACGTACTACCTCCTTGGAATAAAAGTCCACGTGTGTACGTTAGTTGACCGACAATTTGTTGAGCAAAGAAATTGCACTTTGCTGATCTCTCATTTGTTCTCTGTCGCTTAAAACATTTTTCAAAATTCATTTCACGCGAGCACAGGCTCCGTGATAATCTTCCGAATTTCGTTTAACAAATAGCACGAAAGGTCACGTCCGGTTTTCGGTACCGATCCAATTCAGGTAAAACGTGTGTAAGTTCAATTTAAAGCTAATTCTATAAAATATGTATAAACATTCGACCAATTGGTCCGAATTGAGGACAAAACTGCTCAAAACTTTTTCAGAGACTCGTTTCAACGAAATCTAAAATCTGTTCTAGTAAATAACTTATATTCATTCAGCATAATAATTCTAATTGGGGACATAGTTGATTAGTTGGTATACTATATAAATCAACCACCATAATTTTCATGACAATAGTAATGACACGTGAGGTGTCGTAAGATCATCATAACGATTGTAATAAAGATATTTCAGCTACTTGTAAAACCACATTTTCGCTTCGCCGAAACGAGTCACTGTAACGTTTTGCAATACTGTAATATAATTTTTCTCGGTGACAGTTGACGATGGCCCTGCATAAATTTTGATATATTTATATTTATGAAAAGGCTTTTGGTACGGGCCGAAAAAAGTCCTGGCTCTGTCGCAGTTGCGCTAAGAAAAATGAGGGAGGGTACAATAAAGCGGCTTTGGTGAAAACGGTAAATACCAACGATAAATAAATTAAAAGTACACGAGAGGTGCGGGCGAGACAAAGTTGGGCCAACTTTTTTCCCCGGACTCGAGTCACCAGACGCGCTCGGGAGAATATTAATTTTTTCCTCTGGCCCCCGTGAGTTGACGCGGAATCAATCACGCGTTAAGATTGATGGTGCTCCGAGCTGGAAAAGTTTACTCAACTTCGGGGGAAATTCGCTCCGATACGGACCCACCGACGGTTTTCCCGCTACTTTTGTACTTTTCTTTTTTTTTTCCTTTCTCCCGGTGATTTGCGTCACATTTTTGCCGCACTTTATCGTTCGGAGCTTGAATTATGCCGAGAAAGGTCGTGTTGCTTCAAACTCTTTACTTATTTGCGAGTTGCAATCAAGTGATTGGAACTTTAGGTGCTGTTTTCCCTTGACACCCAAGGTTGAGCATAAGAATTAGTGACATTAACTGTTGTACTATTGCAATAAGAATCAGTGACCAAATTTCTCACTGTTTTTTATATCAAAAAGATAAAAGTGTAGTGGTGAAAAGGATCCGTTTTTTCCGGGCCTTATAATGTACACCACTGAGAGATGCATCAACCACATAACGAGTACCCGCGTAGTTACCCAGCCGCATCGAGACAATGTTGTATATAAATCGAGGCCCGTCTCTTTCGGTCTTCCTCCATGGGATCGCGGTGGTTTCACGCGTAATCACCGAAAAGCCCGTGGTCGGAGATTTACGCTTTTAATTTTGAAGCTGCGAGGCATTCGAAGCCATGAGTTTTGTATCGAATCGGTTTTACGAGTATCTACCTATCCTCTCTACCTTAGTGCATTACCGAGTATAATTTTTTTTTATTTCATTATTCGTGGAAAATGTAAAATGGAAGCGCAAATGATTTAAAAAATGCATGTCTCCCGGATGCGTGATAACTAAATCATCAAGTTTTTTTTTGCCTCTTGCGATTGCTGGAAAAAAATTTTTTTTTCTTAATTATTCAAATTGAGCTCCATCTCGTTCGCTGCTGGAAAAAGTTAAAAGAGTACACATTACAGCTGCTTACACATTTCCTGGCTGCAGCAGATTCGAGAACGTCCCGTGGGGACTGCACGGGGGATTCAAGTAATTTATTCCAGTGCCATTACCGGAAAAAGTCAATCGACATAGTGTCGGCTGTTCTGGTACAGTCGATAGGGTACTGGTATCTCACGATACCGTGTACATTTATAGGTTCGAAATCCAAGTGTAAATCATGTGTAGAATGAGGTAACATTGTGACCTGACTCAAAATGTCTACCAAATTAAACTAGGGTATCTGACAAAGACTGAATCTCCATCAAGAAGCCTTTTATTTTGTTACAACTATATGTTTTACAAATTTGTTTTGAACTGGTTTAATTGAAATTTAGCGTTTCCAATGGATGAAGCAACGAAAAGCTCCAGCGGTACTTACTCTTTTACGGATACACAAAAACACCTCTTCAGAGTTGAATGAGACAGGCGTAAAATGGTCTTTAGAAAGTATTTTAACCAGCGCTGGTAATTAAAAATTTAGATGTCGAAGAAAAAGATAACGCCACTTAAGGACATACATCGTGTGCCTCCGTTGGCCAAAGTATATGTATGCATAAGTGAGACGTACACGCGCAACTTCTTGAGAACTGCGAGGTGAGGCAAGTAGGCTGGCGGCAGGAAAAGGGGAAGGGGGTCGATTGAACGCATCGATCGGCCGCCCGTTTAGTCACGACATGTAAGTCTGGATTTATGAACGAGCCTATAAATTTCTTTGTTCTCTCGCGGATATTATCGAATGTAAAGCGGTAGTTTGCCTCCACTGCGCTTTAGAATATTCATGAACAATTTCGGAGTCTCCGAAAGAAAAATGGAAGGACAGAGACCATGACGCTGGTAACATCTTTTCTCGTGAGTATTGTATGAGGCTGTTTGCCGTTTGTCGGGAGGATGTAATTTCTGTCTTGCAATTTCGTGTAATAGGATCGGAAGGCTGGTTTTTAGGATATTAAGCTACCCACCCTTTTTTTCTTGCGAATTAATTTAATTGACTGCACTTGAGAAATACTACTTTCAAAGTAACTGTATGATGAATGCATATTACAAAGAAGGGTAGTTTTATTTAAAGAAAAAAGCAATTTAAAAGGAAGATACGTAGCTTCAGTGGAACTTTTTTTTTTTTTTTCATCTGTAGGGTGAATAATGTACGCAAGTACATAGGTAATATGTGTTCAACAAAAAGTTCAATATGCTTTGTTGTGTATCTTGCAATCACATAAGTAGTTGAAGAAAAAAGATTCATGAAAATGAGCAATTAAAAAGTTTTGCCAATAGTAACGCGCCAGAGGGGGTGGTTTTATAAATAAAAAAAATGTATTATCTACAGATAAGAATGGTTCGTTGACTTTTTTTTTTTTTTTTTTTTTTTTTAATCCAATTTCATGCTCTACTTTTAATATATTCCTCATCCGAATAATAATAAATTCTTGAATGCATTTATAATACTTCCGAAAATTGGATGCTTATTTTTCGTGTAAAATTGTTTAAGGCCATACATAATGTATGTAAATTTAAACTGGCAACACAAAATAAAGAACCACAACACGATTTATTGGTAAAATATAAAATTGTAAAATTAAAAAATTCGTAAAATTTCACATCTTTTCAATGTGTGCATTAAAGGTGTATAGGTACGTAGGGGAGGGATGAATACATACATTGAATGTGTTTCAAAAGTCCTCGTAAGCCATTAAATATTCGAAACTGAGCGTCAAATCGATAAAAAATGCTATTGACTGGCCTTTAATTACGATTGAATAAAATTGCCAACAATCGATGTTAAATTTGTATTATTTAGCACTGTATGTACATTTTCCCGATTGACAATGCGAGAGTTTTTCATCAGAAAAATATTGTATTCATCTCGACTCCAAACACGAATTCCTGCGCTCCGAGAACCAATGTTTGAGCATTAGGTATGCATATTTACCAAACTAACATTGACGAAAACCAAAGCTAGCCACCACGTATTAGTCTCACCGATGGCAGCAATAATATGCTCCAATTAGATATTGACATTTGATTTGTGGACAGTACAGCAGCATACTCGCTTGTCAACAAAACACCCGCACCCACCATTTCATGGTTCATCGAATGACTTTGGCAATCAAACGAGTGATAATTACCTGTTACGTCCCGTCAGATCCATCCTCGTAGTCTTCAGCGTAGCATGTGCGCCGTGGGGAATCCGTCCTTCACCGGCTGTCAACTCAAGAAATCACAAGCGGTCCAACAGCAGCGGCGGCAGTAATAACAACAACAGCACCGTCCAACAGCATAAATCGCAGCACCCATTCACTCAAAAAACAAATTTAAAAAAAAGACAAAAAGCTCCAGGTCGTCCTCCCTCTCAATGACACCTGGTTTTTGAAGTCTTGTATCCCGGGGGCGAGGGCGACGTGATCCTGCCGCCAGTAGTTCGCGCGTCACACTGCCACGGGGTGCGCGTAATTTTCGGCGCCAAACCAGCAGCAACCCCCGCGACGAGTGAGAGCTAAGTGGCAACGGGGGCGGGAGTCCCGCGCATGGTCAGTCGACGTCAAGTGGGGCTTGCCTTGTCTTATATACACAGGTTTGCCACGCGCGTGTACAATATAGCATATATACAGTTTACACGTATACGGCGCTGTACACTGCTAATGCAGAGTCGTAAAAGCACTCGATACGTTATTCGGGTTTTTTTTTTAACGGAGGATTACTCGTCAGGGTTGTTTTGGCAATTATTTTTTGGGGGCTGATGCTATTACGTAGGTGAGAGAGTAAGTTTTTTTTTTATTTAAATCATGCAACAACTGCGTGAGTGGCGCTTTATATAGATGAAAGCAATTTTGAACTTACGTGGAGAAGATGCGGTGAAAGAGTGACGAATTCTGTGACTTACCTGAAACATAAAATAAATTTTAACTATTAGAACAACCTGATCCGAAAGAATGAAAAACTTGATTTTTTTTTTTTTTTTTGTAGAAAGAAGCAAGTGTTCACTGAAAAGTAAAACGTACAAATCATTGTGGAAAATTTTTTCAAACACCGGGAAAATACGTCATCTTTTATGTATAGGTCTGGACACGAAAATAGATCTTACAAAACCCACACTATTTATCATCCCCAGCTGAGCGGTTCAAACTTCCGTAGAGTTGGTAAGAAAAATTCATTTTGGTAATCGTAAATCAAAGTTTTAATTACTGCTGTTTCACTGTTTTTCTTTTACTCTTTTTCACACACACACATAGTTTGCAAGTGTTGACACAAGACAAAACAAGTTGTAGAAACGGGGATATTTATTGTTTCAATATCGCTTGGCTTAACATTTCCACATTTCGCTTCACTCCAAGGAGTATTTCAATACCTAAAGTTTGAGGAAAAACATGCAATATTGTGTTTGTTTAATTTACAAAAAAAAAAAAAACCGTACGGTCAAAGTAAGTCGGCATACGGGCAGTGTACCCGTGTACGCCACATTTTAAATGTTTGATAAAAATAATCCTGAAATATTTTACTATTGCTCACGTGTTATCCAAACTAGGACACAGTGACTGCTCGCATTTAGCTCTGCTTTGACAACAGTTTTCAGTCAAACATCACGTAAGTAATAGAAATTGGACATCATAATTTATTTAAACACCTGTCTTTGTGGATGAACACATTTGAGAGATGCTCGAGACATTCAACAATGGTAATTTGAAAAGATTGTGTAACACATCCGTAGTGCGCAACATATGATTTAACATTTATAATTAGCGTAAAATACTACCATAGAATATTTATAATAGGTAAAGTACTGCATATTATTAGGTATGAAAAAAAATATTTTTTTTTTTTACCAGTGAAAAGACGGTAGTTGCATTACATTTCCCTATAATCAACAGACAGAGATGGAGGGAATGAATAAAAAGTGAAAATTCTAAAGCAGATTTGGATCCATTGGCCTCACAATTTCAAGCGGGCAAATGAAAAAAACCGGTTGCTTATCATCCCACGCATTCCTGCCTCTCTTTCTACACGTGTAGCGCGCACTCATTCGTAGACGCGATCTCCCCACTCCGAAGGAACATCCGACTCCACGAAAATCGTCGTACTAATAGCGGGAGGTGAATAAAAATACTCAGTATAGTTGGCTTTCTCGTCGGGTGGCTGTAGGAGTGTTCTTTCCGCGTTTTAAATATTACCGAGCAACGCGTACTTACATTCAGTGCTCGCAGGACGTGATTAGCAAAAATGGATTTGTATACGTACATCCTGACGTGGGTAAATTATTTTTTAAGCTTGACCAATCTCGGCGAACACCATCAAGTGGTTAACAATACTAAACCCAACATTATTGTCATCATGACGGATGATATGGT
Organism: Copidosoma floridanum; assembly: GCF_036245765.1. Taxonomy (NCBI): domain Eukaryota; kingdom Metazoa; phylum Arthropoda; class Insecta; order Hymenoptera; family Encyrtidae; genus Copidosoma; species Copidosoma floridanum. The sequence continues at coordinate 1,486,997 of NW_028321891.1, forward strand.
AATTACAACTAATTCCATTACGTTTGCCGTACATTATATAGCTACGTTCAATTACGAGACTTTATTGTTAAATATTATGAAATAATGTACGATGTCAATCAATAACATGAACGAAATAAAACTTCATACCGTTGTTCGTACTCATTGCGTGTTTTAAAAAATATTTTTGTCGTTTCGTGGAAAAAATACTTGAAAACCTCTGAATTTTATGAAAACCAATGTGTACCAATTATTTCTCTTGAATTGCAACCAGCATAAAAAATATTATGATGTGTTTGATACAGGGTTGGAACGACGTGAGCTTTCACGGCTCGAATGAGATACCAACGCCGAACGTGGACGCACTTGCCTATAGCGGCGTCATCCTGAACCGGCACTACGTCTCGCCAACGTGCACACCCTCGCGAGCTGCCTTCTTCACGGGCAGGCATGCCATTCGCATGGGTATACTACTTGTCACATAGATTTTTGCTTCATCTCAAGGAAACATTCTAATGGTCGGCAAAAAAATGCATAAATGACTAATTTTAAGTAACTGGCGGTACGAAAGTTATAAAAATCCGCTTTTCACGAAAATTGTCCATCTTTACACAATTTCTTTTACGACGGGGCTAAAGTGGTAAGTGTTTGATCGATGTATAGTATTGAATTACCAAAGAGATAAAATAAGGGATTCTATCAATAAATAGCAGTCAATTAAAGTGTGAGGAATCTATATACGCCAATCTGTAGACAGCAAGTGTTTATTTCATATAGTACACACATAATTTGAAGTCATTCGTGTGTTGTGTGATCTGTCACAGGTTTGCAGGGCTTGCCGATAAACGCGGCCGAGCCGAGGGGTATACCTCTGCGCGAAAAAATACTGCCCCAGTATCTCAAGGAGCTCGGCTACGTCACAAGGCTCGTCGGCAAGTGGCACCTTGGCTACTACACTGACGAGCACACACCCACCCGCCGAGGCTTCGACTCGTACGCTGGATTTTATAACGGCTACGTCCGATACTTTGACCACACGATCAGCCGACGGGTACTTACAACCATTGACACATATGTAGTTTTCTTATTTTTGACAATTATAATTTGGTATCGCTAGAAATTCAAAAATTCAAAACAAAAACCACGATTTATCGATTTTTCAAATGCTTAATCCCGGTGAGCAGCAAAAAGGAACAAATGAATGAATTTCAGATCCACACGGGTGTGGATCTTCACATGGACACGCCAGAAAAGTTGCAGCCGCATCAGGACAGCCGGTACATCACCGATTTCATAACGGAACAGGCCGAAACCATCATCAGGAGCCACGACCAACGGGAGCCCCTGTACTTGCATATAGCCCACGCGGCAGCACACGCGAGCGAGAACGCCGAGCCCATTGAAGTGCGCGACATGGCGGAAGTCAATGCCACTCTGGGATACATACCGGACCTGAACAGGCGCAAATATGCAGGTATGGAATGAAAAAAAATGCGCAAAAAGTAAGTAATAACACATCAATCGTCCATGCCTTCTATAGGATTAGTCACGGCCATGGACGACTCGGTCGGTAAGGTAGTGAAAGCCCTTAGCGACACCGGCATGCTCGACAACAGCGTGGTGATATTTATGTCCGACAACGGGGCGGCGACGTCGCTCGAAAATTATCCCAACTACGGATCCAACTATCCCCTGCGCGGAGTAAATGAGCGTTTGCTATGTATAACCGTGGACCCCTTTTTTATGGATGTAAAATTGCGCCCTCTGTCCTTTTAGATGAAAACTGGAGTTTTCGAGGGGGCCGTGCGAGTGCCAACTTGTATCTTTTCGCCTCTAATAGCCAAGAGTAGCCGATCTCGAGTGAGCGACGAATACGTGCACGTAACCGACTGGCTTCCCACGATTTACAAACTTGCCGGGGGTGAGCCCGACACCCCCGAGGACATCGATGGGCTCGACCAGTGGCCCAGCATCGGTCGGGCCGAGAAAACGAAGCGTGAAGCGCTTCTGGTCAACATTGACGAGGTCATAGGGCCACAGGCGGCCATAATGGGAAGATACAAGTTCATCCGAGGTAACGAGCGACGAGTCGATCGGTAGTCGAATTTGCCGGTCAAGTGGTTGTTTTGTCTCCCATAGGGGTGTCGAGGTACTATGGGTATTACGGCAACAGCGGTAAAGACTACGCCCCGAAGGATTACAACGTAACGAGCGTCGAGACATCCGAAGCGGCACGAGCGATCGGGAGATCGTTAAATGGCTCGTTCCCAACGGGGGAAAAGATCGCCGAGCTTCGGACTAGAGCGACCCTCAGTTGCGAGCGCAAGACAGATTCAAAGTGTCACGAGGACTGTCTCTTCGACATTGTCGCGGATCCGTGCGAGACGAAGGATCTGTCTGACCTACTTCCCGAGGTACGTATCACCGGATGCATGGCGCTTGCCGATCTGTTTAGGAAAATATAGATTTCGAAAGAGTGTTTTTTGAAAAACACGCTCTAACCATCTGTCGAATGGATTTTCCTGAAGAGACGAATAGAGTCGATTTTTCTGGTCTCAAGCATTCATTGATCTCGATTTTTCGGCAGAAGGTAGTCATACTGAGGGCGTACATCGAGGGCTACCAGGCAGTTTTAACGCCCCAGACCAACGACCTGTCGGACCCCGCTGGCTTTCCAGAGAACTTTGGCGGCTACTGGATGCCGTGGCTGGACGCCGAGCACACCCCGGAGAAGGACCGAAACAGATCGGCGATCTGGTCGCCGAACAATTACTGCGAGGGATACGCGTACGACGATCCGCGAAATTGTTTGCGGTCCTAACTATTTTTGGACTCGTCTTGTGTATATACCTCACGCGCAATAAAAGATATTCGATTGGCAATTGGAAACCCGATGTTTCGTTGGTCCGAAAACGAGTCGGAGCTTGGCGACCGGTTTTTGTCGAGGTGCTCGCCCACGTGGCCTTTGGTCCGAAATCGATGTGCTCACGTACGGGGAGGGGGAAGCTCGAACGAAGCGCAAGGTCGGATCGATACGGAACGCGAGGAACTAGGCTTTAGCCTTTTGTATAATTACTCTTGAAATCGCCCATGCTGTACTTCCATTCGCCTCGTTTTTTATTTTTCTTTTTTTTTTTCTACATCCACGGAAATTATTTTTCCCTCGAGCGACAGATCGTTAATTAAAAAGTGTGTTATAGCGATGTTCTCCGACGCATCTGCTTTTGTTGAATTTGCGTTTTTAGGATTGAAGATCCGAGAAATCATGAAATTACAAGTCCATCTAAATTACTCGCGGTCCGGCACTTGGAGCGAAAAAATTGAGGGCCAAATTCCGTGGGTCGCGCGGGAAGCGGGGGAGGAGAAGGTGCTCGGTTATTAAATGCGCCGTTTCATTTTCCCCGCGTCAATTTTCTTCTCGAGCCCCTCTCGTCGAGCTCTCGGGATTAGACGAGTCGCAGCTGCGGGGGCGGTCCGACGACAGTCTCGAGTGGCGAGGTAAGAAAGAGGGCGGAGAAGAGGCGAAGGAGGAAAAAGAGACGATTCAATTAAGTAAGGGACCCTCTTTCTCGCCTCGATATTTACGACGGCGCTGCTAAGTGCCGCGAGCATCGCTTTGATTTGAGACGTGTACTCATTGGCGCCTGCACAGCGAATACCATTTTGTACAATGACTTTACAGCAGAGTGGCTTTTTTCTTTCTCTCTCTCTCTTCCGACACTGGAATGTTATATCTCTGCACTTGCACTGCTATTAGTCTGACATTAAAATTAAAAAAAAAGAACGATGGAAGCTCCCAATTCAGGTATATCATAAATAATGGCACACTAGTGGGCAACACCCAATCGTTTTTTAAAGCGTTCCTTCAATCACCATCCGCCAAGTAACTCGTATGCATCATTCGTTGCGCTCACCCACTTCCCGAGAAAAACAGGGTGAAAGGTAGCAATTGTCCCAACGACATAGCGTGCTGTTGGTGTATGTACACACGAAAAAGGGAAGAAAAGGAGAGGAGGAAGAGGAGAGGCCGGATCAATGGACGCCACGCCGGAAGGGCTTGCCGCTGACCATCACTGCATGATAGAAAAGCCACCGTCTGGTCGAGCTGGTAGGCTAATGGCGTTTCCCGAAAATTCATCGATCGCGGTTTTCTCGTATTTTTTTCACGGCTCGCACCACAGCGATATTTTTCGAGGATGTTCCAAAAGGGTAAACAAATTTCTCGCTGTGCGCTATCCAGATTGCAAGTTTTTCATCTCTAAATTGCCTGTGTTGATTGCACTTTATTTGAGGCCTTGTGGCCATGCCTGGCCCTCCGATAGAAATACACGAGAGAAACAAACATCAAGAATTTCTAACGAATACGAATTTAAATTGATTTTTACGAGAAAAAAATGTTGTGTATACATTTGGGGAGCATAGAAAAACTGGAGCGCTGCGATACCTTCCTTAGTAGTCGAGGTAGTCGTTTCGTCAGACGCAGGTATAAGTAGGTATACTAGTGAGCAGGTAATCAAAGTGCTCTTACGCGTATTGAAATTTCAGCTGACGCGTAACAACTGCCTGTCCCGGACCATACTTAACTCGTCCCCCGCTTCCATGCCACCATCTGGAAACTTTCTAAATTTGTTAACGAAGTACGAGCGAGCGAGCGATAAATGTTTGGCACGCGGTAACGCAGCTGCACTCGATCGCGGGGAAAATTCACGTGCTCTGGCATAAGGAATGTTAAATATTGCAGGGCTTTGTAGTTTCGAACCTGAGGTCGGGTCCCGCTCTAAAGTTGGGCGACAGCCTCTGCCGAGGTGTTGGTGGTTTCACCGAGAACGGGAGCGACACTCGGTATCGATGCTGGTGGAATCGGATTTGCGACTTTCCTGAAGTACTTTTCCAAGGTTGGTTGCTTTTTTTCATTTGCTTGCGCCCCTTTTCTGGAAGATCTGTAGTTTTTTTTTCAAATTACTTACATACGAAATCGTGGGTTTCTTATATACACAAACAAGTTGATGAAGTACTACTTATATAGTAGTATACCAAGTATAGCTTCAGATATTATATTGTCGATAGCTAAAAAAAATTTATGATTTACAGCTCCATGATTTTTTTACTTTTTAAAATTATATTTTTTATGGGTAAAAAGTTAGGAACGAGTGTTTTATGCAAAAATTAAATTATTTTACGTTTTTAATGTGTCTAATTGTAATAGCACCTGAAATCTTTTAAGAAATAAAACGGGTCTCACAGGATTGAAGTAACAATTAGAAAAAAAATTAGGTTATCGAGCTCATTACGTGCATGATGACAAATTTGGAAGAAAAGTTGTTTGCAACCCACGAAATATTTTTTTTCGCTGCCTTCATTACTTTGTTTCCTCCATCTACAGTTAAATTTACCCTTCGTTTACGTAACAGAGCTTTAAAAAAAACCATATAAATTTTTTTTTTAATAATTACAGAGGAAGGTGCACAACGTTTTTCCTCCCCGTATCGCGTGGCATAAAGACCCGAAAGACTCCCCATCAAAGTGGATGAGAACGCGTCGTTCCTCTGACAAAGAGCTTTTTGCGCCCGGCCGCAAGTTGCACTGCCGGCATCCTGCATTATTCTCGACTCGCGGCTTACTTTGCTCGTACCGCACGGACCATCCCTTTACTGCGCATCATGTAATGTATACCGTCATTCAATCTAGTTCGAGCCACGCGTTCTTTTTTTTTTTTTTTTTGTTGTTACAAACAAGAAAATTCTTACGCAGCGAGCTTAGAAAAATCTTTCGCTTCCAATCGTACGTGCAGTGCACTCCGCATCTTCTATTCAATTCGCGGCTCAAAAGAGCCGGCTGCCTCTAAATTTTCTGGGATCCCAAGGTTTCTTCAGCGTTGGTGCTCGCATTATGGAGTATGTCGGAATATTGACAGCCAATATTTCATAATCCATCATCGAAAAGCTTTCGCTGGGGTTTACTTTGGAAATTTTCCAATCACCGCGATGGCTCTTCTCCGCCAGCCGATCTTTGAACACCACTTTGCTTGACGTTACGTTTGCGATTATTGCAATTCGATGAAATTACATTTACACGAAAAACGGTTTTTCTTACATTTTCCTCGGGGTATTTTTTTTACGCGGTCGAGTGAAAAAGCTTCTTCAACGTAAGGTCTGGATCCTGAGCGGAGAATTCCAATCGTCTAAAAGCATGGCGGCGGTCGCGGATGTCGGTTCGGAGGCAACTTGACGAGAATTTCAGGCTTTATACGAGACACTCGGAGCGAAACGTGTTTCGAAAAATTTTTTCTCCCGCATCACACGTGTGTCACGTGCCACTTCGCTAAAACGTCCCAGAGAGTTCCATCCCTGTCTTTTTTCATTTCGAGATGATTTCTACCGTTTTCATCGTTTACGGTTACTTTTCAGCACAGTCGTTACGCGACTTATATTTTCTGTAGATTCTCACCAGAGATGCATTTGTTAGCGAGGTTTAACGAATAACAAAATCCAGCTTTCAATCTTTCAATTTTGTGCAATTTTTGAAGATGTAAAGATATTTCAAGGTTTTTTGATTTGCCATGGATGGGGTGTGTTTATGCAATAGTGAAAGCTTTGTTTATCTTATGTTTGGGGTGGTTTAATAATAATAAAACTTTCAGCGTTAAAATTCAATTTGATAAAAAGACGAGCTATAAGTTCAAATATCGCATTTTTCTATGACTACTACATCGGGTGTAAAAATAGGGAGTGGGAGTGTATGATGTTACCAAGGTTATATAAGTGCTAGTACTTTCATGACGTCACGCACAACTGGAACTCGCTTATATCTTCGTTAATTTTTGTTTGTGCGCAAAAAGGAAAAATATGAGACCAAGATACTTTCTTTTTAGAAAGACTCAATTTAAGCGAATGTTTATCTAGAAAAAAAGTTTCTCAAGAGTAAAAATTGGTCTTATACGTATACTATGACGTAATACCGACCGAAGGTCTGTTTTCTTAAAACTCGAACCTTTTTCCCGGAGATTTCTCATATATATATTACAAGCACTACCGTAAAGAGACAATAATATTTACCGACTGTCTGATGGTATTTCGCACTCCGCTCCAAAAGCTGCTACCATGTAAAGCCGGCAGGCTGTTTTTGAAAGGTTTCACGTCGCCCAATCGATGCACCACCTGTTGATCCACGAAAGTGTCACTGAAACAGAACAAACAATAAAATTAAATGCTTTAAAAAAAAAATTTTTTTTTTAAATATCCACACGCCTTCTACGTTTATTCACCCAGACGAAAAACTGTCAACTCAACGACCTCGTTAGGGGGAAGAACAATGCATCTCTCGGCCGATGTCTTTGTGAAGAGTCACTCGGCGAGAGAGCAGTCCAATTAATAAAGCGAAGCCAGCCTGAGCCATCGAGGCGCGTCGACAAAAGATGGTAACGAGAAAAGTGATACCGCACGCGAAAACGCCAATCACCGCGAGACAACGCCAGCTAATTAATGGCTAGCCCTTAGCGGGTATTACTTCCTTCCCCCCTTGAGCATACCTCTCGTACAAGAGGAGGCACGTGGTAACATCCCAAGGGAACCATCGATAACGAAGGAAGTTCGAGAGGCCGATTGATTCCGCCTTTGCCTGCGGACGACTGCCGACCCCCTCGCTATTAATTCGAGTTATTTACGGGCAGAGGCTTGCAATTCTGTTCAATAGGCTGGGAGCGGGCATCCGTGATCACCAGAGCTCGAGGTGCGAAGAGAGCAAAGTCCAGTCGCGAGAATCGGGGGGCTTGAGTCAATTTGGAGAGCGTCGTGGCAAAGGAAAGTATATAAGCTCTGCCCCCGGGTCGCGGGGTGTTGGTTAATTTCTCAAAGTTGAAAGTTTTCCCGCAGCAGGAGGAGGAAGGGCAGAAAATTAAAACACCCGGGCCAGAGGCGAGGGACTTCTTTCAGCTAGTTTCGTAAGTCGAGATTTTCCGGATACCCGATATCACTTTCGGACCCCCGAGGTATATAACAGCTCGAGGAAACGGGGCGCTAACTTTTTTAGTTATTTGAGAACCACCCCGTGAACGTCAGAGTCGGCATGGGAGTCGTGGTGGTAAAAAAAAAGTGAGAGACACCGGCGTAACTTTTTAACGCGCCAGGCAGCTTGTGGAGCCCTGGAAAAGTTTTTTTGGCGTTTTTCTCGTTTAGCGCGTCTCTGGAGCGTAAACACTGTGGCACTGCATGGAAGTAAAGCTTATGGCCCGTAATGGAGGGATTAAGGGTACTCGTCCGAAAGCTCCGTAAAAAAAAGGCACGCTGGCGGAGCTGGGCTAATCTTTACGTACTGATGGTCAATTGTCGGTCATGGAGCTACGCGAGAAAAAGGTTTAATAGGCTTGGCGTCGGATGGTATTGTTTTCGATTTTTTTTTTTTTTTTGCTCCGTGCGATTGGTACTTATTGCATCCACTCGGCAATTTGATTCGTTTGGTCGATCAAGTGATTTGGACAACACTTTGATGATGAAAAAAAATTGTTGCCTTACAGAATTGAAATTACAACATTCTGATTATCTTCGATTCACAAACATTATAGAATCGTACGTACGAGCCAAAAACCCTCGGAGTGAATCGTGTTATCGAAAAAGTTCGAAAAAGAAAAATTGTTTATTTGGAAGCAATGAAAGCTTACCGTCAATATACTTTGTACCTAATATTGATCATCTGTGGCGTCGATACGAACGAGCGACTAATGGAAAATGACTCGCAAACTCAATAGACTCGAGCGAAGAATTAATTAAACCCACGTATCCCCGAGCACTTCTCATCCGGCTTCGAAAAAGCTCGAGAGCTTTAATTCGTATAAGCAATTTACATTTCAAAAGGATGGAAGCGAGGGGAGGTGGGAGTACACGGTCTTATTAGTTCACCTGGGAAAAGTTTTCCGTTTAAGAAGTAGGCAGTGCGCCCCTGCTGCTCTCTGGCGCTTTGAATATAACTGGATTGTCATTGCACGGTCCTCCGAGAGCCGTACAGATGCGAGTGCATACGTTGAACCGAAAACTTTTTCAACATTCAAATTCAACGATTAAAATGCATGGTGATCAGAAGGGCCAAATAATAGATTCCTTCGTGAGAGCGGAAACGAAACGTGATATGGCACCCCAAGCGACGCCAAGGGCATCACGTCCACGTTACTCTCACGTGAGAAATAATTTTTCCCCCCGTACCTCTGCAACGTAACTTCCCACATATGAGAGAAGGAGCAAACGAGGAATTTCGACCCTGGAAGTAATTTTACTCTTTGAGGACAGGGGAAAAGGCGGTAGTTTCAGTGGGGGTGTGGAAAAAAGCTCCGTCATCCGTGGGAAGTGTTGCGGGCTGTTGAAACTTTGGGAAAAAGAACGCGTTCGAGCTCAAGGAAATATCTAATCGACCTCTTTTTTCTCCAGACAAGGGGTTACTGGTTTGAGCTCCTGTGGCTCGGAAGGATGCCATCGCGCTTCGGGGACTTTATTCATGAAATTTAAAAAATTTGCCTTCCGGCTCCTCCACTCGCATTGTCGACTGTTTCGCGTTTACAGAGCACGAACTAATATGGGGAACGACAAACGGAGTGCTTTTTGTTTTGACGCGAGTTTCGGGAGCGGAAGAGCCTGGGGTACACGTTGGAAAAACCGACGTTTCAATTTAACGTCGAGTCTTAAAAAACTCGCCCCGACCCCGTCTGTCCTCCGAGACTCTTGATTTACGCTTCGCGCGTGGACAGAGCAACACAACAACTTTTCTTTTGCCAAGCCAGTGATCTCTCGCCCACCACCAGATTTTCACTCGGAAAAACACACGGTACCGCGGCACACGCGTGATTTCTTTACACTCGAATCGTCCCACAGCCTCGAACGATGTCAGCTCGTCTCTTTGCTAATCCGAACCATTTCTATCGCGTTGACCGGATGCGATAAAAGATATGATATAACACTGTGCAACCGAATTGCGGCAATTCGAGCGCTGCTAATATTGAGCTGGCCGCTGCACGAATTTCGGGGCCGTTAAATCCGCAATGCGATAGCACCTGTCATACCCCGAAATGAATGTTTCCTACCTTTCTCCTGGCTCCTCATCTTCTCTGGCATACGCGCACTGGTCGGCAACTGGAGGATGGCTGGCTTCGCATGGAGGCTTGCTCGAATCTGCGAAAGATAAAAAAAACCAACTCTTGAGTCCAAACTTGACGTTTTTTTTATCCATGGAGGGATTAATTTAAAAATTTACGTGTCTATACGAAAGTTCCGAGTAAAATTTAAATTTGTAATGCGTGAAAAAGTAAATCCTTTGTAATCGTGGATTGCTGCGAGCAGGTAACAATGGATTTCCATTTGCAGGACAAGATTCCCAAGTGCCGGGGGGGGGGGGCAGTAATAATTGCAGCCACGCAATCTCAATTAAGCTTGGGGTCGCGAAAAATGTTTGACAAAACGCTTCCATTGCCCAGCTCGTGTTGACTACATTTGTTTTGGTTTTTTCCCGGATAATACCAACAGTCGCGCAAATTGTAAGCCATGGAGGTAAACAGAGAGGAGGATGAAAAATAGATGGAAACACTGGTGGGGTCGTTAGAACGAGGGAGGAAAGCAGAAGTAGGGGGGGAAAAAGCAAACAAGACGCCGATTGCTGTTCAAAGCCGAGGGAAATCAAGTCGCGAGTCTCATTACTGGTAGCGCCTCGTTACGGAAGTTATGTACGCTCGTTGGGACGAAAAAAAGATGAACGAGACGAGATAGGTGATACTTTCGTGCTTTAAGATTAATGGAAAATGCTTCTCTTTCTTTCTTTTTTTTTTTTTTTTTTTTTAATCATTTCTGTAGAGAAAGGACTAACGATTATAATAGAAAAGAAAAAAGGGAGCACTTGTTTGCCGAGTTTTTGTCCGATGGAAGTTCAGTGTCGGTAATTCGAGTTGACACTCTGCACTTGAATGTATAAACGGGATTTGCCGGAGGAAAAAAAATATATATACGTATACGCACCTAGAGACAAGTCAGACGAGTGGCTACTTTGGTCGTTGGAGGCATCGTTTTCACTGTTTTCTCCATCCCGTTCTTGGACACTCAGCTGAAAATATATCAATTCAGAGATATATTATTTCTCAACCAACAATTGCAGCTTACGTGTTGTATGATATATATCATGATAAAATTATGTTTTGCTTATACGAATAATGGTTTCACGTTTATGATGCGGTGTTCAAGCGATTACTTGTAAAATGGGTTGAGGCCCAAAAGATCGAGATCCGAGCAAACGGTATTCGGATCCCCACGGATTCGACGGATGAATCGTCTCTGCTCTACCTATGACTGAAATCTTCTCATAATCGGGGATGGTATATGTGGTATGCTGTGCTACCGATTGTGTGCATAGTTTGGATAATTATTACTTACACCAGCTTCGTTTGGAAAAGCTTTTCTTAATGTTTTCTAAAAGTTTCCAATTCGCAAGTTTCAAAGTGAATAGGAGTAATAGTGCAAAACAAATGTAAATGCGGGATCAAATGGTGTGCCATACATTTTCATTAAAAAGACGTCAGACGTATTTTTATTTCATAATTTATTAACCAGTTCTGATTCTATGATGAATTTCGGGGGGTAAGATATGCAATGTCACTATATGCAGATAAAAAATTCCTGCAAGGAGCAATGACGCCAATAATAAATGTTGCACAGGAAATATCAAAATATAATCTTCACAGAAATTGTAGAATATCGTACAGATATAGTAAAAATTCTGATTCAAATAAGGCACAGTCGGGCATTTTTAGTGGTTAGCGATATCGAATACCTTTTTTTTTTTTTTTTTTTCAATTAATTCGTGTTTATTCATTGTTGACAGTTTTCATATTATTGTTAACCTCGAACTTACAACTTGCATAAATTTCTTAAAAAAAAAAGAAACAGACAAAGAAATAAAGCGTAAGCATGAATAAAGCGGCCGCACAATGGGGACCAGAAAGGGAAAAAAGCGGGGCAACTAAAGTACGCAACGGAGCCGAAAAGAAATTGTAATAAAGAGCGAGGAAATTCTGTAAGCTCGAAAAAAGTCGAAAAGCAAGTCCGGGTTACGAGATAAAAGTCATCGAGCCGGCACAAGGAGGGACCAGAAAGAAAAAAAAAAGGCAGGGAAAAAAATGACAATGTCCCGCAGCTAAGAAGATACCCTATTATCTACCTGATTATCCCCAACCAAAACAGCAACGAAAAGAAAAAAAAACTGTACTTAAGATGCGCGAGTAATTTGTTTAAAAAATAATAAGAACAAAAAATAGTCAATAACCATGAATTTATTAAATAAAAAAAAAAAAAACGAAAACCAGGGAGAAAATAAGATTCCTGGCGGAGGGTAAACGTGTGTTTATGTACACCTATACACGTGAGCTCTAATACCGCCTCTCTCGGGTAAGATCGGCTACAATGAAAAAGAGGTAAAGGGAACGGAGAACTCCTCTCTTGCGACGTGCACGGCTATATACACGCAAGTAATACCCGGGTTATTGTAGAGTATCACCACCGCTTGCTTTTATTTTCATCCCTAAATATTTTCTCTCCCATATCCGAGATGAGTTTCTATTTTTCTCGGCTACCCGTGCAAACACTCGCTGTACACCAAATTTCCCGAAAGTTATTACCGCGTGTTTTACAGTGTGGGCGGGGAATGCTCCTTTCGCCAAGCAGGTGATTTATACAATCCGGCGTCAATTCGGCCTCCCACGCGAACTTGACCAAATTGCATATTGCATGTATATAATATACCTATATATTACACGTGCATCATGTGAAACAAATGCGGGCTATGGATTCCGATGCACCGCGTGGGCGTTTGATTTCCCGAGGAGGAAATTGCAACCCCGAAATTTCAATATTGCTGCGTTTCAAGACAATGGCTGCATGCACGTACGCGCGATTATTTTTTTACATCGGAGTGTGTAGCCGTCAAGCTTTTGCTGGATTGCTGTTCTGCGCGTACTTTTTTACATGCTGATCTGGGGCACAGCTGCCGATGGAAATCACGTGGTGGTCCATGCGAGGTAAAAATCGTGACTAAGAGCGTATCGATTTTTTGGAGGAAAAAAGGGTTGTTTTTTTTTGTTTGCAAAAATAAACGACGAGAAAATTGAGTGATGCTTTTAAATTTGGATGGCCCATTTTCAAAGCACTACGTGTGCAAAATTTAGAACTGGGTCTGTAGGTAGGATGTATCATTCACCGGGGTTGACAGGAAATCAGAGGGAAAAAATTGTTTTAAGCGGCACAGGTGTAGGTTTATTTTGAGAAAAAAGTCGAAAAAATTGTGTAGATAAATGATATAGTTTATCACCTCGAAATGTTTTTTATCGTAACGTCAAACTGATTATGAGCCGGACGTACACGTCGGTCACTATACAATTACACTTATATTTATACAATAATGTCAACTCTATGCGCTTTGTTGAAAAGCTTACCTCACCTGCTGTTTTAACTGAGATGCTGGTGGCAATTTAGATAATTCTACAAAAAAAACACTTTTTTACCCCAACTCGGTCTAAGGGATGAAAAATATCCTCAATGCGTGGGTCGTACCCTCAAACGCATCCGTAACAGGTGAAAAAACCTGAAAACTGCATCATCAGTTCGTCGAGGGCAACGCGTGCCGCATCCGGATAACGAATCCCTTGGTGCTTCTTGTACACGTGCACCGAAGCTCTCCGTTCCCGCACGGGATACAGTATAAGGGACTCGCTTAATCCACGGCGATACACGCGCTCTAATCCATTTTTCTCGCACGGATTTTTCAGCGAGTCATCCACTCTATTTTTCTCCCCCCCCCCCTCGGCGTGCTGGAGTCGCACCGAGGTAACGGGTACAGCTGCGCGCCAACTTTTTCCCCCTTTTTTTTTTTTGTAATTTTCGACGCTGATGAGTTGATTCGTTTGTATCTCGCGTAATCTCACGAGCAACGAGTTGTTTTTTTTATTTCCAGCTCGAGAAAAATGGATCGTTCTGCGATTTAACAAGTTTTTTTTTTTTTTTTGGGAGAGATAGCAACAATGTTAATGATCGCTTCGGAGCACGAAATTGAATAGAAGAAAGATTAACCGGGAGATACGGGGGTCGCGATAGGGAAGAAAAATGTACCCACACGCGTACGAGAGACAGAAGCGTAAACCCGACAGGGGGTACAGCTGCGTAAGCGGGAAAAATCAATGAACAACGTTTTTAAATCACTATATTGTACATATAGATACGGCACGCACGTGTCGTTTGACTCTTTTTTTTAATTTTTTTTTTTTTTGTACAGAGCTCCGACGTCGGATTTTGTTCCAAAGAGTATAGATTTATCGCAAATACGAGCGATACGGAACTGCGATTGTTGTCGAGGAGAATTCGCTTGTTTATATACATATAGAGTGCAGTACTCGAGTCATCGGGATTATCGGATGGCACCGACGCACGGGCGTGTGCGAGGCTTCAAAAAGCGAATAAGGCAATCACGCGAGGCTCGCGTGATTTGCTATCGGGGCACGCGACTTGTGAAAAATGTGATTTAATCTACCGCGGAAAAGATACACGATACACTAAAAATAAGAAAAACCGTGAAAACGCAAAGTAAAATATCCTACCTACGCTGCTCGAGGCTTTTCGCTGGGGCTTCCAATGTATACGCACGAGCGTCAGAGACCTCGTTGCGAGTGGGAGGGATCGATCATACCTTTTGTAATGTTATTTAATTTCTTTACCATTTTAATTTCTAGCGATGACTGGCCATAAGTTAGATTGCAGAGGTGCGGAGCCCAAATAATAGGAGCTTTTTATTTTTAAACCAATAAAATCTACTTGTACTCCCCTTCGAGGTTGTACCTCGGGAATATATTACAATCCAGCAGTGCTGAAGGAAACATTTTCCCTACCACCGAACAGAGGATCCTTAAGCTTAAAAAATGATTCACTCTAGCCTTTGCAAGACAACGAGTATTGAGTAACTTGTGCAAAAGGCATAACGTCAATTGTTGCTCACGTACAAAACTAGTGACACACGTTAGTAGTTCCGAGTACAGTATTTTTCCCGACAAGTGCGCGGCAAACGTCCAAGCTGTATAGGAAACAAAAGCTACACTCCTATGGTAGCCTGGATAATCGCAGGAAACATCGCTTCTGTTTAACGAAAGGGAGGAAGAACTGGCAGGGAGGATGTGTGGAAATCAAATAGAAATGAATCGCCGCGTGTGGCCGGCCGTCCTTTACCAACAGTTCCAGGGAAAATAAAAGGATTTCCTTGTAACGCCCGACTCTGACTACTTAACGCTACTTACCTGTCGCTCTCCAGGGGTGACAACTGCTACTACAGGGGGGGGGGGGAGAAGTTGTACGTGCCGCGCGGCGAAATGGAACCGGTGGTGGGTGGACGTAAAAATTCGACATTATTTCAATACTCCGTAGTACCTAAAAAGGACGCGCCCCCGAGACTACTGGAACTACGGGTAAGATTGAATTGACCTACTGAGAAAAGAGCCGTATCTTCGACAATGTACGGGATTGATTTTGTCTCAACCTTGGGCCGATACTCGAAGCAAGATGTTGACCTTAGTTTTGATGAATAAACTTAATCTCTTGCCCCCCGATCGTATTTTCGTGCAATTAAAAATGAGTTTCGGCAACCGGAGTTTTTTCAACCGCGAGAGTACGGCATAGTTATCCTCCTGGATTAAAAATATTTCGCATCGGTTTTCCGGTTCCGAATAATTAGTAAGGCATTCGGGTGGTTTTTTTTTTATTCGGGAAAAAAGAGGGAGAACAAACTCATTTAGTAATTGGCTTTTCGATCTACCTACTCGCGGTTCTATACCGCCTCTAAGCCACGGGATTCGGCGAGGATTGCCATTTGCGTCGGGATCTCGAGTCAGCCGCAGCTTTGCACGGATTAGCGAGACATCGCGTTTGGAGGAAAATTTGCAGTTTTACTAAATTTAATCGACGAATTTCGATAATCTAGTTGACGCGAATAAAAAGGGTGGTTCTGTAGAAAAAAATCGATCGCTCGAGGTGACTGCGTATAGAGTTAAACCGGGAATTAGTGACGAAGGGAGGGAACGTGCGTGTATTTTCCATGTTCCAATGAAATGTGAAAAATAAGCTAATTCGGCGCGACTAATTTATCATCCTCTGCACCACCTCCGGAGTGAATAATGAGCACCTTTTGTAACCCGCAAAAAATAATCACTCGAGCCGGGCAAAAACGAATCAGACTCGAATTCACAAAAAAACGAGAGAGGGGGGATGCAAAGAGGACTCATTTTTCCCTCTCGGGCGTAATTCGAGCTCCCAAAGAGAGAGCTCATTAAACGCTTACACCTGAAAGCGGATTTGTTTCGCGAAAGGAAAAGCCCTCGCGAAAGCAATGCCGGAGCTCTCTGCCCGATTTGGAAGGGAACGAGAGAAAGATAAACCTATACCTTTTGAAAGCCCGTTTCAAAAAAAGGGGAAAAAAAAAGAACATCATCACTGAAGGACCAGAAAAAAGAAAGGTAAAAGCTAAAGGGGCTGGAATTACGGAGAAGTGGAGACGAGCAGAGCTCCTGCACTTGGATACGGAGAGCCAGACTTCAGCGGTGCTCTCACAAGTGTCATCAGCCTCTGGGACACTCTCCTGTCCCTCCCAAGAGCACGGTACACGTTACACACGGTCGGGGCAGCTCTTCGCGAGAGACCCTCTCCATTAACTGGTCATTTTTATCTCCGGCAAACAGGCCTCCGGCACCTGCGAGCTCGGGTGTAGGTATAACGAGGAAGCGCAAAAGCTTCGGGGAAGATAGTGCCTATTATAACGCGACGAAGTACATGGGGTGTCGCTATTTAATTACCTCTACCCCGGGACGGATAGAGGAGGGAAACCGATGCGCAAGGTATAATGGCACGGCGCTCCGGAAACATTACATCGCACGCCCGTCACCAGCTGCTGTAAAGTGAAAGGTCACACGAGAGGGCGGCTAATGAGCCGATAGCTGCAGCAGTAAGTGACATCGGCGCAAAGGCTCTGCACCCCCTCCCTCCCTGTACCGGTGAGGGTGTTGTGACGAGTAATTCAGATTGATGAATGCGCCCCGTACATCGCTTCCTATTTGATGGAATATGCGCCCACCCCCTACCCTCCCTCGCTTGGGTACGCGTGATTAATAATCCGATGATGGGCCGGGTGACGTGAATCAGGGCGGAAAAACGCGATACGAACTCTTATCACCAGCCCACGCGTATATGAAACGAATGAATTCTCCATATGTACACGCGTGTGGTTTAATCGATTTTCACCAAAATCCAATACGTTGGCCAAAGGAGGAGCCCAATACAATCGAGCATCGGAGTAGAGAAACTTTTCCGCAAAGAACAAATACAAATGTAGGTACAGGCACGCGTGACTTGGCTGGAAAAGCAGTGCTGATCGGAAGGGGTGGAGGGAAAGCCGATGCGCAACTTTTTTAAATCCCTCCTGTGTCTCCTATACTTACACTTTGGAAAAACGGTGGACGCGAAGAAAACTGTCTGCAAACAATGCAAGGGAAAGCTTTTGGAGGGGGCCGAAGGAAAACAACAGAGGTGTATCGTATAAAAGCCTGCAGAAGGACACGCTTAAAAGGACACTCTCTTTGTTATTGGTGCAACAGTTGAAAACGCACCCTCAGGGGAGGATCGTCCTCATTTGGATTGAAATTTGTCGAGAAAGAGAAAAAATCAATCCTCCAAACTTACGAGGTTCTCTAGGCTCGCGGTGCCCATGACTCTGAGGTCCTGCAGCGAGGTGGGATAGGCGAAGGAGCTCGGCCGACTGGTCTCCTCCTCGGACTTCTCCTCGAGCGAGCCGAGGCTGCTGTACCACTTGACGGAGTGCTTCACCGACGAAGCCATGAGCCTGGCCTGCTGGCGCACCTGATGTGGGGGTCGCACCGCGAGCTTGCGTGCCTCCTCGCGCTGTAGCTCCTGCATCCGCAGCAGATGGTCGATGTTGGGGCAGCTGGCTTCGTTGCCCCTGACGCGGGCGTTGTTGCTGGTGGAGTCGCCGCGGCGGGCCACGTTCCGACGGAAGCCGCGGTTGATGGCTGCCGGTAACTCGGCGGTCCCCTTTAGCAGCCTGCCGAACTTGTACCGCAGCGAGGGCTTGCGCTCGAGCTTGCCGCTCGAGGCCGGGGGAGAGGGCGCCTCCTCGGACTCCTCCTTTTTTTTCTTCAGCTCGCGCTTCGCTGCAGCGGGCCACAAGACTTTTAGCTTTTTATGCCCCGCGTGGCTTCTATGTACTCGAGAGTTTTGGCTTTTCAGCACAAGAGAGAGAGAGAGAGAGAGAGGGAGGGGTTTGCTTGTGGTATTTTTCTAACGCTACAGTTTAGAGAATTTTCTTTTTTTACCCTAAAAACTCTTTCTTATTTGTGAGAAAAACTCTTCTTGCTATCGGGATCACAACGAGCCATTACTGTAACGTTTGAGGAAAGAAAAAGAAAAATTCGCCGCGTCAGCTGGCTCTTTTACTTAGCCGTCGGTGTATTGTGTTTCATTGAGTCATCGGCCGGTATCGAAATTTCCATGGCACACGTGGCCATCAAGTGCGCCGATCGATCAAAAACTCGCGTCACTTGCCCTGTTTATCCGGAATGTTTGGTTTCTCTCGAGACCCGGTGCATATTATACCTACGTAAATGTATGGGCTTTGATATTAAAGGGGACCGATAGCGTGTGTGCCGAGACGTGGAATGATTGACTGCTCGCGTGTGATTTCACGTCGTTTAACGAGGAAACAGCCGAGACGTGGCAGGTGATTTTTCAAACTGGTAAAGCGTACGCGCACTAGGGTAATAATAATTATGCACTCGATAATTGTTACAGTGGGTCAGTACATGGACAAAGTTTTCCAGTTGTTCCATGGTATTTGCTCGTTCAACGGGTAGGCGGTGCTTTTAAACCGAATACACTGTCAACTGTAAAAAAATTTGGTTGAGAAGTCGTTATGCTAATCAAGGTGGTGTGACAAAAAAAGTTTCATTTCACTGCGTTTAACGAGGTTACAGTGTGTCCAATCTGTAGTACACGACACTGATAAAAACTGATCACTTGTCTTCAAGTCGCGCTCATTTATTGTTTTTTTCTTAAATACGAGTGAGTACTTAATCATTAAAAATTAGATAATGAAGTATTTGTTTACAAGTGTCAGAGGTTGGAAAAAAAAAAAAACATACAGTAACATAATCGAATACCTACTCATTAACTATTAATAACGAATGAGCCTTGCTATTAACCAATATTTTTTTACCATTAAACGGAAGTACCGAATGGTTGATAATAAATCACGAATTAACGGACGCGCAATGATGATTATTGTGTTTTTTAAATAAGTTTTTTTTTTTTTTTTAATGCAGAATAGCTGAGTGAAAATTATTTATTTACACAGTGTGTCCGTTGCATAGCTCATGAAGTATTGTAGTTGAGCAATTAAATGTATAACACCTTTTCTTTGGAACCCTAATCTACCTCTCTCTCTCTTTCTCTCCAGCCGCATTTCTCAAGCCTTTATCCATTTAAATCACAGTGTGACCTGATGTCACTCCGAACATACAGGAGCTCCCAACGAGCACAACTCACCTGCCTGCCTGAGCTGCCGAGTCCTCAGCTTCGAGTCTTTATGCGTCTTGGTGGGCGAAGCCCCCGGCTCGTCATCCGCGTGGCCATTCGTGACCACCGGCTCATCGGCCGCGACTGAGGCGATACTGTGGCAACTCTGATGGGCGTCCCGGCGTCTCAGGCTCCTCCTCAGCTGCGACGAGAACGTCATGGTGCTCGCGTCTCAGCTGTAACGGGTATACTAATCTGTCTGGCGATGCTCAATCGCATCGGCTTTGACGCACTTGTCCAAGTAGAGCACTTCACTTTTGGTCAAATCACTTTTTTATTTTTATTCGATGCACTGCCCACGGAGACACCTCCTAGCAGGACTCGCTGCCGCCGGATCGAGAACCAACGAGCAAGACCTGTACACAATAACGGAGCCACTCGATGTAAACACAATATTGCATTGGGGGAATATGACTGTATATCAAGCCACGCTTTTCCAGCAGAAAACTATCGAACGAGCGATAACGCTAATCTGTCGAGTCATTACGTCATGGTATACTCGTACTACTACTTCTTGTTTTGTTTGGTGCAAGGCGGTGTACTTCAATTTTGTAGGAAAACCATGGATGTTCATTCCAGCGACCTTGATTTCGTCGATTGCTCAAGTGCAATGAAATGCCCATTATTTCGATGGATAATCACAATGCAGTAAAAGTGACTAGGGAAAGCAAACTGCCTGGAGATTGGCTGTCCAAATAATGAAAAGTCGTTGCTGACATAAAGGTCACTAGAATGAGCATCCATATGGATTTACTAGAAAATTAAAGTGCGTTATTATGGACATCCTATGGAAGTACAGTATATTGTCGCTCAAAAACTGCATCATAGCAGTTGTACGGAACGTTTGATGATCTGAACAATCCACCAAGTATTTAAGCAGAAAAACAGTCATCCACAGTCTCAAAACGTTCTCTTTTTCGGCTGGTTGACTTTCCATTATAACCCAAATTGGAATTCCTGAGAACGAAATTATCTACATAGGCCCAACAGAGTCGAAAGTGGAGCGCTCGACTTTTTTCCAAGCGTCGAGTAATTCCAAACTAACACGTCATACCAGAAAAATATTTCTCATTTTCACAAACACTACCATAAGTTTGTAACGTGGGATATACCGCGCATGCATCGAGCAAATAACTCCCAACGTCAATCAGTAAAGCACGAAAGCTTCGAGATAAGCGGCTAAATTTATGAATAACAGAGAAACGCTCGGTTGGTCGGAATAAAGAAAACGAGCTTACGCGAAAGCTCGAGCGCACGCGATCGACTACTGCTTCTATCGCGCGCTCGAGTCAAATTGATTAATCCGCTTGGTGATTAAAAAAAAAAAAAAAAAAAAAAGCTGTTGACATTACGCGGCAGTTTTTAGCGCGGCCGAGAGAGTCGTCCCTGAATTTTCTGCGATCGGACGATCTGTTTGATATCTTATGCTTTTTTACTATTGATTTGTGGAAAAATATGAGTTTGTTTTTGTCCTTGGCGTCTTCCGTGATTCACTTTGCCGAGACATATTGTAAGAGAGAGCTTTTTCAGACTTGGCTGTCTACTCGTCTAATCACCTCTGTAGTTACAATTTTCGATGTGTGGAATAGTCATTTTATACATAAAAGTGTGTGTAATTCTTCAAATTACTGAGTTTACATAAAATTATTCTTTGATACATTGTCTGGAGCAAAAGCCGGGGTGAGCTTAAAAAAAACCGTTCACCTCGTTACGGAATATTATATGAGTGGACGGTCACTCGCACTCGAGAGGTTTGTCAATATTCATCGGAATTATTTTTTCACCCAATATTAACCGGATGTTTGTATTTTTTGGTTCAATTTTGTGTCTAATTAAAGAGATATGTGTTTCTACGTGGGTGTAAATGTGTACATTTTTTAATGAACAACAAATTTATCTCTGCGTAAAGGAACATCCAAAAATACCGAGGATACTTTAGAAGATACAAATAAATATTTTGTAATGTATGTTTGGTTATTTCCTATAAATTGTTGTTTTTATCGATCAGAGATTTGAATTTGAGGGGATTAAGCGTACAATCGAGAGATGGCATGCACAACACTATTTAATGAAATATAGTATAGGCACTACATTTTTTATAGGTTTGATGGAAGGAGTTTTGAAAAATTGAATTCTCAACGTGTATGTTTTAAACATTGAGATGTCGTAAACGGCATTTTATCAATTGAAACTCTAAAATGTTCCACACACTTTGAAATAAAAACTATTTCTGAATAAACGATTTCCATCAAATGAATCTTTTTTTTTCATATAAATATAAAAGTACTGATTTAAATCATCGTTGAGCCATATTTTAATTACTCTTATCGTTCAAACGGAAAGCTCAAAATAAAACGTGAAAACTCTGGCCCCCGATGTTTCGTAATCACAGTCCACGCGTATTGGAAATTCGTGATTAATCATTACCAAGAGCGTCACCCAACCCACGCACCAAATGGAGAATGAACCCACGCACTCACAATTAACACACGCGATAAAAATAAAAAAATAAGAGCAGAGCAGCGGCCGTTCATAATTATTATGCACATTGCACCACGAAAGAGCAGCTGATAAAGAGTCCGGTGAATCGGAAACGCACGTGCTGAACCTGACATTGGCAATGCAAGTATACTCGGGTAAGTACACATACATCCAGCAGCAGGACGATGCGCACGAGTTGGCGGAATCAATCGAAGGCGAGCATATAATGATGTGTGCTTTGCTCACTCGGTGTCGACGGGACGCGCGGAAACCGACTGAGCGAACCGATTACTTATCTAAAACGATTTGTGCGAGTCAAGTGCGTACCCACACGTATATGGGCTATATAAACTTGATGCGCGAGGGCATAAAATTTTACTGCAGCATCAGACCTACATAAGTGACGCTCAAAAGGGTTCTCGACTCGGAATGCGCGAAGGGGTCGCGTTACGTAAGCACCGAGAGACCGATGGAAGCCGCGGTTCGAGGAGCGTTAGTTTCACCTGTTAGCTTGGCTGAGGTACACAGAGATACTGTAGCCAAGTGTTTTCATTAAAACAAATGGGACGGTTTGTTTGGTCTTTAAGAAAAAATATCCATGTTATTTGTACAAACGATTACGCCGAGTGTATTTACCATCACAATAATGATCGTGCCAAAGGATTTGTGGGTATTTTTTTACCTCCGACGCTGTTCAAGCTCGGTTGTTTTTTGTTTTTAATATAGAATAATTTTTTCAAAAGATATGTATGGATGATTTTTGTGATTTTGTAAATTGTGCGCTACGAATACTGTTACAACCATGCAATTAGTCATTTCACACAAACGACTTTTTAGTGCATTCACCGAACATGTACATATATAATTAATCCTACAACATGTGTATTTGTATTTGATGAAAAACAAGAGGTGACCGTGGACTCTTTCATTCATGACATTATATTACAACAACCATATAGTTCCAAGTTAGTATCAAGAATTTATTTTAATTGTTTTTTCGCCTTTTCATACAACTGATGATTTTTGTGTATTTGAGAAAAGTAATTGAAACAACAACAGAAACGTTAACATTGGAACATACATAATTAAAAGTAAAACACCACAGAGCTCGTGTTTGTGTACACGAAAAAAATATGTACCACCAAGTTTGAAAGAAAATTAATGAAGCGACGAAAGTTGTAAGAGCAATCGGGGAAACATTGATAAATGTCCCTAAAAAGGAAAACAAGAAGAGTTTTAAGTTAAAGAGTTATCAAAGAAGGATAAATGACGCGCAACGAGGGATCAAAACAATGCCATCGAATAAAAGTTCAATGTATAGCCATTAAATTATTACTGTACCTCAATAACGTTCATTACAAGTAACGTCAGCCTTGACAGGTATAAATACAACAAGTGACGTTTTAACCCGATATTTTCGCATACAAACGTGAACTCCGTAAAACTACGACACTGACGTCGTCGAGATCGATAGTCTCGCAGTGGAATATATTAGGTGACGATTTTCGTCTAGCTTTTTCGAATCGAAACCCCACGTTGACCATTAAATTGGAAATGTTGAAAAAAGAAGAACAAAAAACCAATGACCCGTTGAAGGTAAAGCTCTGCCTTGACAGCAACAAAAATGGAAAGCCGAACGTTTATTTTTCCTCATTATCAGTAGTACCGACATACGCGTACAATCTTACACTTTTCCTACTGATAACTGTCATTCTTAACGACAAACTGCCAGTAGGCTTAATATATTACCTGTCGTCACCGCGATTCCGAGACCAAAAAAGATATCCCGACGAAGTACTTTTTTTTTTTTTTGTAAATGTAGTTCAACAAAGCCACTGTAGTCCCACTAATAGCTTGGAGGATCACACGCAGCCCTACTTAAACCAAATTTGCACTCCACGCACGTGCACACCGTAAACTCTCACCACAACATTGTCCAGTCCAACAATATTTACACAAGTTTTTACGTGCATAATTAATGCAAGTGGTGGGAGCTTAACGATGTTTTTCCGCTGAGCAAATATATTTTTGCCGGTGGTTGGGTGTATCGAGTACACGTGGGCACATATTACAATATACCAATTCGCGAGCTGACGAAGATTCAATCGTTTCCGAGCCGCGTGGTCCCCCGCTATTGACGTTTTCCCACTGCTGACTAATCGATTGCCTCATCAATTGTGTGGATATACGTACACGTGCGCCCATTGTGTCACGGCGGCCCTGTTATGGGCATACAAATGCGGCTTCTCCGGGAAGGTGTATATAATGCGGGATTGTTGGCGGAAACGGCATATTATACGCGTTGTTTTTTCGAGGTGTGACCGATCCCTTTGTGGACGATACGGGTGACGTAGCATTGCACTTTTTCGCTTCGTTGTGAAAAATCTCATCTCGCACTGATTAGAGGTAACCCGAGGTGTAAGTATCAGCAAAAAAATATAATTTACTTTGGTGCATCATTCGCGGTAACATTTATTTGTCTCGAAAACAAACAAAAATGAAAAAAAAAAAAACCAAAAGTACAGGTGCCGTGGACGATGCCGTAAATGCAAGTTATACTTTGATTTTCGCGAGTCACGCAAAACAGTGTAAGAGGGACAGTTTCTCTGCTGAGTTTGCTCCGTCGAAATGTCAGGGGAGGAGCGCGATGAGTTTGTCAGCGGCACGCTACGCTTCCATTTCCGGCGAGCACTGAACAATGGAATTTCAATGCGCAGGGACAGCTGGTATGGCGATGGTAAAAGCAGTCGGGTCTCTCTTGATTTGGAAACCGAAAAAATACACATTTCAGCCAAAGTAGACGAACCAACCCAACGATATCCAGTTATAAAGAGGTGGCTGTATTAATGCGGGATTCCCCCTACCCATCAAGCTGTCAGCTGGGTAATCAAAAATGGAGGTCGAGTTTACAATGTTGGGGGGTGAGGTGCAACTATTATAGAAAACGATTTTTGAAGCATGACACGGTGACTCGAAGGAATATGTTGAACTGCCCATTTATACGGACCAGTATAATCGAGAGAAAAGTACTGATCGCCATCAAAGTTAGGATAAAAATATTAACATAGCGTGTTATCGTTGTTGTGCTGTTTATATATTTTACATAATAAAATATGATTGTTTTGTTGCGAGCTTTTTGGGTAAGAATTGAGCTGCATCTCGTTTAAGAACGTAATTTTTTCACTCATCACTACGTCGGAACAGGTGTTTGTACTTATTAAGAGCAATCAATAGAAAATCTTACATAAAGTAATAAAAAATTACAACGACAAATTTGAGATCAATTGCTCTTTGCTCGTCCCTACTTTTGTCACTCGGCTCACCTTCAACTTTTTTATTCACTTTTTAGCTAAAAAAAATGCAATGAGGCACTTACGCGAAACAATTTTCCTGGGCGCGTTAGCACCTCGTCGTGAAATTTTTGTCCCTCAGCTGTTGTGCTTAGGTGGCGCGGATGCCACGAAGATAAGCGCAATATCGCGACCGCGCTGCAAGTAGTTGTGGAATTGTGTAAATATTACAACGAGCTTATCTTGCAGTCCGATTGTCCGGGTCTGGGTGAGGTTTCACAAATGGCGCGATAAGGTTGGAGATCTTGGAGATCTCGTTTGTATACCAACAACTTTAATTTCGTCGACCGAAACTCATTTTTGCTCGAAAGCGAGACGAGGAGGAGGAATTCCTTTGGGCGTCTCGGGAACACGGCAATAAATGTGGATGTTCGTGGGAGTGATGAGTACAAAAATTAAATCCAAACGAGCGTACTCTACTGGTTTTCAAGAATTATATTTAAACTGTGGTATGATTCACGGGTGGATACGGGTCTTATCCATGGCTCCAATGACAAGCTTCTACTTGCATATTTTCAAGGACAAACATCGGGGAAAATGACGCAAGAGTTGTTACAAACAACTTTTTTCTTTGATTTGTATTATAAACAATACATTTAGATTCTTTAGTTTGATTTCAATGAAAAATTGTCTCATAGACCTGTAATCTTTAGAGACCATCTTTGCTAACAACTTGCAAAAAGCTCGGCAAAAAGCTGAAAAATCCGAAGTAAAAAAGTTGTTCAAAAAATTTTTGCATTAGCTCACGATTGTTTTTCTCCCATTTCGACCCGGTGTCCACCTCTGATTCGGTAAAATCAAAGTTTGTCAGTACAAAACTTTTAGTGAAGCCACGAACACGAAAACCCTCTTGACCCTAGGGCTATGCGTATAGTATCCGCATTATACGAATTAAATTACAACTCTGCAAAAAAAAAAAAAAAAAAAAAAAATGAGGGAGGGGCTACCCTGTTCAACCACAGAATCCCCAGTGCACACTACATTTGTCCACAAACCATCGCATTACTCGGGACAAAGCTAGCCATCTTTTTTTTCTTGTCCTCTCATCTCATTTATCAATTGAAGGATCTTTGGGAGTAGTTGGTCGGTACAATCGGCTAAAGCAAGCTCGGGGCTCTCGCTGCACATAACACCCTGACAGCATACATACATAGCACGCGGTGCCTCTGGCGCACTGTCCCCTCTGCTCGACTCCGTTTGCCGGTAAATCATCGCGGCTGCAATTTCGACCTATCGGCCACCGGGCGAGCGTATATACACGGCAATTACGGAGTTTTGCCGTGACGCGTATGTATAAGCGTCCCAAGGCCACGTTTCACTGTCACCGCTGCGCTATTACTGCTGTTGTGTGTGTGTGAGTGGGTGTGCTCTGCAGGGGGAATTTGTTTGGGTATGAGCGAGGACAATAACTAGGCGCGTCCACGGACGATAACGAGAGTTTACACTTCGGAATTGAATAATTGACCGGAGTGCCGGGGTACACGAGGTATAGTTTGGTCTAATTGGACAGCGTTTGCGACACGTATAGGTAAATAATCAATCGAAAAGTAGCCGCTACACCGAGTTTTCATTGAGGGGCCTTGTCGAGAAGAAGATCTTGAAAATCAGTCGGTTATCTCGCGCGAGCAAACATCAAACAGATGTCGGAGCGTTGGTACAACAATCCTCGAAACGTAGTGTGTCAACTCAATGCCGTGCGTGTTTCCTCGGTTCGACTAACTAATTGTATATTCATTAGCCGTTGTTTTTCTTTCATTTGCTTTGCAACGATGTTACTAATAGTGTCAACATTAGTCACGACTTTAACGAAAAATACTGGCTCACGAAAGAGTTTCGATGATTTATGGCGTGTAGTGACGACCCTGCGGTGGAATTTATTGTGTACCTACACACGTATATATGCTGCAGAAATCTGTAACGCCGAGGGGATTCCCCGGTATTAACTTTTCGCGTATCTTTCATAATTCGTTTACGAGACGATGACTTGAAGCGACACGTGACGTGACTGAACAAAAAAAAAAAAAAAAAAAAGGTGTCCGATGCAATTGAGCGCGAGAAGCCACGCTGGCAGATAAGAGTTCGCGAGACAGATACCCGATCGCGCCCGCACCGCATACATTATCCGATAAGACTTTGCGTTCTGTTATTTTTTTCGCCACGGCAAGAGCTATCAGTATATCGTTTTGACAAAACAAAAAATAACAAATCTCTTGTTGTAACGAGAGCTTTAAATTGGAAAAAAAGTCCTAACAGGTGCAACACACCGAAGGCATCATGGAATAGCCATT
Source organism: Copidosoma floridanum (assembly GCF_036245765.1). NCBI lineage: Eukaryota > Metazoa > Arthropoda > Insecta > Hymenoptera > Encyrtidae > Copidosoma > Copidosoma floridanum. The sequence continues at coordinate 1,514,738 of NW_028321891.1, forward strand.
TCGGTCTTTCAACAACGCCACTGGCTCATGTAATAAAACTGCAATGATCCCCTCTTGCACCTCGACGTTTTCACCCACACGAGCTCGAGTCAAGCCATTGAAGGTAAAAATCGATAAATTACACGATACGAACAATGAAACTACATCGCGCTTATCAGTGGAGCTCGGACAGGGAACCGTTGGAATAATTAACGCGGCATAGCGTCGGGCTGGCATCACCTCGCACAGGAACAATAATCACGATGTAACGAGTGTACTTTTTTTTTTTTTTCTTTTTCTTTTATTCCCTGTTCAGCTCCACCAGATGCAACGGCGTGACATAACATCCTCGCCGTCAAAGCGGCACGAGCGTGAAGAAAAAAAAAAAAAAAAAAAAACAGGCTCGTAAACGCAAACGTAACGATCATCTCGATA